>NC_090655.1:15723844-16023844 GCF_040937935.1 Hyperolius riggenbachi | reverse complement strand
AGTAATTCCTGTGCACTGGAAGAACGCACTCCCTTTGGCTATAAATGACTATAAACTTAAGAAAGACAATCGTCAATAAATCAAAAGTTCAGATATTCGTGCTGTGATAAGCCATATGACTAAAAAGAAAAATCAGAACTGGGTTCAAGTATAGTCACCAAGATGGCCTCTGGGCGTGTTCCTCTTAGGCGTGGCTGTGTTCAGATGGCATGAATCCTCTATGTCCTGGTCTGCTCAGATCTCTTGATGGTCTGATCCTCCCTCTCATTGAATGACCCCTCTCATCTTATTCCCCTCACTACCTATGGTCCTGCCCAGGAGATTAAATCTTCTAGCCTATCACTGGGCAGTGGGAGTGACCAATGGGAGCTTTCTGTGATTAATCTTTAACCCAAGTGTAATACTGGCTTTCACCCTTTGTAGGTGCTGTTGACTAACTAATCACAGACTTACTGGGATATTTGGCAAACTAAAAACAAAAATCATGTTTTATTATAACCCAACAGTGAATAAATCAATGTTATAATTCCTCTATGGATAGCTGACCTTGCTGGAATCACTGGTTATTATTTATTATACAGTGACCTTTTCTACCATATTTCGGATAGATTGGATTTGATCCAAAAATCATTGGCATGCTTAAAACCACCATGGATCTCTCATTATAACACATTGTGCTGTCTGCAGAGTTTTATATCTCTAACATCATTGTTTAACATACAACACTGGTAAACATATAGCATTT
Organism: Hyperolius riggenbachi; assembly: GCF_040937935.1. NCBI lineage: Eukaryota > Metazoa > Chordata > Amphibia > Anura > Hyperoliidae > Hyperolius > Hyperolius riggenbachi. Next base: position 16,023,099 of record NC_090655.1, on the reverse strand, counting down.
CTATATCATTCTGGATATATTCATTCAAATAATCTTTATATTAATACATATACAATGCCATAACCTTTTTTATATTCATTCTTAATTGTTATGCAATAATGCATACATGTGCTGTCTGTTTTCTTAACCTAGATGGGGAATTGTAATATAACTTTATGCTTTTTAATATGAACTATTGCTGACAGCACAGTCAATATATTTCCCCAGCTTTGTTTTTGTGTCTGAACCTTGGAAACACATACATTGTGCAAGGAAAACAACCTCCATCCAAGGCTTCTATGCATTAAATACAGCCAGGTCTGAGCCATTGTTTACAAAAACTGGTTCATTTACCGACAAAAGCTAGTTAAGGCCTGGTCTGTCTCTTTCATTGTTCTAAGACTCCTCTTGTTTGCTGTCTTGTCAAGTGTTTTGGCCATGCAAGATAACTGTGTTACCTATTGCAAATAGCACATCAGCTGACTGCCTGTTGTTCAACATCTGACCTTCCTTTAGAGACACATACAAGTCAGCCTTGCATGGCAATATTACATCGCCATATTAAAATATGCTCTGCCTTTCTCAATGATCAATGTATATATTAACCTACAATCACCATACATTAAAAAGTCTTTGTCTCCTGTACCTTAGGGGAAGGAAATTAATTAGGTTTTATTTGTATTTGATCATGTACAGTTCAGTTTATCGGAAAAACGATATTCCGCCATATGGAAATCTCGACACATCCCCCTTTTCTTTTGGAATGTTCCAGGGTGTGACCATTTCAAAAGAACAACAAGGATTATTAAACGTTTTACGTTTTCTTCATTCCTGTGGGAACGCGTTGCGAACGAAGCTTTATGTTTTGTATTTGTAATCCAAGTATGAAAGGGAAATGGACTTTAAAACATTGTCTTCATCACATTGAAGTTCATGTTTCACGCTTTAATAAAAATAAACTTGGCCAATGATACTCCGGCTGTAAACAAACAGGTTTCCTCTTGCTGCAAAGGTAGCAAACGGCGATTGTAATAGCGATAAACTGCTTTGGCCTTTGGTTCAAACAAAAGGATTTTCCGGATCTGCCTCAAGATGTGAACAACTCACTCCTGTGAGTATCTGGTGTGCAACAGGTATCAGACATGCATCTCCATCAAATGGATCTCGGATACATCAGCTCGTCATTCAACGACACATCGCGGGTTTAGGCTCATCTGGACCCTCTAGGATAGGAACATCTATCTGGTCATGATGAACTCCGCTGTATCCGGTAACATCACGGATGCTGGATCTGGCATCACTCGTGGCTCGGCACTCTTCCCCAAGATTAGGACTGCGTAAAGGATGGCAATCGTCAGGTGGGACATCTTTGTGCCGGATTGGAATCTTTGTGTCCATATGGATTCTAGTAGAGATTAACACATCATTAGGTATACCTGTCAGGAGAAAAATAATTTGTTAGCACACATTTCAAGATTGCTCAATTCTTCGCAACTGTGAGCTAGGATGACATATACGCAGTTGATTAATATGCACCCATTTTTCAACAAAGTCATCCCCCTTAGGGATCTTAACCTTATACACCACAGGAGACAACTTATCAGTGATTGGATATGGACCTTTCCATGAAGGTAGGAATTTCCTTTCCTTTACCTGGTCTCTGGCAAAATTATACAGATAAACCTTATCGTCAACCTGATACTCCTTTTGTGTAGTTTTGAGGTCATAGTACGTTTTCGTACTGACTGCTGCTTTCTCGATGTTTCTTTGAGCAAATGCGAAGGCATGCTGGAGGTGTTTTCGTAAGTTCTCCACGTATTGATGTGCAGTAGTTGCATTCATCAAGTTGTGATCTGTGGTTTTGTAAAGCAAATGCTGGGGTAACACCATCTTTCTACCTGTGAGCATCTCAAATGGGGAAAGTTTAGTTGCTGCGCTTGGAGTAGCTCTAATAGCCATAAGAACTAGTGGCAGCTTGACATCCCAGTCTTTACCTGATTCGCTAACAAATTTTTTCAGGATATTTACAATGGATTGATTGTAACGCTCCACTCCACCACTAGAGGCTGGTCGGTAAGCTATGTGTAGCTTCCGTTTTACCCCTAGGATTTCCCACATTTTGGTCATTACTTCACTGGTGAAGTGACTTCCGCGATCGGATTCGATGCGCTGTGGAAGACCAAATCGGGAAAATATGTGGTTAATGAGCAGTGATGCGCACACACTGGAACTGCATGTTTTACTTGGTAGACATTCTACCCATTTAGTGAACAGGCATGTTACGGTTAACATATACCGGTTTCCTTTTGAGGACGTTGTTACTGGACCAATAAAATCGATCTGGATGTCTGACCATGGCATAGCTATGCCTCTTTTCATCAGCGGTGCCCTGTGAGTGGGACCTTGTGGCTGGAATTGAGGGCATATCAAGCACCCTTGACAATATGTCCTGACATCCTGTAACATGTGTGGCCAGTAAGCGTAGTCTCTTAATAACTCATACGTTATTTTCTCTCCTCGATGACCAGCTGTTGGGGCATCATGTGCATGTTGCAACATTAAACCCCGATATGCTGCGGGTACTACCCACTGCGTAATACCATTTTTCGAGGTTCGTATCAGCAATCCATCCTGTAATGAAAATTGTGACACACCTTTCATCAGAATACGTAATTCTTCGTTGTCACTGCAGTCTTCCACGGTGATGGGATAATCCTGTGGACTTTCAATATGTTTATAAAACAAACCAATTATGGGATCTCCCTTTTGGCTTGCAATGAGATCCTCACTAGGAGAATCTTGACTCCACATTGCCACACTGGGTTGAGACTCCTTTTGGGCCTGCCCCCTAGTGGTGACATTTACTTCGATAGTTCCCATGAGGTCATTGATATCGAAGATTTCACCATCAATGGCTGCTTTCTTAGCGAGGGAATCTGCTAGATCGTTCCCATCTTTATCAGCGCCAGGATGTTTCGAATGACCCCTTACCTTTTTCCAGTAAATGGTAAGACCGTGGGTATTAACCAGTTCATCAATTTTACAAAACAATTTACCATGTTTGACTGGCTTTTTGTTACTCCTTGTCATGCTAGTCCTTTTCCAACTGGGAAAATATTCCACAAAACTGTTCCGAACATACTCAGAATCTGTTATCAAAACAAATTCCTTAAGGTCATGTTCGATAGCCATTTGTATAGCTTTATACACGGCAGCGAGTTCTGCGACCTGGCTACTTTTGGGACCAATTTTGTATCCCGCAGATGTCTCTGGAAATATGTTATTCCATACGATACCGATACCTGCAACCAGCATCTTTTCATCTCCTTCTGTGTGAAAAGAACAGCCGTCAACATATGCACATGGTAGTGATTTGCAGTACTCCTCTTCATAGGATTTATATGGAGATAGAGATTGCTCTTCCAGAAAATCGTTTTCTGGTGGCTCATCTTTATGTTCCACATGAGTACAGTCATGGAGTTCAGCTAATCCTTGAGCGACTGGATTTTTAGTATCCTGTTTATATTTGATTTCCAATGGCCATCCCATTAGGGACATTGTCCATGCCGTTATCCTACTGTTTGACAGGTTACCTTCTTTTATTTGGTTACTTTGCAAATATTGTAGTGATTGGTGTGCAGTTTCTACAATGATCTTTTCCCCTTGAATAAAACTTCTGAAATATTGCAAAGCCCACACAGTTGCTAATAATGCCTTCTCACAATTATTAAATTTGATTTCAACTGGTGATAGTGATTTACTGGCATAAGCAATTATTTTATTCAGTCTTTCTTGCTTTTGGAAAAGAACTGCACTTACACTCTTGTCGGTAAAACCTGTTTCAACATAGAAGGGTTTACCACCTTCTGGATAAGCAAGGCATGGGGCCTGTATGAGTTTTGTTTTAAGCTCAGATACAGCTTGTTCATGGCACTCATTCCATTCCCATTGTACTCCTTTCTTTAGCAGCTGCAATAGCGGCTTTGTAATCTCAGCATAGTTATCTATGAACTTGCGAGAATAATTCATCATCCCCAGGAATGATCTCAGTTCCTTGAGATTTGTGGGGGACTTCGTATTTTTGATTGCTTCCACTTTCTTTTTCTGTGGATTGATTCCTTCTGCAGTAATTTCATGTCCTAGGAAATTTACTTTAGATCGGCACCATTGAGCTTTCTGTAGGGAAAGTTTAACACCTGCTTCTCTTAGTTGATTCAATACATATCTCAACTCTGAAATATGTTCCTCAAAGATTGTACTTTTGATAAGGATATCATCGACATAAGTTAGGGTACCTCGTTCAGCTGCATCAGGCATTGCTTTGTGCATGAACACAGCAAATTCGTGGCCTGCGTTGATGTATCCGAAAGGCGTACGGGTCCACGCAAATTGTCTATTACCGAATGTGAAGGCTAGTTTGTATTGATCCCTTTCATCCACTTTAATTGTCCAATATCCTTGTGCGCAGTCAAGGGCTGTGAATATTTTAGACCCTTGGATTTGCGCCAAGCATTGGTCAATGTATGGTACAGGCCAACCCGACATGTAGACACGTTTGTTTAACTGTCTCAAGTCTGAGCATAGACGGAACTGACCATTCGGTTTGAGAACTCCGAGTACTGGATGATTGAAGGAACTGTGTACTGGGCGGATAATACCTTTCTTTTCCAGGTTCTTAACAATTTCCGATAATGACTCGTAGGCTGCTAGCGGAAGTCGATATTGTTTGATAAACACAGGGGGTGCATCTGGATCAGTCAGGATTCTCGTAACATGCAGGTTAGTCTCCCCACAGTCATAAGAGTCCTTGGCAAACATCTCCTGGAAATCCCAGAATAGTTGCCTTAGCTGCTGTCGTTCTGATTCATTAGAACATCCATCAGCTATAGAGAGCTGTTCTTCCACCCGTTCCTGAAATTCTGGGAAAATCTCAGGTTGACCTACCTCATAAGCTTCTTCAAGCCTATTAGTTAAGTCATTTGGGGTGTAACATGCTTGATCCTTACCCTGCTGGAGTGTTTGATACTCCCTTTCATTGATCTCATGGTTAAAAATCAATGATGTTTCCTCGACATGACATGTACCTTCCTCAGGACTGAAAGGATAAACAGAGTGTATGCTGAATAATCCTTCAGGTGTTGAGAAATATTGTTGGTCCACTATTTGTTCTTCTGTCAAATATTCATCAGGTATTAATCCAATGACTTCATTTTGGAATCCAAAAGTGTAATATTCTGAGTCAATGGCTAAGCCAATCATTGTATCCTCCTGTAACGTGATACTATGAGGGCTCATGTTTTGCATGACCATGTATAATGGTTCCTGATGAATATTTATTAGGGGAATTGGTTTTACCTTCAACCCCAATTGTTGCATCCGATTGGATAAACAAATCAATGCATCTGCATTTCTCATCTTTTGCCCCTTCTTTACTTGAATGGGTAAAAGAAATGATTTGCAACCTTCAGGGACTTTTACTTTTTCAGCGACAGTGATATCCACTGCATATGGTATTCGCTGTCCCCATCTCAGGGCTTGTTCTCTATCCTGGAATTCCTCTGGGTTTCCGGATAATTTGGACCACAGAACATTATTGACCAGATCAACCTGTATGGCAAATCGGTGAATAATGTCGTTTCCTAAGTACATTTGGTACTGTGGTTCCTTTAACACACTGAAGACATGTTTTGCAGATTTGTTTCCTAGAGACACAGATAAGATGCATTTTGCAATTACATTATGACTCTGGTTATCGTTATCCAGATCGTGGATCCATTCCTGTGTAGAGATAAATTTGATTACCTGAGGGTCGGTAACCTGCTTCAGCAGTCCTAGGCTTATGTAGCTGGCCTCAGATTTGAGATCCAACTTGGCATATTTTACCCGAGCAATATCATCTACCTGCACGGGAACCAGCACAGTATCATTGATTTTCTCGATTTCAACCAATGCCTGTGTATGCTTGGTTATGCCTGCCACTTCCTGGTTTCCCCCTTTAAAGGAAATAGTTAACACATCCTCTTCAAGGACTATCTTTTCAATCTTATCCTTTCGGATATTTATGATGTGAAAAGCAGTGTTAGCATTTTCCTCGGGTTTACCGTTTTTCAGGATCGTGACTTCTGGTATCTGACTGTTCCGGAAATGGATTTCAACAGAGTTAGGCCTTTCCTCAATCGTATGGCAGCTGCGTTGCGACTGTGCATTGCTGGAGCGCTCAAAATCAATTGGAGTATTGACTTGAGCCCATATTGCTTCATTTATGAAGTCAATTATGGAATTTAGTCGTTTGAGCAAATCGATTCCAATGATCAATCTATCATATGGAAGATCAACAATCAAAGTTGGATGTTTAATGATCTTTTTACCGATCTTATATGTCAGCCAGGATGTGCCTTTTACTTGTAAACTATTACCACCAACGCTTATCAGCGCACCGTCAAAGGCTTTTAATCTTGGCTTCCTTTGTGATGAATCCAAGATCTGCTGGTAATAGTTAAAAGACAGAATAGTAACCTGGGAACCGGTATCCAGTAAACCTGGGATCGGTCCGATACATCCATCTTGTAGATGGGTATCGATAAAATACCGGCCATCTACCTGTTCAAGATTGCAAAGAAAATTGGAATGTTTTTCCATTTGTTGCTTCAGAGAATGATCTCTCTGCAGCGTCAGGGTATTAGGAACTTGTTCCTCCTGATTCCGCCTGCAAGGCATTTGGGTTCCCATGGATTCTACCACTGGGACAATCTGAACAGAGGGTACTTCACGCTCTGGCTCAAATGACACAATATCACACATTTGTGGTGAAATATCAAGCACATTAGACTTCCCTTCCTCGACCTGGGGTAGGTCGGTACATTGCACATCATTTTCATTAACCGTATTGAGTACTGCCATATCCGTCTCCGTGCAGTGATTTATCTCGGTTTCCTTTAATTGGCAGAGCTGGGCCCTGCCTTCCCAGCTAAAAAATCCTCACGCTGTCTTCCTGCAGATCCCTGAGCCAACTTACCCATCATGTCACTCAATTTGTTCACTTGATCAACAAGCTGATCAAACCTATTAGGTCGGCGAGGGTTCTGGTTCCTGGGATCATATCTGTTCCCTGCGGGTGATCCACTCCTAGGTGAGTTAGGTGGTGATCTACCCCTAGGTGAATTAGGTGGGTGCTGTCTCCTTTCCCACTGCTGCCTGGGTCGGTTATCCCATTGTCTATATCTTTGGGGACGTCTGTACCCCTGGGGTTCTCTATATCCCTGGTAACCTCTATACCTTTGACTACCCTGGTTTCCTTGGTAACCCTGGTATCCTTGATACCTGCGATTGAACCGAGGACGGTAGACCTGGTTCTCAGAACCTGAGCTATCCCTATCTGACCCTTTAGGATTTTGTGGTCTGTTTTGATTAGGGTTTTGTTGCTGTCTTTGGCCCTGCTGGATAGGTACTTTTGCAGGAGGTATTTTCTTCTGTTGGGATTCAAGGTTTAGGTCCGCTTTCACTTTGGTTTCTTCTACTCTGTGCTCTGGGTACTTTCTGGTGTTCCTCCCACTTACGTTGGAACTCCCACTGATATTGAACAGCAGTGTCGCTGAGGTAACCATTTTCTCTAGGGAGTTTCCGAAGTCTAACTCATTGGCCATGCTTAACTTTATTTGGGTAGGCAATGCATCGTAATATGCCTGTTTAAAATCAAGAGACTCCCAGTTAGGATTCCGATATGCCAAACTGTAAGAGTTTTTTAGCACAGAAAGGAATTCTCGGGGGCTCTGATCGGGTCGACAAGTAAGTCGATACACATCCCGTTTTGCTTCTGAGATAGTGCGATACGGCCCAAACTCCAGCTTCACTTCGTGTGAAACTGCTTGCCATCTAATGATACCTCGCTCCTTAAATGAGGTGAAATGGTGGCGGTATCTGTCATCAAAAACCCATGGGAGAAATCTGATTTTGTCTGCTTCAGACAGATTTAAAGAGTCCATAGTGGATTCATACAACTCCATGTGGGATGCTATTTGCGCTGAACCCTTTTTAGTGAACTTTGGCACAGCGGTGTTTAAGAATTTTATGATGCTGGCCGAGCTCTGTTTTTCTTGGGGGTACTGATTATTTCCCCTATTTGACTCCCCCCTATACGTACCTTTCCCCCTTCTTGGGATAGGGCTGGATTCTCGCTTTCTCTCCTCAGCCTCCAATTCATCTGAATCAATATCAGCAAGGGAGTCGTGACCTTTATGGGAATCATCATACCTAGGGGCCCTCATTTGCATATCTCTCTCTGGAGAGGAATCCAAATGTTGATCTTTAGGGACCCTTGTACTGTCATCGATTATGGTATTCATAGTCTTACATACCGTCTCCATACGATCCAACATGCCTTGCCATTTTAGGTCATATGGAGTGAGTATTGGCGGGCAAGGGCTGGATGATCTATCGAGTCTACCTGCCTGTTGGATTTTGAAGTACTGCTGTTGTAGTTCTTCAAAATCCTGTTTAAGTCTGCGATGCGCTTCACGATTCCGTTCGGCGTCTCTTTCCAGACTTTTGATCGCTACCTCCCTGTCTGAAATATCAATCATTAATTGGTCTCTATCAGCCCTTATAATTTGAAGATCTGATTCCACATCCCGTAACTGGGAGTTCAATGATTGGACGTCTCCCTCTGTTCCTTGCAATTGGGATCTCAACTGTACAATCTCTTTTTTTCTAGACTGTGCAAGGATATCTACCTCTAATAACCCATATAGAACAGAGGGTAGGGCGCCTAACAACCTCTTCTTCAGTTCGGAATCCGAGGTTATTGTGGTCATACATGAAAGATAATGATCCACCAGACCCTTAGATTGAAATATATGATCAGCTTCCTGTTTTATACTTTTCCTCATTCTGCTTATCCATTCATCTACTTCCTCATTATATTTCAGTTGTATAAATATAAATTCCACAATTTTTCGGAACGTCTGTTCCAAATGCAGTTCTGAATCACTACCTGTAGCACTCATGATTCAATAGCCAATGCAATAAAACCAGCTCAATAAAACGTTTTTACACTGTTTAAACCAGTAATGGAAAGTAAACGGATCTCGCTGGGGCCTCCAATCTTATGTCGGGCGTTTTGTCAATGTTTGTATAACTTGTTTAAAAATAAATATAAAATCAAAAATGTAAATGTAATGCTCCTGGGAAAATAGGAGGAGCTAAAATACAAACATACGCCTAACTGTGTGAGCTTGTTTTCCGAGGTTTTACAGTACTGGTTTAAACATGCAAATAAATGTGGACCAATTTATAAAAATATCAATTTAATATCGAATAAATATTACAATATCAAAACAATATAATATTGCACTTTTGATATAAAACAAAACTCATAAGGTCATTCTTATAATAAGCAATGAGCTGGATAATAATTTCAGTAAAACATCAAAATGTTATTATACTTATTCACCAATACAAAAGGCTTAAACCAATTAGCAGTCAACTCAAATACAGTGCAGAGTTATGACTCATCAAATATGGCCGTCGGCCCTGTTACTCAATTTACCACAGGGTCTCTGGAGACAAAATGGATGAATTGAACGACAACAAAATGGCTGTTATCAAAATCAAAATGGCTGCTATCAAAAACAAAATGGTGGCTATCAAAAACAAAATGGTGGCTATCAAAAATCAAAATTGCGCAGTCCAAAATCAAAAATGCGCTATCCAAAATAAACTGGCTGATGTCAGCTATACCATTCAATATAACAAATTTAGGATGACTCAGTGGATCTGACGACTGGGCGTTGCCCCACAATTTCTATGCAATCAACTATAAATGACAGGAATTTTCCCACTGTCTATACTTTAACCTCCGCTGGCCTGTGATACTACACAGAGCAAGCGGGTAAAATACATATAATTTTGGAATAAGATATCTATTGAGTCGTCCTAAATTTGGCTAGGTGTGGCTTGCACATGCTGCGGCAAAGTATCAAAATATCTAGAGGAGGTAGCTTAAAGTATCTAGCGCTTTTATCCAAAACAAGTTATGGCATTCACAGTCAGCGATTCTCGAACTATTGGTTGTGTTAAACGACAGAAAAATATACCCACTGAATGGGTTTTATCAAATATATGGAATGAGTAATTCCTGTGCACTGGAAGAACGCACTCCCTTTGGCTATAAATGACTATAAACTTAAGAAAGACAATCGTCAATAAATCAAAAGTTCAGATATTCGTGCTGTGATAAGCCATATGACTAAAAAGAAAAATCAGAACTGGGTTCAAGTATAGTCACCAAGATGGCCTCTGGGCGTGTTCCTCTTAGGCGTGGCTGTGTTCAGATGGCATGAATCCTCTATGTCCTGGTCTGCTCAGATCTCTTGATGGTCTGATCCTCCCTCTCATTGAATGACCCCTCTCATCTTATTCCCCTCACTACCTATGGTCCTGCCCAGGAGATTAAATCTTCTAGCCTATCACTGGGCAGTGGGAGTGACCAATGGGAGCTTTCTGTGATTAATCTTTAACCCAAGTGTAATACTGGCTTTCACCCTTTGTAGGTGCTGTTGACTAACTAATCACAGACTTACTGGGATATTTGGCAAACTAAAAACAAAAATCATGTTTTATTATAACCCAACAGTGAATAAATCAATGTTATAATTCCTCTATGGATAGCTGACCTTGCTGGAATCACTGGTTATTATTTATTATACAGTGACCTTTTCTACCATATTTCGGATAGATTGGATTTGATCCAAAAATCATTGGCATGCTTAAAACCACCATGGATCTCTCATTATAACACATTGTGCTGTCTGCAGAGTTTTATATCTCTAACATCATTGTTTAACATACAACACTGGTAAACATATAGCATTTCTATATCATTCTGGATATATTCATTCAAATAATCTTTATATTAATACATATACAATGCCATAACCTTTTTTATATTCATTCTTAATTGTTATGCAATAATGCATACATGTGCTGTCTGTTTTCTTAACCTAGATGGGGAATTGTAATATAACTTTATGCTTTTTAATATGAACTATTGCTGACAGCACAGTCAATATATTTCCCCAGCTTTGTTTTTGTGTCTGAACCTTGGAAACACATACATTGTGCAAGGAAAACAACCTCCATCCAAGGCTTCTATGCATTAAATACAGCCAGGTCTGAGCCATTGTTTACAAAAACTGGTTCATTTACCGACAAAAGCTAGTTAAGGCCTGGTCTGTCTCTTTCATTGTTCTAAGACTCCTCTTGTTTGCTGTCTTGTCAAGTGTTTTGGCCATGCAAGATAACTGTGTTACCTATTGCAAATAGCACATCAGCTGACTGCCTGTTGTTCAACATCTGACCTTCCTTTAGAGACACATACAAGTCAGCCTTGCATGGCAATATTACATCGCCATATTAAAATATGCTCTGCCTTTCTCAATGATCAATGTATATATTAACCTACAATCACCATACATTAAAAAGTCTTTGTCTCCTGTACCTTAGGGGAAGGAAATTAATTAGGTTTTATTTGTATTTGATCATGTACAGTTCAGTTTATCGGAAAAACGATATTCCGCCATATGGAAATCTCGACACTACCTACCTATACTGGGACGCCTACCTATGCCTAGCTAACTACTGGGACACCTACCTATGCCTACCTACCTATACTGGGTCTCCTACCTATGCCTAGCTAACTACTGGGACACCTACCTATGCCTACCTACCTATACTGGGTCACCTACCTATGCCTAGCTAACTACTGGGACACCTAGCTATGCCTACCTACCTATACTGGGACTCCTACCTATGCCTACCTACCTATACTGGGACTCCTACCTATGCCTACCTACATACAAGAAGATAATAAGGTCGTTGCTTCATTGTGGACAGACCAAATTTAATCAGCTGGACAGTCACTGTTGTTCTATCATTGAGCTACCACAGCCCGGCGACCATATGGGCTGGAAAACTGCCAAGGCCTGCACTCTGGCCATGTTGCGCATCAGTCCAGCACGGCCGTCACTACACAAACAGCTGTTTGCGGTGCGTTACACAGTGAATTTGGTGTGTCAGTGAGAAGCAGTACTCTAATTACACTCCCTGATTGATGTATACACATGCAAGATGCTTGAAAGCACGTTAGGCCTGCAATTTAGCATTCAATGTGATTTCTGCCCTTAAAACGCTGCTTTGCGTCACATCCAGATTTTTTTCCCCGGGACTTTGGGCATGTATCCACTCCGCCATGCCCCCCTCCAGGTGTTAGACCCCTTGAAACATGTTTTACACCACTTTTGTGGCCAGCATAATTTTTTCTATTTTTCAAAGTTAGCCTCCCCATTGAAGTCTATTGCGGTTCGCGAACTTTTCCGCGAACCGAACCTTCCGCGAAGGTTCGCTAACGGGGTTCGCGAACCGAAAATCGGAGGTTTGCGACATCACTAATTCTAAGAAGGTCTTCTGGCTCTTGGCCCATTTTTTGTTGGTTTACTGAAAGGGGTCTCCACCCGACCATCCAGTGGTGGCTCCAGTTCCAATTAGTTTTATTTATTTATTTTGGGGGGGGGCACATAAAGAGCACGGTTACTGACTGGTGGGGCCCATTTGGGTGAACAAAATCAATGTTTGTATGGCGAGCTTTAGATATTTTTTTCCTACCTCAGGTGATAAAATTAAGGCTTACTGGTTCAGCAATGGCCAGAACCAAATATAAACACCATAAACAGAACTCATAGGCTTCTGAGCGGATTGTCCAAATGATGGCCCTATTATGAAATAAACGTTACCTACATATGTACTTGGCTAGTTTGCTGGCATGCTTTAATTCTTACTTGCAAGCAAGATGCTCCTGTGTAGACAGATCACAGATAAATCATTTCAGCCCCCAGCCTGTGTCTAATGACTCTACAAACAAGGGGAGGGGGAAGAGGCAGGAGGGAGAGAAACACTGTGTGTGCAATTCCTTATCTAAGTAGCTAAGTCCTTATCTTGGTAGCTAAGCATTTCTGCAAACTAGAGCTTGTATTTTACAGACTGGAAGTTTTAAATCAGGATAATAACATTTATTGCCTAATTTAAAAGAAAAACTGTAAGCTTTCAGCTAGTAAGCCTTCTTTAGGATATTCCTGATGACTGACAATGTTAGAACATACAATCAGAAGGAGGTAGAGAGATCTTTTTGCAAATATAAGTGTCATCCAGATATATTAATTACAAGGGATCTTGCAAGGATTGTGAGGTATTAATGGCAAATAGATAAGAACCTTGGTTTACGTAAGGCCTACAGGCTCATGCTGACATGGAGAATTTTTTTACAGACTCGATCCTGTTCAGTGTACGCTTTTGGAGTCTGTAAACAGTTAACTGTGTGTTACTGAGCGGGGTGTGGCACTCAGAGGGGCACAGTAATCACCAGTGGAGGCCAGTGCCCCAGCATGCCCCAGTGTAGTGCCGCCACTGCGACCACCGCTCCCCTGAAATGATATATTCTGAACACCTGTAGGAGCCACTCTAGGAAATGTATCAAAATCAAGACAAGGGAAGCTGAAGCAGAGCCGGGGCCAAACTGGAGCAGATGCCAAGAACAAGGATTCTGATTGTACACAAAGTGGGAGGAGGTGCCCAAAAATGTTATGCAATTGGATGGGGGGGTAACATATTGTAGGTTTAAGAAAAAAAAATTTTGGGGCACTAGAAAGGATGACGCCTTTTGCGGTGCCTGTCCGCTTCTTCGGGTCTCTAGTACAGCGTCTCATCTGCTGTACACATGGAACTTGGAGAAATCTGGGGGTCAAATTGTGGGGCTCCTCCTCCCACTTTCTGTACAGTTTTCCCCTACTGCAAGGGAACTACGCTCCTTGTGTTTAAAAGTATGGACTAGATCCTCCCCTCTAAGCAGAAAGCGGCTCACCTTATCAGATGGCTGAAAATGCCAATATTGACAGTTCAGCATACAAGTGTATTAGTGGATAAACCACTGTTGTCCTCGATTGTCTGCGTGGAAGCCCCTTGCAAGCCATTGAAGTTCTTCAGGTGAGTCCTCGGCTGGATCAGGATATTAGTAAATCACGGCTATTTGTGCCTATTGGTAAGTAACAAACATTTATTGGATAGAAAAAAAAATAAAATGCATGAAGCGGTCCTGATGCATTTCCCAAGGATCACCCTCGCTTCATCAGAGGAATGTAAAATGGAAGCTTTCCACTTCTTTTCTTTCTTAAAGCGGTTTAAAACTCTGACAAAATATTCAACAAAAATGTGTTTTCCTACTTTTTATAACCCATACAATTAGCAGATTTGCTTTTGTGCACACGTATTATAATTCATTTATAAATTATAACTCCCAAAGTTCAGTTTATTTACTTTGAAAGCTGCCGGTGCATTTTATTCATAACTGTTGTAATTCTGTTTTAAATGCTGCCATCAGTGATTTCTGACCTGTGTGTCACCCCAGGACTCATTAGCATAAGTTTCTGCACAGCCAGAGAATGTTTACTTAATTGTATCAAGTAAAGAATGTATACAGAAGATAAGCTAATCACCAGTTCGGATGTGGCAGCCCCTGCAGGAGAAAAAGTCAGTCCTGTGATGTAACCCTTTAAATGCTGTTTTACTAAAAAAAAAAACATTGTGATAGTATATTACATGCTGTAAATAATCTTTTAGAGCAAAGAAGAAATACTGGGTTATATTCCACTTTAAATATAAATTTCATGTTTGCCTACTTGTCAAGATGGAGACTGTTAGCTGTTGTGACCACATTTAGGTCTTTTAGGCGTGAGCCAATATTTGCTGCAACAAACAATCAGATCTAAATGGCCACATCATCTAGCATTTTTTTTTCCATTAAATTTTTATTAAAATATAACCATTTTACAGGAAATAATCAGTGACAATATTTGTAGTATCTGAACATAGTTTTACAGTGTAGCACATTGTCCTATTCTATAATGACAATTTAAGGTTGGCATGAAATCTGGGTAGACATTAGCTTAAAATTAAAGAGTCGATTATCAGATATTGTTTCTAGAAAAATACAAAAATTTCAACAAAATGAGTCTGTCTGGTACAGTACAAAACATCCCGTAACTTAAGAAACCAAAACATTAAGGGCTTGATTCACTAAACCATGATAGCTCATAATACGGCCGCGCTAGCATTTTTGTGTACGTTTTCTCCATTCCGCACGCAATCGCGGTTGCACGCGAAAACGCTAGTGCAGCCATTTAGCGAATCAAGCCCTAAGAGTGAACATACTTTAAACATAATGTAAAGTGCACAACAGCCAATAGTTTTAAAAGGATTACTATCAAAAAGTGGATGGTTTGTTGGGACTTAATAGTTGGGTACAGATATTGCTTAACCACTTTAGCCTTCAGGGCGTAGCTCCTACGTCTAGATATGCATGCTGGACGTAGGAGGAGCTACGTCCATGAGAAAACGGAGCCGCCGAGGTTCGCAGGGCCGGAACCGTCAGGATGCGCAGGCCGCCTGTTAGCCCGGAGATCAATGAATGGGAAAACAGTTCCCATTTATTGATCTAATGCTGGGAATACACGATGCGACTACTTGTAATCAATCGAGCCGCTGATGGCTCGATTGATAATATCTGACAGGTCGATACAGCGCTCGATCCCCGCAGGCTGACAATAGCTGGGAATCAAGCAGAAGATAAGGAGCGCCCGCGGGGACGAGCGGGAATCGATCCAGGCGGCCGCGGGGACACGGCAGGAGTCACTCCACACGGCTAATCGAGCCGTGTATTCCCAGCATTAGTCCCTTAGAACGATTGCTGGCTTCTATGGAAAAGCAGTGATTGTTCTGTTACACATCCCCTCTTCACTTCCTGTAAGTACGCTTACAGGAAGCCCCAAAAAAAAAACCAATACATTTACATACATTTTTATTAAAATTAATAGACATTTTTAATTTAAAATTAACTGTTTACCTCCCACACACCCAAAAATATTTAAATAAAAATTTTAATTAGAAAAAAATTATACTAAAAAAAAAAAAATAGTTACCTAAGAGTCTGAACTTTTTTAATATGCTTGTCAAGAGGTTAAATTACTAATCTTTTAGCTTGTAAATAGTGATGGACGCAAAATTGAAAAAATGCACTTTTATTTTCAAATAAAATATCGGCACCATACATTGTGATAGGGACATAATTTAAATGGTGTAATAACCGGGACAAATGGGCAAATAAAATACGTGGGTTTTAATTATGGTAGCATGTATTATTTTAAAGCTATAATGGCCGAAAACTGACAAATCATAATTTTTTTCAATTTTTCTCTTAATATTCCCGTTAAAATGCATTTAGAATAATATATTTCTTAGCAAAATGTACAACCCAAGGAAAGCTTGATTGGTGGCGGAAAAAACAAGATATAAATTATTTAATTGTGAGAATTAGTGATAAAGTTGGTGAATGAATGGGAGGTGAAAATTGCTCGGATGCATAAGGTGAAAAAAACACTAAAGGCTGAAGTGGGTGTAGTCAGAGCCGGGCCGACACATAGGCTGGCAAGGCTACAGCCTCGGGGCGGTGGTCAGTGAGCTGATTGATGGGCGCATTATTGGTTAGCTGTGTCTGACCGGCGCCCGTTTCGCTACTAATTCTGCCTCCGTTTGCGTTGCCGTAGTGATGGCCAGTACCGCCCCCCTCCAGCCGCCGCCGGAAACGTTATAATCTTTTTAAGCTGTCAGAGTGTTGCAGAGCGGACTGTCACTCGTGCTGCGCCTATTGCCATGGTGATGATGACGCCACCACCAGGCAGCGCTACTCTCTCCACTTCAAGCAGGCGGGCAGCAGTGGCGGATCTAGAGGGGGGCATGCCTGCCCCAATGCTACCCGCCACCTTCGCATCTTGTGCCGCTTGTTCCTCTATGCCTCCGGTCCCCCGCGCCCCCCCTTCCTTTCCATGGGGGCCATGCTGTTCTCCGCATCTTGTGCCACCCTCCCATGCCCAATGCTTTCGGTCTCCTGCGCCCCCGCCCGCCGCTCTCTGCCTGAACCCTGCCATCAAATTTTAGATTAGCGGCAAGAGGAGAGACAAGTACGCAAATAATCCACCCGTCGCGTCACATGTGGAAGTGACGTCATAGCCACTTCCTGCGTTTGAAGCGCACCAGCGGGAAGTGTGTGCCCTGTCTGTCTCTCCTCTTGCCGCTGATCTAAAGTCTGACAGCAGGGACAGAGAGCCGGCATGCGGGGGCGCAGGAGACCGGAAGCATCGAGTACCAGGAGGCACAAGATGCGGAGACAAGGTGCGGACATCACGTCAGGAATAGAGAGCCTAGGGATGCGCGGTAGTGATGAGCACTGCCGGAAGCCATCATCAATAATGTAAGTAGGGCCTCTAGACAACAGGTAACTGAATGGGGGAAAGCAGACCAATAAACACCAGGGAACTGTATTGAGATTGGCCCACGACTTTGTCCCAGTGTACAATTTCGGCCCACTTTGTATCTGAGTTTGACACCCCTGATCTAAAACAAACCAATAAACAATAATTGTATCAATTATTGAGTGATCACATTAGCTGGACAATATTGATCAGTGGAGAACATACACAAAGGATTATTATTAAAATTAATTTATAAAGTTCCAACAAATTCTGTGACGCTGTACAAAGTAAGAAAACATACACGAGGTACATAATGATACTTCACAAGAGGTTGGAGAAGGAATAGGTTAAAGGTGGCCACACACGATACAATACAATGCTCCGATTTCACGGCAATTCGATAAAAACAATCGGATCTCCCGAAAAAATAGAAAGCTTTTTTTTCGTTCGACTGAAAAATCCGGTCAGATTTCCCGTTTTTTTCGATTTTTATCTATCTGGAATGCCAGATATTTTCCTTCAATTTCTCTAAAGATTGTATGGTGTGTGTTAGATTGTCAATTTATTAATATACACACCCAAGCAATTTTCTCAGAGTTTCCAATCATTTTTATCATAATTGGGGAAAAATTTAACATAGGTGTGTGGTACATTGGTCATATTTTTGAAATGTTACAATCAGTCAGAAAAATTGATTGCAATTCTTAAATTGAAAAGATATTTAAAAAATTGTATGGTGTGTGGCCACCTTAAGTTAGAGCAAATGCTTGTTGGAAAAAGTGAGTTTTGAAAGAGCGGTCAAGTGCACATGACCATTCTACAGTGCTGAGAATGAGATAATAGTTGTTTCTACTTCTGGAAAGTATAGTCAGACATCTATCGTTCTCCTTACTTTGGATGTCACATGGTTACAACTGACTGACCCACTCAGCAGCTAAAACCACAAAGGTTAGTAAGAAAGCTGTATTGCACTTCCAGGAACATTAATGTTTTTCCCACGAATAAAGTATATTGGAGTTGATTCACTATGGGAAATTAAATCAGCATGACAGTAGCAATGTAGCATGCATAAATAAACAATGGGCGCTGCTTACAAAAGTCATGTGGTAGTAATGTATCGCTACCGTAA
Source organism: Hyperolius riggenbachi (assembly GCF_040937935.1). NCBI lineage: Eukaryota > Metazoa > Chordata > Amphibia > Anura > Hyperoliidae > Hyperolius > Hyperolius riggenbachi. The sequence continues at coordinate 16,004,640 of NC_090655.1, read as the reverse complement.
CAGAAGGTGGACACCAGGTTGCACTGCTAGTAAAAGTAAAAATATTTGTAATTTACATTACCAGTAATTCACCGTGCACTTTCCCGATACCCATTCTCACGTGAACCGCCCCCTCCTAGCGCCTAATCATAACTCCCCACCTAACACTAGGCCCCCTACTCCCTCCAAGTGCTTTACACTACCCCCTCCCCCCCCCATCCCAGCACCAGAACAACCCCTATTGTAGTTGATCATCTACAAAATAGATGATCTGCTCCTTTGTTCCTTCCCTATCTAGTATTTGAATGGCTATCTCTATGGCTGCTAATATCGCATTGGGTGCCCAACTCACTGTCTGTCAATTATTGATACTTTAGATACTCTATGAGACACATTATAAACAGGGCCGGTGCAAGTAACAATGGGGCCCTAGGGCAAGATTAGCCTGGAGGCCCCCCAGCAGACACCACCCTGACCAAAAAGCGCCATCAGAGGCCCTTTGTTGCAGCCAAATTTCCCTCCTGGGACCCTGAGCTGGCTGCTGACCCTCCCCCAATCATCCCCCAACTTAACAGACTCTGCAGTGTCCCTGGGGAGCAACAGTTCAGATGGGGGAGGGACAACTTGGGGGCCCCTACAGGCTCTGGGGCCCTGGGGCAACTGCCTATTTTTTCCTAAGGTAGCTCCGGCCCTGATTATAAACACCGCACCTGCTTCATCTTATCAAGAGCCTTCAGCCAAACTTACTATGCCAAATCCATACATACCAGATGCACACCGACTGCTTTTTCATATGTTTAGTGAGGCCAAGGATCAGGCCTGGATTTACTTAAAAGGAGCCTATAGGCACAGATGTCCTAGCACCTTAGATTTGCACCCTCCATGAACATACAAACCCCACCAAACCGCATGGCAAGTATGCTGGCTGGCCCTGCTGTCACTTCTCCCTTACTTCCATTTCCCGTCCTAAGTAGCTGCAGGCTACAGGTGCCCCTTAGTATTGGGTAGCCAGAGAAGTACCCTCAATAATAACTAGCTAGTGGTGCCCCTTAGTATTAGGTAGCCAGAGAAGTACCCTCAATAATAACTAGCTAGTGGTGCCCCCAAGTATTAGGTAGCTAGAAGTATCATCAGTAATAAGAAGCTAGAGGTTCCCCCAAGTATTAGGTAGCTAGAAGAATCTCAGTTTTAAATTGCTAGAGGTGCTCCTTGACTGAAGGGAGATCTCGTCAGTGGAATGCCAAGAGCTGGGTGAGTAACCTCTCATTTATGCTCTACTAGGGACTCTGCATAGAGAAGGAGGGAGGGAGGCATTTGAGGAGGGGAGTGAGCTGCCTTTTAATCGCCAGCCGCCTGTAGGCACATGCCTACAGTGCCTTATGGTACACTGACAAAGATCAAGACAAATGGAACGAGCTGTGAATTGATGTGTTTTAAAGTGAATGGGAACCACATTTAAAAAAATGAGACAGATACTTACCCAAGGAGAGGGAAGGCTCTGGGTCCTATAGACCCTTCCCGCTCCTCTCCTGGTCCCCCCGTTCCAGTGCTGGCTCGCCCGGTAGCAGTATTTGACTAAATTAGTCAAATACTGCTTTACCTGGCTGAAGGAGGCTTCAGAAGTCTTTAGGGAGCCCAAGTGCTCCTGAAGAAGTGCGGCCCTATACTGTGCCTGCGCAAGCACGCTCTCTTGCACGCTCACGCCTGTGCAGTATGGAGCCGCACGTCTTCGGGAGGACACAACTCCCAAAGACTTCCAAATACCATTTTAGTAGGGGATTGAACCGGGGGGAGCCAGCACAGGATAGAGAGCACCGAGAGAGGAGACGGAAGGCTCTATACGACCCAGAGCCTTCCCTCTCCTTAGGTAAGTATTTGCTTCATTTTTTTATAAATGCGGTTCCCATTCACTTTGAACCCCACTGTGCTAATTGCGTGGAACTTCACGGCTAGTAACTTCTAAATGTTCTGAACCATGTTGGACCAGAACTTTTCACATTTGCCCTAATCTGAAGCCTTAAAGAAAATCTGTAATGTAAAAAAAAAAAAACTTTGGGGGATACTTGCCTCTGGATCCTAACAAGGCTTCCTTCGGTGTCCTGGCAATCCAGCGCTGCAGCCTCCGAACCGCGGCGATGTAAATATTTACCTACCGCGATCCTGCGCAGGGGCACTAGTGGCTCTCCGTTCGGGTTAAGGCGGAAAAAGCCGAACCCGATCGAATCCGCTCTCCTGCACTGGCATGAGACCTTTGCGCCTGCACAGTAGAGCGGATACGATTGGGTTCTGCTATTTCCGCCTTACTCGAACAAAGAGCCGCTAGTCAGAGGCGTATCTACAGACGTGCAGGCGGGGCTTATGCTATGGGCGCCGCCTCCTTCCAGCTACTAGGGGGGCGCAGTTCCCTCTTCCTCCTCCCTGACTGTGCTGTGTTCATTAATGCTCGCTTCAGTCCCTCAGTCATGCTGTAAGGGTTTTGGGTGACTGTATCAGTGAGGGGACAGAGCATACAGCTAACAGGCTTCCATTCCCTTCCCTTCAGCTGAGCGACCAGAGCTGCAGCCATCACCCTGCCTGAGCACAATCAGTGATGGCTGCTCAGGGCTTCTCTGATGGGGAATCCTGCAGGCAGCTCTGTATTGCCTGCTCTCCCTCCCTCCCTCCTCAGCTGCTTGGGACAGATTACATTCCAGCAGCCTTTCCCCACCTGGGGTAATGCAGAGAAGTTCAGTGACAGCCAGGCAATCGGCATCTCTCACCCACCATACCTGCTCTACAATCGCCTGGCTCTGCCTTCCTGTACCTCTGATCAGGCATACATCCGAAAATGGCGCAGGGAGAAAAATGGCGCACCGTTCTGCCGATAAATAAAACGCTATTTACCGTTTTGCAGAGCGGTGCGCCATGAAAAACCATGCAGAGTGCTGGGGTCGGTAGTACAGGCAGCGGGGGCTGTTAGTGTAGGCAGCGGGGAGGGGGCTGGAGGAGAGAGGCAGCGGGACACTGGAGGGCATAGGTATCGGATGTATGCAGAGGCATACGTTACCTTGTCCTGGGCCGGCGATCGCTCCTTCCCTCCGCTCCTTCACTTCCTCCATTCGTTTGCTGTAGTCCTGCAGCTGGCCAATCACCATGCGGAGACTGAAGCCACATGGTGATTGGCTGGCTGCAGGACTACAGTAAACGAATGGAGGAAGTGAAGGAGCGGAGGGAAGGAGCGATCGGCGGCCGGGACAAGGTAAAGTATGGCTCTGCACATCCTCCCCCGATGCCTATGCCCTCCAGCGTCCCGCTGCCTCTCTCTCTCTCTCTCCTCCCCCGACCCCTGCTGCATTTTTGACCACTTATAACGCTATTTAGCATTATAGGTGTAAGGCACACTGCCTGCGCCATTTTTTAACACTTATAACGCTAAATAGCGTTATATAATGTAAGTCTATGGGGCGCCCTTTTTATCCCCCTGGCGCTGTGCGCCATTTTTAACTGACACCCTGATCAGACCCAGCCGGAGGATTACAGAGCCTGCAGGAAGAGGAGAGATGCAGATCTGCCGGTCACTAAACTTCTGTTGTTACACGAGGTGGAGAAGTGAGTGCTGGATAATCTGCCACAGCTGTTGATGAGAGAGGCAGAATATGCAACATGGAGCCAGAGGATTCCACAGTAGAGGAGCCCCAAGCAGCATGCCACTGATCTGTGTTTTGGGCAGTGAAATAGAGCAGTCAGCAGGACCTCAGAAGTAGGTATCAACAACCTGTTTAGTTGGGGTGGCTGAATAATTGTGGCCAGAAAGACAGACTCAACTCCTTCCCTGCAGACAGTATAGGTAGCTGCCTCCTCCCCCACGCCTTCCAGTATAGGTAGCTTCTCTCTTATCCTTATCCCTCATTCCCTCCCTCCAGCCCTCACTCTCCTCAGCCCTCTCTTTCCCCCTTAAAGGAGTTCTGTGGGGGGTTGTGGAAGAGAAAAACGGACACCTACCTTGGGCTTCTATCAGCCCGGTGCAGCGGTAATGTCCCACGCCGTCCTCCTCCCATCTGCCGTTCTCCGCCGCCGGGCCCGGTCTAAGCGGCATGGGATCCAACTGCGGCTGCGCTAGAGTGGCCGCGCACCCGCTCGCTTCCGCCTGTGTCATCGGAAGCTTACTGCGCAAGCGCAGTACAAGGCTCCGTTGTACTGTGCCTGCGCAGTAAGCCTCAGATGACGCGAGCGGAGGCACGGCAACGCGCATTATTTGTCTGTATGTCAGACGAATAATAGCCCGGTGCCGGCTGCGGGGAACGGCGGATGGGAGCAGGACGTCGTGGGACATTACCGCTGCATGGGGCTCATAGAAGCCCAAGGTAAGTGGCAGTTTTTCTCTTTAGAAACCCCCACAGAACCCCTTTAACCCTCATTCCATCCATCCAGCCTCCTCTATCCTTATCCCTCTCTCCCTCACTTTCCTCATTATCCCTCATTCCCTCTCCCACAGCCCTTTCTTCTACTCATCCCTCATTTCCTCCCCCCCCCCCCCCCGGCCTAACTCTCCTCCTAACCCCTGGTTCCTCCCCCCCATCCCTCTCATTCCTCCTTAGCTCTCACTGAACTAATCCCCCCCCCCCCCAGCAGCTGTGGAATTTCCCGAGGGGGCGCAGTTAAAGTGCTTGCCATAGGCGCTATCTTCCCTACATACGCCACTGCCGCTAGTGCGCCTGTGCAAGATCGTGGAGAGGTAAATATATAATTGCTTGTCAGGGGATGTTTTGGGGGAGCCAGTGTTGCAGCTACAGGGGACGGGGAAGCCTCATTGGGACCCTGAGACTTCCCCCTCCCGAGGTAAGTATCCCCTAGAGCAGGGGTCTCAATCTCGCGGCCCACGGGCCATTTGCGGCCCTCGAAACAATATTTTGTAGCCCTCGCCGGCAAAAGCTTCCTTATAGTTCGCTTCAGTGCTCCCAAGTAATCCGCCGCATCCCCGCAGCTAAACGAGGGCTGCAGAGCCCCCAAATCGCCTGTGGGGCAATCCGCCGGCATTTCCTGGAAGGGGCAGAGCTTTCAGCTTCAGCTCTGCCTCTCCTGACGTCAATCGCCGCACGGATCGCCGCCTCTCCCTGCCCCTCTCTGTGAAGGAAGAGTGAGAGGGGCGGGCAGAGGCGGCGATGCGCCGCGATTGTGAAATACCCTATGCGGCCCAGCCTCATCCTGACTTTGCCTCCTGCTGCCCCCCAGGTAAATTGAGTTTGAGACCCCTGCCCTAGAGGGCTTTTTTTTTTTTTAGTACAGGTTGTCTTTAATTAACGCATAAAAGACCAAACCTGAATCGTTGAAATACTCGCATACAAAAAAATGACTCCTTGGAAAACTTTCTTTGGCCACCCACATCACGGCAATCCTCAGCCTCCCTCCACCAGCTACTGAATTTTGGGTGCACTGACTGCTTAGCCTCCGTCCTCCTTGGGCCACGAAGACATCATCATTACAACATGCTGAAAGGCTTCAGCTAAACTGACAGGGCGCAATCGTGAATTATGTCTGGGAATGAGTTTTCTAATCTTGCGAGGAGCCTTCCTAAATGACTCCATGTTTGGTTATTATGAAAGATGCAATTTATCTAAAAGCAATCAATATCTGGAGCATTCCAACAAATGTTCACTTTGCCAGTTTCATATTTTTTTTTATATCTCCTTAGAAATCATTTTATCAACAGCCCGACCATTACACATTCATCAAAAGTATAAATAAAAAATGCAAGCATTGCTGCGGGTAAAAGCAGAGAGAGAGAGAGAGAGAGAGAAGAGAGCGAAAGCAAAAAATAAAAAATATCAACCGCAAATGAAAATAGATTTAGCAGCTCAGAGAAGATCTACGAAACGACGGAGCATTGATAAAAAGCGATTTTAAGAGGACTTTCACCTCCCGCAGATTTACAAGAGTTAATAAGTGCATTTCTTTTTATTACACCTCTTGTAAAGGAAAAGGAAAAAAAAAAAAGAAAATCCATATTAAATTAAAGAAAGAAACCTTATGTCGGCGTATATGTTGCAATTCTTTTTATGAACTTTACAATCAATACGTTTATTAACACTCAACCCCCCCCCCCTCCCCCGCCCAAATACAGTGCTTTACGTAGATTCCTATACATTATTAAATAAGAACTTCGGCTATTTGTATCTCGACTGATTGTCGGAGATGACTGGATTTCCTTAAAGGGGTTCTCTGGTATGTTTGAAAAGCTAAAACTGACACTTACCTGGGGCGCACGTCATCGGGAGCTTACTGCGCAGGCGCAGTACGACGTTTTCTTTCTCGCTCCCGCGCGCAGCCATGGCTGGCAGCCGCAGTTCTATTCATCTAGTTAGACAAATAATTAGCAGGTTACCGGCGGCGGGGAACAGAGCATCGCAGGAGCATGGGACATTACAGCTGCAGGGGGCCGATAGAAGCCCCAGGTAAGTGTCAGTTTTAGCTTTTTTAAACTTTCCAGAGAACCCCTTTAAAGAAGCCCCATTGCCAATTTACAATGGTGACCACAAAAATGACTTTAAAGGAATACTGTAGGGGGGGTCGGGGAAAAATGCGTTGAACTTACCCGGGGATTCTAATGGTCCCCCGCAGACATCCTGTGCCCGCGCAGTCACTCCCCGATGCTCCGGCCCCGCCTCCGGTTCACTTTAAAGTCTGAAAACCACTGCGCCTGCGTTGCCGTGTCCTCGCTCCTGTCACCAGGAGCTTTCTGTGCAGGCACAGACCATACTAGGTATGGCGCAGTACGCTCCTGGTGACATGAGCGGGAGCGAGGACACGGCAACACAGGCGCAGTGGTTTTCAGACTTTAAAGTCTTAAATTTCAGAAGTGAACCGGAGGCGGGGCCGGAGCATCGGTGAGTGGCTGCGCGGGCACAGGATGTCTGTGGGGGACCATTAGAAACCCCAGGTAAGTTGAACTCATTTTCCTCCGACCCCCCTACAGTATTCCTTTAACAGTTTTCTGCTGACCACAGATCAGACATAAATTGAGGCAATCAAGGGTGCGTACACACATCCAATTTTGATTGGCCAATCAGTGGGCAACTTTAACACTTCCATGTAGTGTGAGGGCCTACAGATTTTGAATGCTATAAACAGATTATGTAGGTAAGCTCTCAACTCATTATACATGGAAGTGGTAAAATTGGCCAATCATTGGCCAATCAGAATCAATGGTGTGTACCATGCTCTTATTAAAGCAAACCTTTAGTGACCCTAAAGAAAAAATTAACATACATATAGGGAGGGAAAACTCGGGATCCTATAGAGCAGGGGTGTCAAACTCAAATACAAAGTGGGACGAAATTGAGCGCTGGGGCCAAGTCGCGGGCCGACCTCAGTGTCCCCTCTCTCCCTTATAAAGTTCCCTGGAGTCTAATATCCCCCCTCCATTGCCTATACAGTTCTCTGGTGTCTAGTGGCCCTCATCCCTCATCTATACAATTCCCTGGTAACTAGTGCTTTCCCCATCCCCATATGGCTTCCCTGGTGATCTAGGGATTACTCTCCAATATAGCTGCTTTGGTGGTCCTAAGTGGACCAAACATAATGCAATGTGGTGAAACCACCTGACGGCCAAATCTGATGGCTCCGAGGGCCAGAGTTTGACATGTATGCTATAGAGCCATCCTTGTCCTCTCCTGGAGTCCTGGTTCCAACACTGTCCCCCATTCGAATTTGCCACCTCCAGAAAGTATCGTGCATAGACATGAGTGCTTCTGAAGGCTACGGGGTTGACAGCATTTGGAACAAGGACACTCCGCGAAGACCAGGAATGCTGTATAGCATTCATGTCAAACTCTGGCCTTTGGGCCAAATCTGGTCCACAGAGCCATCAAATTTGGCCCTCAAGTAGTTTCCTTACTTTGAATTATTTTTTTGCCAACTTTAGATGCGTGTATCAAAAAAGGGCGCCTGGAAAAAAGGGCGCGGGATATAGCCGAAATTTTAAGTTTTAATGCAAAACCATATTTTTCTTTTAAGGGGTTGTAAAAGAAAAATTTAGTGCTAAATAGGTTAAATAAACGGAAATGAAATGGCAAAATACCGTCTATAACAACAAACGAATTCTGAAAAGAAACGTCAAATATCGTCTATAAGAAAAACGATATTTACACTTGTATTAAGCATAGCAATGCAATGGTAGGTTTTACAGATATTTTACTGTAATTATACCAAACTCTAGGCTTACACAGATCTCTCCCTATCCCTATCCCTAACCCCTAGACCCCTCTTTGTTTAAATATATATAATTTAATAAATTGTATATATTACATATATTGTGCTGTAACTATACCTAACATTACTCTCACACAGAGCCCTCCCTGTACCTATTCCTAACCCCTAGACCCCCCCTGGTGGTGCCTAACCCTAAGACCTCCCTGGTGGTGCCTAACCCTAAGATCCCCCTGGTGGTGCCTAACCCTAAGAGACCCCCCTGGTGGTGCCTAACCCTAAGACCCCCCTGGTGGTGCCTAACACTAAGACCCCCCTGGTGGTGCCTAACCCTAAGAGACCCCCCTGGTGGTGCCTAACCCTAAGACACCCTCCCGGTTGGTGCCTAACCCTAAGACCCCCCTGGTGGTGCCTAACCCTAAGACCCCCTGGTGGTGCCTAACCCTAAGACCCCCCCCCCCCCCCCGGTTGGTGCCTAACCCTAAGACCCCCCTGGTGGTGCCTAACCCTAAGACCCCCCTGGTGGTGCCTAACCCTAACCACCCCCTGATTGCGTATATTATACTGTAACTATACCTAACCCTCCCTGTACCTATCCCTAACCCCTAGACCCCCCTGGTAATGCCTAAGATCCCCCTGGTGGTGCCTAACCCTAAGAGACCCCCCTGGTGGTGCCTAACCCTAAGACCCCCCTGGGGGTGCCTAACACTAAGACCCCCCTGGTGGTGCCTAACCCTAAGAGACCCCCCTGGTGGTGCCTAACCCTAAGACACCCCCCCCCCCCGGTTGGTGCCTAACCCTAAGACCCCCCTGGTGGTGCCTAACCCTAAGACCCCCTGGTGGTGCCTAACCCTAAGACCCCCCCGGTTGGTGCCTAACCCTAAGACCCCCCTGGTGGTGCCTAACCCTAAGACCCCCCTGGTGGTGCCTAACCCTAACCACCCCCTGATTGCGTATATTATACTGTAACTATACCTAACCCTCTCTGTACCTATCCCTAACCCCTAGACCCCCCTGGTAATGCCTAAACCTAACCATCCCTACCGCACAAACACCCTAAACACATATATACAATAATACATTTAATCGTTAAAATACTTCTCTACAAATAACATGAATAAAATAATTTATATATTTGTAATAGAATAAATAGCTTTAAAATAGCCTTAAAATCACGTATACATTAATATTATAAATAGAGAAAAGTATATATAAATATATAAAATACAATAGATAGCCTTACAAGCATTAGAAATCTTAAAATAACAGTAACATTAAAAGCGATATTTTAGTAGCTATAATCAACGCATTATAAGTATAAAAACAACCTTAAAATAACAGTAATATTAAAAGCGATATTTTAGTAACTATAATCAACGCATTATAAGTGTAAAAACAAAGTTAATACCAAAAGCGATGTATTTCTAATACAATAAGGTTGAAAATGGTATTTACGCATTATACATATGAAAACAAATTTTTAAATGATCAAAGAAGTGTAAACGAAAATTTAGTTGTTATACTTTTGTAAGCAAAATTTTTAAACGAAAAAATAAGTAAAAACTGATATAAGCAAAATTTAAAAACGAAAAAATAAGTATAACACAAACTCAAAACTAACTTGTAAACGATATTTGTTATAAACCTTATTCTGTAAACGAAAACTTTTGTTAAAACGATCCCTGTAACCGCTTTTTCTCGGGCGCCCTTTTTTCCTGTCGAGCGCCGAATAGCCGATATTTTGCATTGCAGTCTATGGCGGCGCCCTTTTTGTCCACTATCCCTGTGCGCCCTTTTTTACTAGCCCGACTTTAGATAGCCAGTGAATCTACAGTATATTGGACATGAAGCCCTTGATCATCGGAGAAGCCATATGGGGGGGGGGGGCACTAGACACCAGGTAACTGTGTAGGGGAGGGAGAAGGCATTAGACACCAGGGAACTATAGAGAGGAAGTAGGGGGCCGCTAGACACCAGGGATGGAGTGTGATCACTAGACATTGTAGTTGGCCTGTTTCAGCCCACTTTGTATTGGAGTTTGACACCACTGCTCTATACGAGCCAGAGCCTTCCCTCTCTCCATTTGTGAGTATGTGACTTTTTTTGGCTTCAGATTTACTTTAATGTGAATCCAAAATAAAAATAAACTAACCAGATAAACAATTGTATGTATCTTCCTACTCCTATAAATGAATTTTTTTAGATACCCCATGGTTTTATTTTGCATTTTAACATTTACAAAGTAGATTGAATGAAGAAAGGCAGCCCATTAAGTGTCCGAGAGTTAAAATACATGAACTACACACATTTTTCTATCTCTTTCCTGCCCCAGAAGTTGTATTCTGCAAAGAAAACTTTTATGGATGTAATTTGTTTATCAGAGAGGTGTTTTATATTCCTGACAAGGTGCGGACAAGACAGAAGCTGTCACTTACATGCCTGTAAATTAACTATAACTCTATCAGGCAGCAAAATAAAAAAAGAACAACAGCCTGACTATTAATTTTCATTGTACATACACGTTTATCTGATCATGTCGCCTCGGATACACTTCAAAGGTGGCCACTAATGATCCAACCTTTTATGCCAAAATTTTGGGCTAGAAATGAGGGGGTGGGATTATCCACAGGTGATAAACCTGTATGTGGGCCCCCCTAGGCAGGTCATGCATTGGAAGCATACCCGTAACAATACCAATCTCTTCTCGTTCCAGCTCCGGCCCATGCGACTCCCTGACAGCTTTGTAACTCACCGCTAGAGGTCCAGGCTCACTGGAGTCACATGACAGTTAGCATTGACCTCTACTGGTGAGAATCAGACTCACTATGTTCACTTGACAGTTAGCCTGGACCTCAAGTGGTGACATACAGATTCACTGCATTCACATGACAATAAGCCTGGAACTCTAGCGGTGAGCTCCAGGCTCACTGGAGTCACATGACAGTTACATGGACCTCTAGTGGTGAGATACTGGTTTACTGCAGTCACATGACAGGTAGCCTGGACCTCCAGTGGAGAGATACAGGTTCACTGCCGTCACATGACAACTGCCTGGCCTGTAGCGGTGAGCTCCAGGCTCACTGGAGTCATGTGACAGTTAGCTTGGACATATAGTGGTGAGCTCCAGACTCATTGCAGTCACATGACAATTAGCCTTGATCTCTAGTGGTGAGGTACAGGCTCACTGCAGTCACATGACAGTGGGCTTGGAGCTCTGATGGTGAGCTACAAAGCTGCTGAGGAGACACGAGGACTCACGCTGGTGTGAGGTGAGGTAGCCATGCTTTATGACTCACTTCCAATGGACGCTCTGCATGGGGGCCTACAGTAGCACATTGGAGGGTCAGCTTATTGGTGGGTCACTGCATTTTGCCTGTTTTTTAGCCCAACAGTGGAGGGTGGGCTTATCTAGGGATAAGCTTATCCGCGAGTTTATATGGTAAAGATAATAATAATATTTATGTTGGGGCTCAGAAATAAGATTTTGGCTTTAATTATATGCTAATTTTAAATTTGATACCAGCTACGTTTGAAATAAATTGGGACAAGGGTATGCATACCATTGCCTCCACTTTTACCAATACTCTATAAATGTTTGTTAACCGAGGAGACCAAATACTCCTGTTTCTGAAAGTGAAGTGTCCTATAAGACTTTATTCACATCTAAAATCGCTATAAGGCCCCTTTTCCACTAGGAATCACAATCACAAATCACAAACGCCAGCGATTGCGATTTGCGATTTTCATTTGCATTGCATTATCATTGTAAAAATTGCTCCAGCAAGCGATTGCAATTTGCAATTTCCAAATCGAATCACTATAGTGGAAAATACTTCTCGTGATTTCTACGATAAAGTAACAACCCTAGCGATTTAAAATTCAGATTCAGCAATCGCTCTAGTGGAAAAGGGCCCTGAGGCCAGCGTTTTGCGATTTTGTGAGTGCTTTTGCAGAGCCCCAAAAATGGTACAGTCAGCGTTTTGGTGAGCGGATTGGAATCAAACCATTTAGATTGTAAACAATATTATAAGGAATTATTCAGAAGTGCACAAGCACTTTTAGGGCGATTTTGAAAATCGCCGATGCTTAAAAAAATCGAAAATTGCGCAAAAGGTGGATCAGCGCAACACCAGGCCGCCTCCGAATGGCCTCCAATCAGAGATGCGCTGAGCCCCCCCAGGAACTACAAACGCACCTTGAACCCAAACAGAAGCTCTGCATATACACCAAAAGCATGGCTGTTAAGTGGGAGCAGCTGACCAAAAACTAATTAAATTAGTACATAGCAAGGAAATGAGCAGCGCTACTTAAAAACAGACTAGTGCCTACCTGCAAAAGAGTGCCAGCCCCACTTGTGGGATCGAATACACACCGAGCATACACATGACCTGTCTACCACTGGAGGAGGATGTTAGTTTCCTGTAACAGCTTGCATGCAACCTATTAAGTACTCGTCCCTCCCACTGCGAAGAAGTCGATCCTCCATGGGAGGGGCCTAACACTAACTAAATCCTAACCTATGTATATGCATAGCCTGGGTGCGCTACCAAATAAAATTGAAAAATCGAAAATTGCGCAAAAGGTGGATCAGCGCAACACCAGGCCGCCTCCGAATGGCCTCCAATCAGAGATGCGCTGAGCCCCCCCAGGAACTACAAACGCACCTTGAACACAAACAGAAGCTCTGCATATACACCAAAAGTATGGCTGTTAAGTGGGAGCAGCTGACCAAAAACAAATTAAATTAGTACATAGCAAGGAAATGAGCAGCGCTACTTAAAAACAGACTAGTGCCTACCTGTAAAAGAGTGCAAGCCCCACTTGTGGGATATAATACACACCGAGCATACACATGACCTGTCTACCACTGGAGGAGGATGTTAGTTTCCTGTAACAGCTTGCATGCAACCTATTAAGTACTCGTCCCTCCCACTGCGAAGAAGTCAATCCTCCATGGGAGGGGCCTAACACTAACTAAATCCTAACCTATGTATATGCATAGCCTGGGTGCGCTACCAAATAAAATTGAAAAATCGAAAATTGCGCAAAAGGTGGATCAGCGCAACACCAGGCCGCCACCGAATGGCCTCCAATCAGAGATGCGCTGAGCCCCCCCAGGAACTACAAACGCACCTTGAACCCAAACAGAAGCAGTGGGAGGGACGAGTACTTAATAGGTTGCATGCAAGCTGTTACAGGAAACCAACATCCTCCTCCAGTGGTAGACAGGTCATGTGTATGCTCGGTGTGTATTCGACCCCACAAGTGGGGCTTGCACTCTTTTGCAGGTAGGCACTAGTCTGTTTTTAAGTAGTGCTGCTCATTTCCTTGCTATGATGCTTAAAAAAAAGATGAAAAGCCCTAGGTGTGAACAACCCGTTACAGTATATATGATGCAACAAGTGTTTTCAGTAGGTGACAGGGCTGGACTGCAGGCTGTAAAATTTAGCATTCAGATGCTATTACCACATGGCCATGCTGTTGTAATACATGCACATGCAGTTTGGCTTTGTTACATAAAGAAGGTGTCCTCTAGGTGGCAGCGAAAGAGGTAATTGTAGCGCCAGAGACACCACGGTACTTTGGCTGCTGTCAGAGGCTCTATGTTACCAGCCACAATTATAAGTAGTATCTCTGAATTAAATGTCATTGCTAAGCGTAAGCTTATGATGAGAAGAAAGGTATTTTATGAGGCAGGTAACAAATGTGGGAGAATGCTTGCGAGGGCCCTACGCAAGCAGTCAGCCCAGACTAGGGTTAAAGTTATATGCCCCTCACCTCAGGTTAAACTCCACTCAACTGATAAAATTGCTGAAGAATTCCGCAAATACTACGAAGGACTGTACAATCTTCCCCCAGGGTATACTCCCTCCCTCAAAAAACACAATAGAGAAGCCATTCTATCAGACTTTGTTACCAAATATGGTCTGAAGAAATTTTCTGAAGAGGATGCAGCCAATTTAGATACCCCAATTACTAAAGACGAATTCTGGGGGGCTCTGAAAACCATGCAACCGGGTAAATCCCCAGGCCCGGACGGGTTCACAGTCGCTTATTATAAATTATTCAAGAAAATCTTAGCCAGACGTTTTATTGATGCATTTAACAGCCTGGAGCAAGGCAATAACCCCTCCATCCACTTTTTGAGTGCTCACATAGCGGTCCTTCCCAAAGAGGGGAAAGACCCTGGACAATGCGCAAGCTATCGCCCAATATCTCTACTCAATGTAGACGCAAAGCTTTTTGCAAAAATTCTAGCCAATCGGCTCATTGAATTTATCCCAGATCTAATTCACACGGATCAATCAGGATTTGTCCCTGACAGGGAGGGGAAAGATAACACAATGAAGACGGTTGGGATCATAGCCTACCTGCAGAAACATGGAATCCCAGGCATGCTTCTCTCAACAGATGCGGAAAAAGCCTTTGATCGTATTGCCTGGGATTACATGTTTTCCGTACTCAGAGGTATGGGGATTCGTCCACAGTTTCTTCATTGGCTTCACTCTCTTTATTTTAAACCGTCAGCTCGAGTAAAGGTGAATGGTTTTCTTTCAGACCCATTTGAAATCACTAATGGTACAAGACAGGGGTGCCCCCTTTCCCCCCTTCTTTTTATAATTACCCTTGAACCTTTCTTAAACATGATCAGAGACGACCCTGACATTGGGGGAGTGAAGATTGCTCGAGGGGAGTTCAAAGTTGCTGCCTTCGCGGATGATCTCTTATTTTATATAACCAACCCGACTATCTCTCTACCCACACTCATGAACAGATTCAAAGAATTTCAAATCCTCTCAAACTTCAAAATAAATTTTCAGAAATCAGAGGCAATGAACATTTCTTTGCCCCTGAGCTCAAGCACCCAATGTAAAAATGCTTTTTCCTTTAAATGGGCTACCCAGGCCATCAAATATCTGGGGATCTACATTCCTAGAGATCTCAACCTTATCTTCCAACTTAATTTTGAACCTCTGCACTCCAGGCTGTCTGCTGAGATTGCTGCTTGGGGGCATAAGCCATATCTGTCTTGGTTTGGGCGGATAGCATCAATTAAAATGACTCTGCTCCCGAAATTCTTATATGTATGCCAAGTTCTTCCTATCGCTCTACCCAAACCTTTTCTGAAAACTCTTCAGTCAAAGATTTCAGCATTCATCTGGGGTAATAAAACCCCAAGAATAAAACATAACATTCTGAAGCTTCCTAAAGCTCATGGTGGAGCAGGCCTCCCAGATCTGATGGCGTACCACCAGGCAGCTGTTCTCAGCAGACTCTTTGAATGGTGTAACCCTAATTCAACCAAACATTGGGTTGTTATCGAAAGGACTTTCTCACCAGTGTCCCTACAGGCTTTACCATGGATCAACGATCCGAGGGTTAAAAAGTGTGAACAAGCACACCCCCTTATTTTGTCCTCCATGAGGGCCTTTAGAAACTTGTTCTCAAAAGAAGAAGGATCATCACTTATAGGTCCTTTAACTCCAGTTAGAGACAACCCAGCTTTCCCGCCAGGGCAATTTTCTTCCTTTGCTCATGGCTGGACACCACTTACAATTCCAAGACTGAGAGACTTTGTCCAAAACAATGAGATTAAAGACATCATTTCCCTCCATCAAGTAATGGCCTCGGGTAGGTTTCCCCTCTGGGCATATTTTCAACTTCGTAGCTTCCTCAAAGACCCAAATCATTCAACTGGGGCTAACAGACAGCTGACCCCCCTTGAGCAATCCCTGGTACAATCTGGCCCTCATAGACACACCATTTCCCTACTCTACGACCTTTTAACCACAATGGGTATGCCACATACTCTACCCTACCAAGCAAAATGGGAACAGGCTTTGGGGAAAACTCTGTCGGATGAACAATGGCAATCCATCATTTTATTGACCCACAAATCCACTTTGAATGTTTCAACCCAAGAACAAGGTTTCAAAATTCTTACCTTTTGGTACAGAACCCCAGCCCTCCTTAGCAAATTCTCTCCGGAGATATCAGACTCCTGCTGGAGATGTGCCGCACCCAAAGCAAACCTACTTCATATTTTTTGGGCTTGCCCCCATTTGACTTCCTATTGGAATGAGGTCCACAAGTGGACGGTGGCGATCTCCTCAGTTGAGGTCCCCTTCTCCCCTGAGGCCATGCTACTTCACTGTAGCCCAATCTCACAAAAGTCTTATAAGAAAAATGTCTTAGTCCACCTACTTAATGCAGCAAGAGCATTAATCCCGCTACTTTGGAAAAAACCCGAAGCCCCCTCAGTAGTACAATGGTGGGCGAGAGTAGACAGCATTGCCCAAATGGAAGACATCATCCTGTCCTCTCAGGACAAAGCTGACCAATATGTACATACTTGGGCTTGTTGGTTTCTATTTAAAGACTCAGAGGAATACAAGCAGGTGGTTGGAACCTAGGACAGATGTCTATCTATACCCACTCTTACCTCTAATCCTACTACCACTATCCCTTTTAATCTTTACTGGACTCTTCTTATTCTTTTCTTTTCCCTATTCGTATTCCCTCTTTCCTCTCTCTGACTGATGTATATGTATATGGTTATGCCTCTTTTTGATAACACTTGTTATGCAGAATTGTTCTATCTCAAAATGCATTCATCAGAGTGTTGTTTTTTTTTTTTTTTTTTTTTGGCTAATTTTCAATTTCTGAAATGGCTTATTCTGATAGCATAACTGCTCGTTCTTTGTTTTTATGTAATGCTCTCATTCAGATTTGTATCTTATGAATACTGTTACTGTCACTGTTACTTTATATCAAGCCTGCTGACTACACAAATGCCTTGTTACATTTACGGAAAAAAAAAAAAATCAATAAAAAACTTTAATGTAAAAAAAAAAAAAATTATAAGTAGTAATTTGTGGCACCAGGTGCGCCCGATAAAATAGTGATAATAACAGTTGCAGGCACCAGGACCACTCCTATACAAACTGGAGCCTATAGCAGCACCAAATAGCACCGCGCCTGCACAGAGTGGACCTGATCAGACCTGATCTTGCTCAGCTATCGCCGTTGTTTGGGGGCTGCCAGCGCTGGATCCCAGAGGGTGAAGAGGATGGGGAAGCCTCATTAGGATCCAGAGGCTTCCCCTCCTGAGGTAAGTACCCCCCAGGAGATGATTTTTATTTTGTTACAGATTCTCTTTATTTGCATGTTTTGCACAGAAATGACCATGTGATGTCAAAGGTAATTTGATGGATTTTCATGTAACAGTTCATTGGTATTTACGGAAAAATCCTTAACCACTTCAGCCTTCAGTCGTGTTTCACTTAATCTATCCGAGCAATTTTCACCTCCCATTCATTCGCCTATAACTTTATCACTGCTTATCACAATGAATTAGGGCTTGATTCAAAAAGCGGTGCTAACCTACTTAGCACGTCTAAAGTCTTTAGACGTGCTAACCAGGGTGCTAAGTAGGTTAGCACCAGATTTCTCAATCTGATCAAAATTTTTACGCGCACAAAGTCTTATGCGCGCGCTAAGTCCCATAGGCTGTATTGGGCACTTCGCGCGGAGCGCCCTGCGCTCTGTGCAGTGCGCGCGTAAAGTTTTACGCGCATAAAGTTTTGCGCACATAAAGTTTTGCGTGCGAAAAGCTCATTTAGACGTGCTAAGGGGGTTTTCACAGGCGTGCTAACAGCTAGCACAGCTGTGTAAATCAAGCCCTTGATCTATATCTTGTTTTTTCCGCCACTAATTAGGCTTTCTTTGGGTGGTACATTTTGCTAAGAGCCACTTTACTGTAAATGCATTTTAACAGGAAGAATAAGAAAAAAACTGAAAAAATTCATTATTTCTCAGTTTTCAGCCACTATAGTTTTAAAATAATACATGCCTCCATAACTAAAACTCACGTATTGTATTTGCCTAATATTCCCGGGTATTACACCATTTAAATGATGTCCCTATCACAGTGTATGGCGACAATATATTATGTGGAAATAAAGGTGCATTTTTTCCGTTTTGTATCCATCACTATTTACAAGCTTATAACAAAGAAAACAGAAATATTTAATCTTTACATGGATATTTAAAAAGTTTAGACCCTTAGGTAAATATTTATGTTTTTTTTTTTATTGTAATGTTTTTTGTTTTTTTATTAAACATTCTATTTTGGGAATTTTAGGGAAGGTGGGATGTAAATAGTATTTTTTTTTTATGTAAATATGTGTTTGTTTGTTTTTTTACATGTAGATGTAGTTTTACTATTTGGCCACCAGATGGCATGAGTTTGTTTACATTACATCACTCTAACTCTAAGTGTAACATGTACGCTTAGAGCAGGGGTGTCAAACTCAAATAGACGGAGGGCCGAAATGTATAACTTACACCAAGTTGAGGGCCGACAGTCATATTTATTCTGAAATCCCCCCCCCCCCATTTGGAATGATCATACAACACCCGACAATTTACACCACACAGAGACCGCGCAGCAAAGAAAAAAAAACACCCTCAGTACAGGTACCCAGGTATAGGTGACCCCTGTATAGAAAGCCAGGAATAGCTGCCTCCAGAATGGATGGCCAGGCATAGAAGGTGCCCCAGTATAGGTAACAGTCGGGCATAGGTTCCCCAATACAGGAAGCCAGGCATAGCAGGTGCCTCAGTATAAGTAGCCAGGCATAGGAACCCCAGTAAAGGTAGCCAGGCATAGCAGGTGCCCCAGTATAGGTAGCTAGGCATAGGAGCCCCAGTAAAGGTAGCCAGGCATAGCAGGTGCCCCAGTATAGGTAGCCAGGCATAGGAACCCCAGTAAAGGTAGCCAGGCATAGCAGGTGCCCCAGTATAGGTAGCTAGGCATAGGTGCCCCAGTAAAGGTAGCCAGGCATAGCAGGTGCCCCAGTATAGGTAGCCAGGCATAGGAACCCCAGTAAAGGTAGCCAGGCATAGCAGGTGCCCCAGTAAAGGTAGCCGGGCATAGCAGGTGCCCCATTATAGATAGCCAGACATAGCAGGTGCCCCAGTATAGGTAATAGCCAGGCATAGGTGCCCCAACATAGGTAGCCAGGCATAGGAGCCCCAGTAAAGATAGCTAGACATAGCAGGTGCCCCAGTATAGGTAGCCAGGCATAGCAGGTGCCCCAGTATAGGTAATAGCCAGGCATAAGTGCCCCAGTATAGGTAGCCAGGCATAGGAGCCCCAATATAGGTAGCCAGACATAGCAGGTGCATCAGTATAGGTAATAGCCAGGCATAGGAGCCCCAATATAGGTATCCAGACATAGCGGGTGCCCCAGTATAGGTAGCCAGACATAGCAGGTGCCTCAGTATAGATAATCGCTAAGTATAGGTGCCCCAATATAGGTAGCCAGGCATAGCAGGTGCCCCGACATAGGTAGCCAGACATAGCAGGTGCCCCGACATAGGAAGCCAGGCATAGCAGGTGCCCCAGTATAGGAAGCCAGGCATAGCAGGTGCCCCAGTATAGGTAATAGCCAGGCATAGGTGCCCCAATATAGGTAGCAAGGTATAGGAGCCCTAGTAAAGGTAGCCAGGCATAGCAGGTCCCCCAGTATATGTATCCAGGCATAGCATGTGCCCCAGCATAGGTAAAAGTCAGGCATAGGTGCCCCCTATAGAAAGTCAGCCAGCCTGTGCACACCCCTCCCCTCTTACCCACTCTTCACTCTCTCACCTCCAGAGGTTGAGACTTCACATCTCCACCGGCTGCTGCAGTGTCCGGCGTGGCGGGGGGCAGCAGTTCTTCAGCCTGCACACCAGCGTCACGCACTGAGCATAGGAGAGCGATGTGTCCCTGCCTGCTAGCGTGCGTATACGGGAGGTTCCTATATATGCACGCTAGCAGGCAGGGACACAGCGTTCTGCTATGTTCAGTGCGGGGGTCATGCTGGTGTGCAGACTGAAGAACTGTCACCGCCCGCCACCTCGGAGACTGCAGCAGCCGGTGGAGATGTGAAGAGGAGGTGAGGGAAGCGGGACAGCTGGGATCTGTTGCTACACCGCATGAATGGGCAGCCCGGCGCTGAACCCATGACGTAGGGAGGCGGAGCAACAAGCTAGGGAGTGATAGAGCGTAGCGACGCTCTATTACTTCTATAAAGAGGACATCAGACGGGAGGGGGCGGAGTTGTAAACATGCCCGCGGGCCAGGGATTACAGTGCCGCGGGCCAAATACAATGTTAAGTGCAGAAAGCACTGGCGGGCCAATTTTTATAGCGCTGCGGGCCAGAGTTTGACACATGTGGCTTAGAGGGACGTAGGGGGGACGTAAGAGGAAGAAAGAGTGAGGCTTCCGAGAGAAGCTGTAGCTTTTTCTGCCGTGGAAAGGGATCAATGATCGGGCACCATGTCAGAATCCATTGATCCCTGGGCTAATGAACCGTGACCCGGGAGCACGCATGCATGCGTGCGGTCGGCCTCGAACGCACATGGCCTTTTGGACGTAGCCTCTACGTCCAGAAGGCTTAAATGGTTAAAGTGGTCTGAAACTCTGACATAACATTCAATAAAAATGTGTTTTCCTACTTTTTATTACTCATATACTTATCATATTTGCTTTTGTGCATAAGTAATATTGTCTGTTTACAAATTACAAGTTTCCAAAGTAGTTTATCATACCTTGAAAGCTGGCATTGTACTTAAAGAGAACCCGAGGTGGCATTTCATTACGTTAGTGGGGCACAGAGGCTGGTTGTGCACACTAACACCAGCCTCTGTTACCCCATCGTGTGCCTCAAAGACCCCCCTGCTCGCCGCTATAGCCCCCGCAGTGCTGGCGACACGCAGCGTGTCGCCAGCACAATGTTTACCCTAGCTCTGTCTGTCAGCGCCGCTCCCCCGCCTCCTCCGTATTGCCGCTACCCGCCCGCGTCCCTTCCCTCCCGCTGATTGGAGGGAAGGGACGCGGGCGGGTAGCGGCGATGCGGAGGAGGCGGGGGAGCGGCGCTGACAGACAGCGCTAGGGTAAACATTGTGCTGGCGATGCGCTGCGTGTCGCCAGCACTGCGGGGGCTATAGCGGCGAGCAGGGGGGGTCTTTGAGGCACACAGTGGGGCAACAGAGGCTGGTGTTAGTGTGCACAACCAGCCTCTGTGCCCCACTAACGTAATGAAATGCCACCTCGGGTTCTCTTTAATTCAAACTGCTTTTTATTATACAGTATATTAACATCTTCTAATGAGCTTTTCTGATCTGTGTGTGTGTGTGTCTGAAGCACAGAGAGGTCCTTTCTACTTGTTAGACTGTGTTTACACACATTGTAACAACATTGGAATGTAAACAAAGATACTGTTATCTACAGTTTGGATGCGGATTGAAGCTGAATAGCAGGACAAAGTGTTTTTTCTAACCATTTCAATGATGTTCTGCTAGAAAAAAAAATTATGGGATAGTAGCTTTCAAGCTGTGAGGAATCTTTTAGAGCAAAGTAGAAATGCTGACTTTCAGACCACTTTACAGTGAATGTGTACCACTTTAAAAATAAAAAAAAAGTCAGATACTTACCTAAGGAGAGGGAAGGCTCGGTCCTAATGGGCCTTCCCTCTCCTCTCCCGGTGTCTCCGGTGCTGCGCTGGCTCCCCAGTAGCAGTATTCTGGTGCTGCAGACGCCCAAGGCTCGGGCCTTTGTGGCCTTTCTAGAAATTGAGGGAGGGGCAGGAAAGTGGGGGAAGAATATCAAGATTTCTAGTTACACCCCTACATGCAACGCCCCTGCTGAGATGAAAAGTATTTTGTGTGGGCCAACTCCTGTCTGCAGGGAGCGCAGTCAGTTAGTTTGAGGCTAGGTTCACACATAGCAGAAACGCTAGCGTTGCGCAAAACGCTGCGTTTTATGAACCAATGTTACTCAATGGGCCACATTAAAAAATGCATGGGTATGCGTTTGTACGCTGGCATTTTTAAAATCGCTAGTTTTGTTGCATATTATGTATGAACGTATCAAAAACGCACACAATGAAAGTCAATGGAAACGCAATGTATAGCGTTTTGTATGCATTTTTGATGCATATTTTTTTTTTAAATAAAGATTTCTGATGTTTTTCCACTTCCTGTTGTCTTCCTAGTGATTTGCATAAATGTAAATATAAAAATGCATACAAAACGCATATGCGTTTTATATATGCGAACCACAAAGGCATTAAAACGCACACAAAACGCTTAAAAAAACGCATCTACATAAAAAACGCAAACGCAGCAAAAACACGCAAAAAACGCAACATCATTAACATGAAACATGACATAAAATGCAGCCTTTCACATTATGTTATGTGTGCCTCCTAGTCTCAGACCTTGCATATTCGGGCAGGCAGATGCTTTCAGCAAATGCTATACCATTTTAAATTGGTCAATAGACAATTAGGCAGCTGGTCTATAGCCGGGTGAACCTGGTCAGAGCACACATCTCTTTTTTCTCCAGTAAGGCTACTTTCACAGTGGGACGTTAAAGTCACACGTTTCAAAAGTAATAACGCAGACTAACGCACAGCAATGCAAAGTCTGTGCCACATTCATAGTGCTTACTCTGCGTTGTGTGTAACGTGTAGCAACATTTAGAAAGTGCTGCATGCTGTGAGTTATATGCGTTATTAGCTACGTTGGACTGTTTGCACATGCTCAGTAATGTTTTTGATTTTTTTTAAAATGTGACGCATGCGCCATTTACGTTCTATCAGTATGCGACGAAAATGACGCATCAAGAGACGCATAACGCAGTTCTATATAATGTCCAACTTCAAAACTAACATGTGTTGCGTTAGGGGAACGTTGTGCGACCTTAACGTCGCATCAAACGCAACGTCCCACTGGTAAAGAGCCCTTACTCTGTTGCTGCATCGGTTGTGCCGAAATCGAACGCCAACTTTAAAACTAACATGTGTTGCGTTAGGGGCATGTTGTGCGACCTTAGCGTCGCATCAAACGCAACGTCCCACTGGTAAAGAGCCCTTACTCTGTTACTGCATCGGTTGTGCCGAAATCGAACGCCGCTAGTGAAGCACTCCGGACTAGGCGCCAATCGAGCCATATCTTCCATTCATGGCAACCAACCAAATCGATCGATTTCGGGCAAAAATCAATCTATTGTAAATCGTTTGCAGCATTGATTTCTATCAGATTCGATCACATGATTGAATCGGATGGATATCGATGGAAAATATCGACTTGTGTATGGTCACCTTTAGCATGTGTCATATCTTTTTAAACTTTTTTTAATCTAAATGTATTCAAGCTATGGCGTGTAGCATAAATAATGCCAATTAAAAATGTTTGAAAACATTACATTACTAAATTGCTGCCAACCCTCCCAGTTGCCCCATTTCCATTGAACAGCTGGTGATGCTGAACATAGGGCCTATTCCCATTTGCGAATGGGAGCCGAAGGGATGCGGTGCGGCTACGCGTCACTTCCGCTCCCATTTACGTCACTTCCGCATCCCCCGATGCAGAAGTGAATGGAGGAGACGCATTGCACTGCGCGTAATGGAAATAGGCCCATAGGGTGGGAAGAGACACTTGCACAAATACCACTATTACCATCTTAGCAAGAAGGAACAAAAGTGTGCTGGACAATGCTTTTCAAGGACAAACAGTTGCAATGCTTACAAAGAACCTGCACACATTAGATTGTTGATTGATTCAGTGATGAATGGCCGAGGACCCAACGCCAATGGATAGAATGGTACCTCCCATCCCACCACTTCTTTAGCCTGCTTTCATCTGGCCGGAGGTTTTGGGCCATCTCTACTAGGACCTCAAGGCATAGGAACCTTTTTTTTTCCCTCTGCTGTCAACCTCTTGAACTCTCTCCACAACCTTCCTCTTCTACTGAATCACAGTTTTTAAAGAGACTCCGTAACAAAAATTGCATCCTGTTTTTTATCATCCTACAAGTTCCAAAAGCTATTCTAATGTGTTCTGGCTTACTGCAGCACTTTCTGCTATCACAGTCTCTGTAATAAATCAATGTATCTTTCCCCTGTCAGACTTGTCAGCCTGTGTCTGGAAGGCTGCCAAGTTCTTCAGTGTTGTGGTTCTGCTATGAATTGCCCCTTCCAGGCCCCTCTCTGCACACTGCCTGTGTATTATTTAGATTAGAGCAGCTTCTCTCTTATCTTTTACAAGCTGGATAAATCCTCCTCTGAGCTGGCTGGGCTTTCACATACTGAAGAATTACAGACAAGGGCAAAGCTGTTTGCAGGAGAAAAAAGAGCAGCCTGAAACTTCAGTGCATGAGAACTGCAGGGAGAAAGAAACACACAAATGATCTCTTGAGATTCAAAAGGAAGGCTGTATACAGCCTGCTTGTGTATGGTTGTATTTTCTATGTGTGGACATACTGTACATCAACCTACTTCCTGTTTTGGTGGCCATTTTGTTTGTTTATAAACAAACTTTTTAAAACGTTTTTTAACCACTTTTAATGCGGCGAATTGTGACAGAGGGTAATAGGAGATGTCCCCTAACGCACTGGTATGTTTACTTTTGTGCGATTTTAACAATACAGATTCTCTTTAAACTTATTTTGTTAACACTGCTGTTTATTGTGCCTTTGTTGCAGTGGCGGCTCCAGGAAATTTTTTTAGGGGGTGCTATGCAGGTGCTGGACCAATTTCCGGGGGAGCTGTCGACCTGCGGTGCGCGAAGCGCGGCGCTGCAAAAAATGGGTGTGGCTACAACCTGCGGCGCGCGAAGCGCGCCGCTGCGAAAAAATGGGCGTGGTCATGACCGGATGAGGGCGGGGCTAACTGTAATTTAAAGTGAACCCAGGGTGAGAGTGATATGGTGGCTGCCATATTTATTTCCTTTTAAACAATACTAGTTGCCTGGCAGCCCTGCTGATCTATTTGGCTGTAGTAGTGAACTGAATTACACCAGAAACAAGCCATGCAGCTAATCTTGTCAGTTCTGACAATATTGTCAGAAACCCCTGACCTGCTGCATGCTTGTTCAGGGTCTATGGTTGAAAGAATAAGAGGCAGAGGACCAGCACGGCAGCCAGGCAACTGGTATTGCTTAAAGGGAGATAAATATGGCAGCCTCAATATTATTCTCACCTCGGGTTCCCTTTAAAAGTGCAACGCAAAGACAGAGGGCCCAAGTTTTGGTGACCCTTTTCCCAGAAAATTCACATAATTGTGCAGGTTTTCTCAAGAAAATACACGTAATGTGAGCAGATTTTAACAAAAAACACGTCCAATGACCCCAATATGCACAATCGTTATCAGATATGGCTCCAATATGCACAATCGGTAGCAGATATGACCCCAATATGCACAATCGGTAGCAGATATGACCCCAATATGCACAATCGGTAGCAGATATGACCCCAATATGCACAATCGGTAGCAGATATGACCCCAATATGCACAATCGGTAGCAGATATGACCCCAATATGCACAATCGGTAGCAGATATGACCCCAATATGCACAATCGGTAGCAGATATGACCCCAATATGCACAATCGGTAGCAGATATGACCCCAATATACACAATCGGTAGCAGATATGACCCCAATATGCACAATCGGTAGCAGATATGGCCCCAATATGCACAATCGGTAGCAGATATGGCCCCAATATGCACAATCGGTAGCAGATATGGTCCCAATATGCACAATCGGTAGCAGATATGGTCCCAATATGCACAATCGGTGGCAGATATGGTCCCAATATGCACAATCGGTGGCAGATATGGCCCCAATATGCACAATCGGTAGCAGATATGACCCCAATATGCACAATCGGTAGCAGATATGACCCCAATATGCACAATCGGTAGCAGATATGGCCCCAATATGCACAATCGGTAGCAGATATGGCCCCAATATGCACAATCGGTAGCAGATATGGCCCCAATATGCACAATCGGTGGCAGATATGGTCCCAATATGCACAATCGGTGGCAGATATGGTCCCAATATGCACAATCGTTATCAGATATGGTCCCAATATGCACAATCGGTAGCAGATATGACTCCAATATGCACAATCCGTAGCAGATATGACCCCAATATGCACAATCGGTAGCAGAAATGACCCCAATATGCACAATCGGTAGCAGAAATGACCCCAATATGCACAATCCGTAGCAGATACGACCCCAATATGCACAATCCGTAGCAGATATGACCCCAATATGCACAATCCGTAGCAGATATGACCCCAATATGCACAATCCGTAGCAGATATGACCCCAATATGCACAATCAGCATCACCTGAAAAAGAAAAGAAAAACCCATTTACTCACCTACAGCCAGAAGACCTTCTTTCCCGACCTCCTGTCCCGAGTCCCGACCTCATTGTGGCGCGCAGCGCCCGCGCGCCCACGATCCTCTTCCCGACGTCACGACGAGACTTCCTGCCTGCATGCAGAGAGCAGGGCTACGGGAAAATAGCCGCCCGAAGCCATGCACTGCAGACTCGAAGTCTGCAGAACAGGGCTCCGGGCGGCCATCTTACCGTAGCCCTGCCTGCTGCTCCGTGCTGCCGCTGTGTGAACTGACTTGGCGTCTTTTAGACGCCTGAAGTCAGTTCACTCCAGGGGGTGCTTTGGGGGTGCTTGGACAATTCTAGGGGGTGCTCGAGCACCCCCAAGCACCCCCCTGGCGCCGCCCCTGCTTTGTTGTATTATTTATATTATATTTCTATTCTCAGCCATGCATGTGCCAAGTCCAATTCTAGGCACAACCCAGTCATGCTTGGTGAATAAAGTTGATTCTGACCTATGCTTACCAGAATTTCTGTAGCTTTAGAGGAGATACAAGGTCATTAATAATGACCATTATTGAGCAGTTACAGTTGGATGTCTTTGTTGCTGGTCTGTGGGTGACTCTGACTGTTC
The DNA here is from genome assembly GCF_040937935.1 of Hyperolius riggenbachi. Lineage (NCBI taxonomy): Eukaryota > Metazoa > Chordata > Amphibia > Anura > Hyperoliidae > Hyperolius > Hyperolius riggenbachi. The sequence goes on along the minus strand of NC_090655.1, from coordinate 15,977,657 downwards.
TCACTATTCGTCGCTTCTGTCTATCCAAGATTTTTCTTGGTCTGTCACTTCGAGCCTTAACTTGAACTGAGCCTGTGGTCTTCCATTTCCTCAATATGTTCCTAACTGTGGAAACAGAAAGCTGAAATCTCTGAGACAGCTTTCTGTATCCTTCCCCTAAAACATGATGGTGAACAATCGTTGTCTTCAGGTCATTTGAGAGTTGTTTTAAGACCCCCATGTTACTACTCTTCAGAGGAAATTAAAAGAGGAGGGAAAGTTACAATTGACCCCTTTAAATACTCTTTCTCATAACTGGATTCACCTTTGTATGTAGGTCAGGGGTCACTGAGCTTACCAAGCCAATTTGAGTTTCAATAATTAGTTCTAAAGGTTTTGGAATCAATAGAATGACAACAGTGCCCAAATGTATGCACCTGCCTAATTTATTATTATTGTAACAACCAACGATTTATACAGGAAAATTATCATGCCGATTAACAAGGTTGCCCAAACTTTCGCATCCCACTGGAAAGAGGAACTGCAGTGAAAATAACGTAATGAAAAAAAGTGCTTAATTTTTACAGTAATGAATTATAAATTATTTAGTCGGTGTTTGCCGTTGTAAAATCTTTCTTCTCCCTGATTTACAGCCTGATATTTATCACATAACGACATTTCTACTGCTAGCAGGTGATGTCTGTGGAAGGAGATGCTGCTTTTTTGGCAGTTGGAAACAGCTGTTATTTCCCACAATGCAACATGCCTAGGTGCTGACATCACATTGTGGGAGGGGTTTCACCACAATATCAGCCACACAGACGCCCCTCATGATCCGTTTGAGAAAAGATGAAAGATTTCTTATGGGAAAGGGGGTATCAGCTACTGATTGGGATGACGTTTAATCCTTGGTTATAGTTCCTCTTAAAAATTAAATTCTCTAAGCATTGCCACATGTGGGAAAGCTGAAAAACAACTGGTTTTACTGAAATTTTGTGAAATGGTAATTCACTAATGCTGTTACCACAAGGAAAACTAAAATGAATGACAAGTGAGGTAAATCCCTCTATAACTATGTTCACATTATAAATCGCCAACTCTATAGCAAGCGTTGAACGATTTATTGCGATTTTTTGAATCGTTTTTTCCTGCATGTATAAGCGCTTTTCAAAGCACTTTTGAAGAGCGATTATTTTTCTTTTTTTGCACTTCCCGACGTCAGTTAGGAAGAGAACTCTTTCACCCGTAATCGAATAAATACATTGGCCTCAATTCACTATTAAGCTTATTTCCTGTCCTAATAACCTTTCTGGAGTTATCACCATGGTGATGAGGCATGTAGTATTCAGGAAACATTTTACCTCAGGCAAACCTAAAGTTAACTCTTCTGTCTTTAAGTTAACTCTTCAATCCTTAAAATAACTCCAGAATTCTAAAGTTAGGGACAGGCTGTTATATAACTGTGTGTGAAAATAACTACAGAGGAGGTAACTTAACTACAGAGGAGGCAAGAGATAAGATAACTTTCTCACTGTGCGAAGGCAAGTTTACTCTTGCCTTATTATCTCCAGCATGATCTTAGTGACTTGACGCCAATGGCCAATTGAGTTATCAAGGTTTAGTGATTCAAGCCCATAGTGTGAACAAGTCTGAAATAAATGTCAATTCACATAGAATAGCGCATGCAGTAAAACGAGTGAGATTTTCGGTATTTATCTCCAACCTGGAGCTGTCGGTAACAAACAGCCATTCAGAAGTAGTGATGGTCATGTCTAGGAGAACTCACGGAGAAGCATGTGATTTGTTTGATAAGCTGACAGATTTGCAAAGCTCTGATTTGCTGTGATCACATCCTGCTTTAGCACATGATCCCGAGTAGCAAATCAGAGACTTACATATCTATCACCTGACCAACCTGATCACATGCTTCTCCATGCCTTCTCCTAGACATGACTATCACTATTCGGAAGGTTATAGAAGGGAGGAAACAGAGCAGAGAAAAGGTGACATCTTATGAAACTATTCAGGGAAATAAGTTAATCTACCGTTAGAAGATTGCGCATGATAAATTAGAGGTGCTGCTCGTCTCCCACCTGACTGGTTTCACTGTATAGTGTTCTCAGAGGTACTTGAACAAGAAAAATACGCGTGATCTGATGACGGTCTTGGCAACAATAAAGAAGCGATTGTGACCTCTGACCTCGCTTTGGCTACCTGAAATCAAAAAAGGGTACCGCGACTTGAGCGATTGTTACAACCTTGTAACTTGGTTTGGCAACAGCTGGTAAGAACCTGGTGGCTTTTACCGTCTATTCCTACAGCTACGCGGTGTATGTGACTATGCAAGAGATTTTTATTTTTGTAACGAAGATCCCAGCTTATAACTTAGCTGTAGGGACAGCATTGACTGCTGCATGATTTTTGTAAGTGGATTCGCATGATGATTTGCGTGAGTGTGCTGAAGTTCATTTTGATGTTTTGCTGTTTTGCTTGCCACACCCCTTCTAGAACCTCCCCATTAAATCTACAAGTCTTTAAATGTCCTAGCTCGAGGGGAGGAGCCTGGATTTTGTGTTTTTTACTGTCTATTGCGCTGATTTTTTAACTAATTCATCTCATACAAAAAAGACTTGTGGCCTCCAGCAGCGCTGTTTATGTGATTTAGTTGTTGTTTTACGAGAGGACTGTTTGTTATTGTTTTTATTTAATTAAAAATGGTTAATAAGAGATTAGTGGTTTTCAGCTCATGTAGATTTTATGTTAATTGTATGCAGCTTGAACTTGCACTTTACTTATCAGATGCTTTCTGTATCACATCTTTCATCTATTTTACCCGCACTGCAATCACAGAAAATACTGAATCAAACGCATCAAATACTGAATGAAATACTGCATGATTTAAAGAGACACTGAAGCGAAAAAAAAATGATGATATTATGATTTGTATGTGTAGCACAGCTAAGAAATAAAACATTAAGATCAGATACATCAGTCTAATTGTTTCCAGTACAGGAAGAGTTGAGAAACTCCAGTTGTTATCTCTATGCAAACAAGCCATTAAGCTCTCCGACTAAGTTAGTGGTGGAGAGGGCTGTTATCTGACTTTTATTATCTCAACTGTAAGTGAACTGTTTACTTTTCCTCTGGCAGAGGAGAGGTCATTACTTCACAGACTGCTCTGAGGGCCCTTTTCCACTAGCAGTCGCTAGCATTCACGCTGAACGCTAGCGATTGCTGAATCGCAATTCCGGCGATTTCCCGACGTTTGCGGCCGCGATTTTGCTATGCTATGCACTGCATAGCAAAATTGCTGCAAATATCGCTCCGCCACGCGTTCGCGTTCCCGTCAAAAACGAATCGCGGTAGTGGAAATGACCTACCGCGATTCCTATGTTAAAAAGCAAACCGTAGCGATTGTAAAATCGCTAGCGGTTTGCGACTTTACGATTCGGCTAGCGCTGGTGGAAAAGGGCCCTGAAAGAATCATTTTGAATGCTGAGTGTTGTGTAATCTGCACATATTATAGAATAATGCAATGTTAGAAAAAATACTATATACCTGAAAATAAAAGTATGAGAATATTTTCTTTGCTGCTAATCTTCTAGTAATTATTCATAGTACACAACCAATTCATTATATCATATATTTTTTTTCGCTCCAGTGTCTCTTTAAAGGAATACTATCGATCACATATTTTTTTCAATTGACACAGGAATTGTTTGGGAAGTGCTGCTAAGTACTTTTAGTAGCAACTTCTTTGTTTACTGTTAGCAAAATACTTTCAAACTTTACTGACGCCAAAACTGAATTCTGACTGAGCCATGAAGAGAGGGGAAATTCCTGTCACACTTGATCAGTTAACTCTATGTGTAGCCCTGTGTGTGACAGAGAAGAGAGCTCCCAACAGCTGCAGCTCCTGTGTCTTGTGTTTCTGACTGAGGGCTTGTTTCCACTGTTGCGACGCGATTTCGGCCGCATTCCGACGCTTGTAAAAACGCATGCGGATGCGTTTCCACATGCGTTTTTACCCGCGATTTCGCCTGCGATTTCGCATGGCAGGGTGCCATGCGAAATTAACCATGACACTGCCAGGGCTAAATAAAATTGAAAAAGGTGCGAAATCGCACGCGAAATCGCGGGTAAAAACGCATGTAACAAACGCATGCGTTTTTACTATTAAATACATTAGCGGCGATTCGCACGGATTTCCGACGCAGGCGAAATCGTTGGCTCTTTTGTGCGTTTTTTTCACGCTGAAAAAAACGCACCTCAACAACGCTACAGTGGAAACAGGCCCATCCACTTGCATTACATGTGCGGATCTGCATGCGTTGGACGCATGCAGATTCGCGATAGTGGAAACGAGCCCTGAAGTGTCTGAAGAGAGCAGAGGAAATGTAACTAATTGTCACAGCTTTTCATACTGTTTTTGCTTTCAGAGTTTGATATGTTTGATATTTGCTTTCTGTAGTCTGATATGCAACTCTGGCTGTGCATTGAAGCAGACACCCCTTCTGCAATTGATTTGTCCCAATATAGCTAAACCCTACCCTCAATAAATTACAGTTTTTGCCTCTGATATTTAACATGAAAAGTAGGAAAATGTTTACACAGCTACTTAGACTTTATTTGTACATTGTAATTTTAGAGCACTTGGGTATCGATAGTATTCCTTTAAGAATCTGCTTGAATTGTCATGCAGTTTTTTTGGTAAGTTACCAAACTTTAATGTGATCCTGAGGTGAAAATGAACTGATGAGATAAACACTTGTATTTATCCTTCTACTCCTAAAAATGATTTTTTTTTTTAGATATCCCATGGTTTTATTTTATATTCAAACATTTACAAAGTAGAGTGAATGATTTGTTGTCTTTACTCAATGGCAGTCTATTAACCCCCTTGGCGGTATGAAAAATACCGCTAGGGGGCAGCGCAGCAGTTTTTTTTAATTTTTTTTTTTTAAATCATGTAGCGAGCCCAGGGCTCGCTACATGATAGCCGCTGCTCAGCGGCATCCCCCCGCCCGCTTCGATCGCCTTGGCGACGGGGCGGGATGACGTCACCGACGTCGTGACGTCATTGGGAGACCCAATCCACCCCTTGGCGCTGCCTGGCACTGATTGGCCAGGCAGCACAAGGGTCTGGGGGGGGGGCGCGCGCCACACTGGATAGCGGCGATCGGGCGCGCGGCGGCGGCGATCAGGGTGCTGGCGCAGCTAGCAAAGTGCTAGCTGTGTCCAGCAAAAAAAAAATTATGTAAATCGGCCCAGCAGGGCCTGAGCGGCACCCTCCGGCGGCTTACCCCGTGTCACACACGGGGTTACCGCTAAGGAGGTTAAGAGTCCCAGAGTTAAACTAAATGACATTTTCCTATCTTTCCTCTGCTCTCAGAAGTGGTATTCTGCCAGGAAAACTTTTATGGCTGCAATTTGCTTATCAGTGACGTTTATTATATTGCCTAAAAATTAACCCTTTCAGGCAGCAAAATAAAACAAGTAAAACAGCCTGGTTATTGATGTTTTGCACTGTACATACACGTTCATCTCATCATGTCACATGTCTCAGGTACACTTTAACTGCATGTTAGTGAATTCAGAAAAGAAAAAAGTCTAAAACACTGAAGGTTGTATTTTGCTGAGCCTTATTTTTTTTTACTAAACAAGTTAGTGAATTGAAATCTATGAAGTAAAACTCTCCATCTATCAAGTTGTCCATCACGGCTTAAGAGCATCAGCGTTCTTCTTCCAAACTTACGATCAGAAGAACAATGTGCAGGTCGAAGTCAGGCAGATAAAATTCTACCTTTTGGTTTCCAGAAAAAAAAAAAGAAAAGAAATCAAAGTAGACTGTAACACAAAGTCATTTTAAGGACATGTTGAAAATATATAAATAAAATGACCATTCTGGCTTTTGTAATGATTTAGATAAAATGGCAGAGTCGGGAGCCAAAAGCAGGAGTTGGCAGGGCTATTAGTTTGCTTTTCGCAGGTAAATTCAGTCCAAGGTTTTCATACATCTCTTTTTTTTTTCCTCGCACTCTATTCTGGCCAAGTGAAAATGAAGGATTTAGCTCAGAGCGAATATTGGAAATGTGGCCATTTAGAAGGCTAAGAGTGCCATCTCCTGGCCAGTGTGGAAAGTGTCTGAGTGTTAACCAAAGAAACTCACCTTATCCATTATCAAAAAGAAACAAAGTATAAAATAAGCTTTAAAAAAATCCACAGTGTTTGTTTTTGTATTTCTTTTTGTTTCTTTTGCATTTGCTTCAACCTAATCCACTTGTATCTAGCTTAAAAAATAAACTTTAAATATATTAAAGAGGGTCATACATCTATAAACAGAACGGATTAAAAAAATTGTAACTAAATTCTAACATTGTACTAGCAGTGTTTGAAAAGTACAGTGCAATATAAAGTGGCCTGATAAAGGTACGATTGTTAGAGAACAATCATATTTTCAATAAGATCATTTGTATCGAAAGAAAAAAAATCATATTTTATTGATTCTCGCCATTAAGACTGTAGTGAGAAGACTATGGGTGCTGCCATATTTATTTCCTTTTATACAATACCAGTTGCCTGGCTGTCCTGCTGATCTACAGTATGTGGCTGCAGTAGTGTCTGCGTCAAACCAGAAACAAGCATGCCGCTAATCTTGTCAGATCTGACAATAATGTCAGAAACACCTGATCTGCTGCATGCTTGTTCAGGGGCTGTGGCTAAAAGTATTAGAGGCAGAGGATCAGCAGGGCAGCCAGGCAACTGGTATTGCTTAAAAGGAAATAAATATGGCAGCCTCCATATCCCTCTTATTACAGTTGTCTTTTAGACTTAAGGACCGGCTGAATTTTCAATGATCTGTGCTGGGTGGGCTCTTTAGCCCCCAGCACAGATCAGGTGGCAGGCAGGGTGGTGATCAGATTTCCCCCCTTTTTTTCCCACTAGGGGGATGTCCTGTTGGGGGGGTCTGATCGCCGCCTTGTGCCTAGCGGGGGGGCTCCTCAAAGCCCCCCTCCACAGCGCTATACTGCCCTCCCTCTCCTTCCCTCCCTCCCCTCCTCACTATAGGCGGTACAGGACAGCGATCCATCCTGTACCACCTCCGATAGGCTTCAGCCTATCAGATGCCGGCGATCCCCGGCCAATCAGAGGCCAGGGATTGCCGATCTCCTTTATGGCGCTGCTGTGACAGCAGCGCTGTACAATGCAAGCACCAGGGATTACGTCCCCGGGTGTTTACATTTAGCCTGCAAGCTGCGATCGGAGGCTCGCAGGCTGTTCACGGAGCCTCCCGCCGTGAACTGACAGGAAACGTTTCCATAGAAACCCACATGCGACCAGCCGCCGCCTATCAGCGTTGGCTGGTCCCTAAGTGGTTAAGGTATCCAAACTATTCCTAGTATCGAAACCACTTTTGATGGTAACTATGGGAAAGCACGGTGGCATAGTGGTTAGCTGTCTCACCTTGCAACTCTGGGTCCCCGTTTCGAATCCCAGCCAGGGTGCTATTTGCACAGAGTTTGTATGTTCTCCTTATGTCTGTCTGTGTGGGTTTCCTCTGGGACTACAATAACGGAAAATTGTATACTTACCTACCGGTAATTTTCCTTTCCTGATGCATCCATGGCAGCACCTACGGGTTGTTGTCCCGCCCACCAACCCCTCAGGACAGGTAACTAGATAAATTTGACTCACACCCCCTCACACCTGTCTATTACTTTTTCGACCTCACCGAGCAAAGGGGTGGGTCTCCCGTGCTGCCATGGATGCATCAGGAAAGGAAAATTACCGGTAGGTAAGTATACAATTTTCCGTTTTCCTAATGCCTCCATGGCAGCACCTACGGGATCTAACTAGAGAATGCTACAAATAATACACGGGAGGGCAATTTGCTGGTGCATCAAAGAAATAACCGGCCTTTAATGAGACAGAATTTTTATCCCATACAGGCAAAATCAAGAATTTAAGACAAAACAAAGAAAAGAAATACAATTTGGTTATACAGACAATACTGCTCTGCCAAACTGTACGGTAGAGTTCACTGATGGGTCTACCTTGTAGTGGTGCATGAAGGTATGTATAGTTCGCCAATTGGCTGCCTGGCATATCTTATCTGCCGATACCTTGGCATAAGCCGCCCATGAGGCTGCAACTGACCTCGTCGAGTGTGCATTAATTTGACCTATAGGTTCCATATTATTTGCTTTATAGGCTGCCTGGATTGTTTTCACTATCCAGCTCGCTATCGTGCGTGAGGACGCTGACTCCCCCTTTCTGTAGCCTGCTGGTACTATAAAGAGTCTCTCCGACTTTCTGAATGATTGTGTTGTTTGTAAGTAGTGTTTCAGTGTTCTTCCGACGTCCAATTTGTGCGGCTCACTGTCATCGTTATCCTGGAACGTAGGCAGGGTCCAGTCCTGATTGAAGTGGTATACTGACGACACCTTTGGCACGAAATGTTGCATAGGTCTTATCACCACCCTGTCCGGAAAGAATGTCAGGAATGGTTCAGTTGTTCCTATCGCCTGCAGTTCTGAGACCCTCCTGGCCGAGGAGATTGCCGTGAGGAAAACTGCTTTTAGCGTTAGGTCCCATATTGTACACGACTCCAGGGGTTCAAACGGTGCTTTAGCGAGGACATCTAGCACAGTAGGGAGATCCCATTTTGGGAAGAAGTTTCTTGTAGGCGGTCTGATCTTCATGACTCCTTTCAGGAATTGTGCCACTAAGGGATTTACAGCCCACCTGATTCCTGTTAGTGCCGAGAGAGCTGTAACTTGCACTTTTAGAGCTGAGTAGCTTAGTTGTTTATCCAAGCCTGTTTGTAGGAACTCTAATACTTGGTTTGGCCGTGGTTGTGCTGTTTCAAACTTATTCTCCTCCGCGAATTGAGTGAATTTTTTCCATATATTGTGATATGTTTTATTTGTTGTAGACTTTCTTGCTTTCAGTAAGGTTTCGATTACTTTATCGGAGCACCCTGCCTTTTTTAGCTTTTCCCCCTCAACAGCCATGCCATTAAATTCAACTTCTGCGGGTTGTGGTGTAGGATCGGACCTTGACTGAGCATATGTGCTGTTTCCGGAATTTTCCATGGAGCCTCCAGCCTCAGGCTCCAAAGGAGGGGGAACCATGGCCTGTGGGGCCATAGTGGTACTATGGCTATCAGAGTCACACTCTCCTGTGTTAGTCTCTTGAGTATCCTGCTGATCATTGGTACTGGCGGGAATACGTATCCTAGTTGGAAATTCCATGACGTTGTTATCGCGTCTACTGCCTCTGACTTCGGATCCCACTGGCGAGAGTAAAATCTCGTGCATTTGGTGTTCTTGGCAGTTGCCATCAGGTCCACCTCCGGCGTGCCCCATTTCTGGCAGATTTTCTGGAATATGTTCTGATGGAGAGACCACTCGTTGTTGGAGATATAATATCGGCTTAGATAATCTGCTTTGACATTCTCTGGTCCTGGAATGTAAGCGGCCTTCAAGTCGTCTAGGTGCATTTCCGCTAGGGTCATAATTTGTTCTGTCTCCTGCAGGAGTCTCCGACTCCTTGTACCCCCCTGCCTGTTCACGTATGCAACCGCAGTTTTGTTGTCCATCTTTAGTAGTACGGCTTCGTGTGTTAGTATCGGCAGGAACTGTTGTAGTGCCTGGTGTGCCGCCTTTAATTCCAGAACGTTGGCCGGCAGGCGTGCTATCGGTTGGCTCCAAGTTCCTTGGGCGGACAGTTCCCGGAAGTGGGCTCCCCAACCTCTGCTGCTGGCATCTGTGGTTACTACTAGTGGGACTTTGTGTTCTATATTGTGCGATCTGGACAAGTGTTCTTCCACCATCCACCACTGCAAGCTGTTGTTCATCTGCGGGGTCACCCGAATCCATTGATGCATGCTCTGTCCGTCCCACTGGGATAAGAATCCCCATTGGAACGTTCTGCAGTGCCACTGCGCCCAGGGAATCATGGGCATAGTTGCAGTTAGGGTCCCCAACAGGCTGAGGCATCGTCTTGCTTGCACGGAGCTCATCTGGCTGATTTCTCTGACTCTGTTCATTAGGATAATTTTTTTCTCCTGTGGGAGGGAGACTAAATTGTGAATAGTTTGTATTCTTGCCCCCAAGAGGACTAAGTCCTGTACTGGCTCGAGGTGGCTCTTTTTCCAGCTTATCCTCCAGCCGAAGTGCTGCAATGTTGTTAACAGGATGTCTCGCTGGGAGAGGATGACTTCTTTGTTCTGGGCTAGTAAGATTATATCGTCCAGATAGTGATGTAGACGTAGACCTCTGAGGCGAAGAAGGGCTATTACCTGTACCAAGATTTTGGTAAAAGTCCTGGGGGCGGTATTGATTCCAAATGGCAGACATCTGAATTGGAGGTGTTCCTCTGCTATCGCAAATCTGAGATACTGTTGGAACTCGTGGCGGATTGGTACATGTAAATAGGCGTCTTCGAGGTCTGCTGCTAGCATCCAGTCTCCCCGCCTTATCGATAGTAGAATCGACTGTAATGATTCCATCTTGAAGTGATGGTTGTTTATGTGCTCGTTTAATGTCCTGAGGTCCAGGACTGGCCTGAGTTCTCCCGATTTTTTTGTCACAAAGAAAAGTGGCGAATAGAGACCTTTGCCTCTCTGTGCGTGAGGAACTGAGACCACTGCCTGTTTTTCGATTAATTCCTGTACATACTGCTTCAATATATTTTGTTTCTCCGTGGAGTTCGGAATTCGTGTTGGAACGAAAAGGTTGTGTGGAGGTTGTGTCTTGAAGCTCCAACGGTGCCCCTTGGTAATCGTGTCTATGACCCAAGGGTTTTTCACATGCTCCGCCCAGACGGATCCAAATCCCTGGAGCCTCCCTCCTACAGGATCCAGCTGGGCGGGAACACCATCAAAACCCCTTAGTGGAATTTGTGACCGTGGGGGTGGTCCTCTGCTTGTTTAATCTTTGTAGATTTGCTTGGCCCCCTTGCCAGGTACGCCGGTAGTCTCTGCCCGGCTTATATGATTCTGCGTTGCGAAATCTGGTTTGCTGTGTGCGCCCTTGCTGGTTAAACACCTTCTTTTGCTTCCGGTCTTGAGGGATTAGACCAGATTTACCTCCTGTGACTCGAGATATCGCTGAGTCTAGTCTTTCTCCGAAGAGATTCTTCCCATCAAAGGGTATCTTGCACCAATTGTGTTTTGATGCGGGGTCCGCAGACCATGATCTGAGCCATAGTGCTCTTCTGGCAGTGACAGAATGTAGCAGAGCTCTGGCCAGGGAGCGAATAATGTCAACTGAGGCCTCCCCAATAAAGTCTGATGTCAGTTTAAACTCCTGTAAGGATTTTATCAGCGCCTCCTTATCGGTATCTGCCGCGATTGCCGTCTCCAGGTTTTCTGCCCATGACTTAATTGCCCGACTTACTGAAGTCAGAGCTACCGCAGGTTTCATCGTGCCTCCAATAACTGAGTACACTTTTTTCAAGTCTCCATCCGCCTTACGCTCAAGGGGTTCCTTGAATGAAATCGCATCATCAAGTGGGAGTGTGACGTGCTTTGCCAATCTCATGACCGCCGCATCAACCGTTGGAATATTGTCAAAGCTACTGCATTTCTTCTCTGGCAATGGATAGAGTTTTGCGAATTTATTATTAAAGCTTGCCTTCTTCTCTAATTTGTTCCACTCCTCTTGGATGATCTCTGAAATTTCTTCCATAAAGGGAAAAGTGGCTGAGGACTTCTTGAGATGTTTAAAGTAAACTATCTTCTGCTTTGAGTCCTTTCGAGACTCCTCCTCTTCATCTTCCCAGTCAATCGCTTGCTTAACTGCTGTTATATAGGGCTCCACAAGACTAAAGTCAAAGCCCCCCTCTATCTCTTCTGCGGCCATCATGTCTTCCTGTGATGTGGAAGGTATCGGATCTCCCTGCGTTTGTAGTGGCATATTGGCCGCGTATTCCGCCATGGACTCCTGCACCGCTTTCTTTATTAGTTCCGTGACTTCTAAAGGTTGCTGCTGTTCCGTTGCCATTTGGGTGAAGCAGTCCTGGCATAATAGTTTGTCCGGCAGAGGCCGCTTACCACAAGCGCGACAATGTCTCGAGGAATGTCTGTGATGACGGTGTTCTGAGTAATATTCCCTTGGTGATCCACTCCTTGATCTATAATATGATCTGTAATAATAATCCCTTCTGGGAGATCTTGCTCTGTCTGGGTAGTTGGGGTGCGCATCCCTGTGTGCTCTATAGTCGCTGTAGTAACTGTAGTCGCGTTGATCACTGGGTTGCTGATCCATATGTTCCTGTTGATCTGCTGTCTGAAGATCTGTCAGTCTTCTGGGGCTGTCAGGAGACAAAAGGATGTCTCTTACTGCTTCGCACTCTTTTAAATCTGTATTACAATACTCACCTAGTGCATGTCATACCTTAAGGATTGAAGCTGGTCTATTTGTGCTTCCTGATCCATAGTGTCAGAACCCTCAAAGGGTGACCTGCAGTGTCTGAGGAGGAGAAAAATGGGTAATTACGACCATGCCTGTCCTCCCTACAGTGTCCTCCCTAGCCTGGACCAGCGCCCCACACCTACTGTTCTGCGGAGATGAGAGGAGGCAAACAGCGTAGACGGATTCCGCAACGGCTCGGCGTCCTGCTCCGGCACCGAAGGTGATCTGAGCGATGGACTCCGACAGCCGCCCTTGCGCCGTCTAAAAAAACCTTCCGCCTCCTGTGTGGGCGTGCGTAGCCGGCCTGACTACTTCCGGCTGCTGGAGCGCAAATCCGGAAGTCGCGGCGCGCTGACTTCCGCATCAGCGGTCGCATCCCTCCTCAGCTAACGCGCGACCCGCGCTAGGGGCCGCCCAGGCTTCCAGACGGCATAGACTGAGCGAGCCCGCACTGCCAAGACCTCACCGGTAAATGTTAGGAGTCTTGTATAGGATCTGCACAAAGGCTGCATTTAGCTGCCCAAATGTATAAGTGTAAAGGAATGCTGCAAAAAGTGATGTTTAATCACCTACCTGACAGCCCCGCAGCATTCCTGCCCCCACAAGACCAGCAGAATTGGGGGCTACCACAGAAGTACCTTTAGTACTCACAGGGCGCATCAGGAGAGGCTGAACCTGATGTGAAAACCACAAGGTGGCCGGTAAGATGCACTGACCAGTCCTGTCCGAGGTGAGGACGAAAATCAAAGACAGGTGTGAGGGGGTGTGAGTCAAATTTATCTAGTTACCTGTCCTGAGGGGTTGGTGGGCGGGACAACAACCCGTAGGTGCTGCCATGGAGGCATTAGGAAACATTCACTACACGATACATACACATCCATTGGTGCGCTGCATTCACAATGTCCCCCAATCACAATCACTGTGCCTCCTGCAATTTTCATGTGAATTAATCCCTTTTACAAAGCATAGGGGTGCAGAAAAGTCTCATAGCTATTGTGCCTAGAGATGTCACGAACATAGAATTTTCCGTTCGTGAACACGAACTTCTGCAAGTGTTCGCAAACATGTGAACCGCCAAAGACTTCAATGGGCAGGCGAATTTTAAAGCCTACATAGACTGTTTCTGGCCACAAAAGTGATGGAAATGTTGTTTCAATGGGTCTAGCACCTGGACTGTGGCATGCTGGAGGGGGATCCATGGCAAAAGTCCCACCAAAAATTACGGAGTTTACGCAAAGTCGGGTTTTAATCCCTAAAGGGCAGAAATCACATTATGCACAGCTCTGGGTGTCAGTGGGCTGTGATATGTCTCACACAGAGAAATGCAATAGTACTATCAGAATACAGTGACATAATAATGCACTGGAGTGGTTCTGTGCCTGCAACTTAATGAGGCAACTGCAGTAGTGTGCACACAGCTCTGGGTGTCAGTGGGCTGTGGAGTGTCACACACACAAAACAACACAGAAGACCGATGTGCTGGCCCTCAAAAGGGGTGTTTGGGATGCTTTCACAGCAAGTGAGGAACAAGAACACAGGCCTAGCTAATGCTTTCCCTATCTAACTGCAGCAAGTCTGACCCTGCTCTCAGTAACAGTCGGCAGCCAGCAGAGAATAAATCCAATATGGCCACCAAAACTGCTTTTTGATAGGGGGTGGGGGGTCCAGGAGGGGGTGCTAGCTGATTGGCTGCCATGTGTCTGCTGACTGTGAGGTAAGGGGTCAAAATTTTGGCTCCATGATGATGTGTAAGGGAGGGTCAAACACGCCATATGTTTGCAGTCCGCGGAGAATGGGAACAGCGGAAATTTACCGGATACTGTCCACCGGCAAACCGTTTTGGCCATATCTAATTGTGCTGTTATGTATTTTTTCTGTGATTTGAAATTGCCATTTTTTTCTCCAGTAGAAATCGCAAATGTATCGCAATCACACCACACACCCATCATGTCAGAATGGCAGCACAATTTCTGCAGTGAAGAATGGGAGAAATGTGGTGGAAAACAGCCTATAAAAAACGCAGGTGTCTGCGCCCATGTGTGCCGCCCACCACATTGCTCAGGACCGCGACCCAGCATGTGCGCAGCACAGCAGGAGGCACTCTGTACAACTGTACAAGCACAATCAGGGTCATAACTAGACTTAATAGGGCCCCCCTGCAAAAATGATAGAATGGGGGCCCCTTGGTCCCCAAACCCCATGAGGGTCACGTGATCAGGAGACGGCGAATGGCAGCAGAGAGTGTTCTGCTGTGAAGCAGGAAAAAAATTACAGATGCTCTCGCTACTCGCTATTCAGCATAGCGGGAGGAGGTGGTGGTGACAGTTTTTTAAGCAAACAGGAGATTTTTGCTAATTGGCTGCAGGAGGAGGGGCCCGCAAAGCCTCTAGGCTCCCCTGCGACGGCAAGGGTCGCAGGGATGAATTGGCATGCCCATACGCTTGTTAATAAATAGGCCCAATGAAGAGTTATAAAAAAAAAAATAGGCTCAATGGCTAGTATACATATCACTGGCGTATCCAGACGGGGTTTCTGGATGTATGGAACACCCCCCTGAGACTCCTGTACCTGAAATCGCTGAAGCAGACAAGCTGGTAAATATACAGAGGCTTGCCTGCAGGGTCTGTGGGAAAAACTCAGCTCTTTCCCTATTGTAAAGACTGCATGTAGACAGCTACATAAGGTATGTCACAGGTTGAAAAGTTTTTGACAGTCCCTAAACTCCAGGAGGGCTGCCTGCAGCTTGTGTGAGAGGCTGACCATCCCTTACATCCTCCACACTCCTATGGACGGTATACCTATATCATTCCCCTATTCCCACAATCCTCCCCACCATGTTGTTAATGTTTTGTTTTTGCTTTGGCAATGCTAAATGTATTTGGTCCTGCCAATAAAGCTTTTTTGGATTTGGCTGGCAGGGACAGGAGACACAGTACATGCAAGTAGCCTCTGTGTGATGTGGGACTGCAATACAGATACGCTATCTGCTCTATCTCAGTCTCTCCACTCCACCTGGGGGGCAATCTCGCCCCAGGTCCCCTTTCATTCAGTGATTTAGGGCTGATGTCTGGTGTATTCAGGTTTGTTGTTGTAAGGCAATGCAAAATACTAGGCTAGCTGATAAAACTGCAATTAAAGGACAGGCAAGCTGGTATATACACACAGCATGATACAGAGCTTGCCTGGAGGGTCCGTGGGCAAAAATCTGTCTCTCCCCTATGTCATAATGACTGCATCTTGTTAAACAAGGTGAACATTTTTTGACAGTCCCTAGACTCCAGGAGGGCTGCTTTCTGACTTGTGTGAGAGACTGGCAGGGACAGGAGTCCTATTACAGGCAAGTAGCCTCTGTGTGATGTAGGACTGCAATACAGATAATGCTCCATCTCAGGCTATTCTCAATTTCTCTCCACTCCTCTTCTCTTTGGGCTAGTGCACGCCAAAATCACAATAGCAATCGCTAGCAATTAGTGAGTGCGATTTTCAGAGCGATTTCTGAATGAATCACTCAAAAAAATGCTACATGCAGTATACCTGCGATTTTGAAAAAAATCACAACCCTGCTGTGGGAACACCCTCATAGGGTAACATTAGCCAAGCGCTTTTCAAATCACTGTCGATTTGAAAAACGCTCAGAAGCCCTCTTGGTGTGCACCAGCCTCCTTCATTCACCTTTGTTTCCCTCTTCCCCTAGTGCTGGCTGGCTGTGTCTTCTTGTCATACAGGAAAGCTAAATAAAAGTGCAATCCTGGTGAGGCAAATTATTATTATTTAGTATTTATATAGCGCCGCCATCTTCCGCAGATGCATATATCCCTGCATCATATGGGTATCGCTTGCGCTATGTGACATGTGACATATTCCACTGAATTGTCCAAACTAAGTCTATCTCCTGTTCCTCTCTCGGGGAGTTGTTCCAGTGCTGTCCCCTGTTCAAATTTGCTGCTTCCAGAAGCCCTCAGAAACACTTGTGTCCTTGACTACTAAAGATAGGCAGCTCCGTAATACGCCAGCGCACTTTTGTGCATGGGCAGTATGGAGCCTCCTGTATTCGGAAGCACTCGGGGACATAAGTGCTTCTGGACCTTTCAGGAATCCCCCCCCCCCCCTTAAAAATCCTGCGTTTTCCCCTGCATATATGTACACAGTATATATATATTCTGTAAACAAGTCCCGGTGGGATGGCAGGGGGGTACAGGCTACAGCAGTATTCAATCAATGTTTGTCATAGCTTTGTGATGCTCTGAGTAGTACAAAACTAGCAACTGCAGCAGTCTGAAACTTGTCTAAATTCTAAGGTCCACCCCTGATGGTACAAAGAGGCAGGGCTGGCTCTAGCCCGGTCCATACGAAAATGTCGCCTGCGAATAATGGCGCACGGTGATGCCGCTAATCCGTCTTCCGCTTATTGTTATTTAACGTTAACAGTTCATCGTTAATTACCGTTAAAGAATCATCTCCTTAAAGCGGTATCGTCACCATAAAAATCAAATTTCAACAGCAACTGGTCTGAGTGTATTAAGTGATAAAGATGCTAATCCTGCATTCAAAACTTTTTCTGCTGTTATGATTTGGAGTTATCACATACTTAAGAAACACTGGCCCTTTAGTAGTCGTGCCAAAGAATTGCATGCTGGGGGTTCTTTTTATCTATAATCTATTCCTCCTCTTCCCTTTATTTCCCTGCCATTTTATCTGAAACCTAATCCCTTACTTACTTGTGTTTACAAGCAAGGCTGAGACAAGAAAAAAGTAAAGGGCAGAAATGACATCACGAGGTAGCCTTAACTGTGGGCAAAAGACATGGCCCCCACCACTAACAGAATTCTCGTAATTTACTATATAACATTCCCTGAAATCAAAATGTGGACAGTATAATACATGTGTTATGTAAGTAGATCAAGTATTTATCTACTTATATATGTGTTTTTTTCACTGGCATAGTATGGCTGATCCTACCGCTTTAAAAACGTTAAATAACTTATTAATTGATATTAATAACTCTAACGCTCTTGATAGTAGTCTTCATTTATACTAGATTCGCAGTGGGACGGTGCGTTTTGATGCGACGTTAAAGTTGCAATGCAAACTTACAACGCGCCAAAAAAGTCGCAACGCAGCGTTACCGTCGCATACAGCAGATACAGTAGAGAACACAGGCAATGAAAAGTATGCTTCCAAGTCCGTGCTGAGCATGTGCAAACAGTCCAACGCAGCTAATAACGTGTATAACGCACTGCATGCAGTACTTTCACTTAAAGGGGCACTACAGCGAAAAACTGTAAAATTTTAAATATGTGCAAACACATACAAATAAGAAGTACATTTTTTCCAGAGTAAAATGAGCCATCAATTACTTTTCTCCTATGTTGCTTTCACTTACAGTAGGTAGTAGAAATCTGACAGAAGTGACAGGTTTTGGACTAGTCCAACTCTTTACAGGGATTTATTTACTTTTAAAAGCACTTAGTGAATGGCAGTTGCTCTGTCCAACTGCCAAAAAAACTGTGTAGTGAACAGGGAAGCGGGCCAGCATCAATGTTTAAATCCTTTTTCAGGAATATCTTTATAAAGAATAAAAGCCTTGCTTAGAATCTCCTATGGAGAGTTGGACTAGTCCAAAACCTGTCAGATTTCTACTACCTACTGTAAGTGACAGCAACATAGGAGAAAAGTAATTTATGGCTCATTTTACTCTGGAAAAAAATGTACTTCTTATTTGTATATGTTTGCACATATTTTAAATTTTACAGTTTTTCGCTGTAGTGCCCCTTTAAAGAGGAACTCCAGTGAACATTTTACTGTTGGCAGGTGATGTAGCTGTTGCATGGTTTTTGGCAGTTGGAAACAGCTGTAAACAGCTATTTCCCACAATACCTCAGGGTTCACAGACAGGAAACTGCCAGGAGTACATACTTTTCTTGTGGGAGGGGTTTCTTGTGGGAGGGGTTTCACCACAATATCAGTCATACAGCGCCCCCTGATGCTCTGTTTGTGAAAAGGAATAGATTTCTCGTGTAAACGGGGTATCAGCAACTGACTGGGATAAAGTTCAATTCTTGGTCGGAGTTTCTCTTTAACGTGCAGCGTTAGACACCAACTAAATGTGTGCACTGTGAATGGGGCATTGATTTTTCATTGCAGTGAGTTATTCTGTGTTAAATGTTGTTTTAATGTGCGACTTTAACATCCCACTGTGAACTTAGCCTTAAAGTTATTATTTTTAACTGGATTAATTGCTATTTTTTTATTTTCAAATCATTGATATTTACATATAAACACATCGCAGTATAATACATTTTAGTTATATTTAAAATGTAATGCAGTTCGCAGTCCGATCCTGCACAAAGTGTATTACAGTTAGTTAAAGTGAATGGGAACCGCATTTAAAAAAAAGAGACAGATACTTACCCAAGGAGAGGGAGGGCTCTGGGTCCTATAGAGCCTTCCGGCTCCTCTCATGATCCCGTCATTCCAGTGCTGACTCGCCCAGTAGCAGTATTTGACTAAATTAGTCAAATACTGCTTTACCCGGCCAAAGGATGCTTCAAAAGTCTTCAGGGAGCCCGAGTGCTCCTGAAGAAGGGCGGCCCTGTACTGCACCTGCGCAAGCACGCTCTCTTGCACGCTCACGCCTGTGCAGTATGGAGCCGCACGTCTTCGGGAGGACACGGCTCCCGAAGACTTCCAAATACCCTTTCGGTGGGGGATTGAAACGGGGGGGAGCCAGCGAAATTTATTGGATACAAATTCTGAAAACGTTAACTCCAGGGGGCCTCAATGAGGTACTGGAAAAGATCTATTAGACACACTACTCAAAATTCACTGATCTCTTTTTAATTTTGCGCTCTCCTTTTATTAATTTTTAGTGATTTTTATGTGTGACGGTTTTTATAGATATTTTATGTTTTTTATTTATGCTTCTTCATGGTTTTATTAATTTTACTAGGAAATCTGTATGTATCAATTAGGTATGACAACATTTGAGTACATTTGCACGCTAACATTGGTTACCCCTAGGAACTATGCACAGGTAATCACATGTTCGAGTCCCTCAGTGGACATTTCTTTATGTTATTCATACTTGTATTTTTCCTTGAACTATTCCAATCCTTTTTCACCCTAATCCCTCCTCCCCCCCTTTCTGTCTCTCATTACCTGAACCAAACACAACTAATGGCTCTGTCAGGAGTGGATATGTGTATAGATATTTGTATGTTTGTGCATAATTGTTTTACATATATGTACATTTAATGGTGTAACACTTACTGCTGATACACATCATCAGCACTTGTGGACACACACACTAAAACCTTCTATATGTACATCGCAGTCCCTGGGAACTACTATGATCCCTAAACAGAAAATGTACTCAAAGTGGCCACTAGATGACAGCATCTCTTTATTACCAATGTCTCCGCAAAGGGTATATATATTTTTGTTAAATACAAGAAGTTACATGATCATTCCACCTGGACATCGTTTAAATATCATTGTACGTTTATGTTATTGCTCACATCGACTTATATTCATCCCCCCAGCCCACGGTGTAGCCCTCTTCAAGGCTGCCCTCTACTCCCTTATCCAACATGGCCACCCCTGCCCTTTGCGCATGCGCTGTCCGTCTGTGGAACTACCCATGTCTTTCTGCACACGTGGCAGAGTTCGCATGCGCAATAGCGGCTGGCACTATGACGCGACCATGCGCACGCGTAATAGCGGCAAGCGGTATGACGTAACAGACGCACCGCCCCGCTGTTCGTGCATCATAACCTCTTTCCCCAGCATCTCCACGTAGGCTGCCCTCAGGTCCCCACCCACTCGTACACCCCATTGGCTCCTGAACATGATCACTGCCCCCAACCACGCCCTCTAGCCACGCTAGACCATACGACACATAGATCTATTTATAGGTCCTGAGCGGGCATACAAGCACAGAGGTGCTAAACCCGATCTGGACTTAGAACTGGTAAGTGACTTTTACCCAGGGATCAAAATACTTTAACTGTCTAGCACTGTCGGTGATTTAAGTGATCTATACTTAGATATCTAATTACTGTAACCTAATAGTACTGTCTGTTTAAACCAAACCATCTTGACATCCCTCAAACCCCACATCTACTTGCTGCAATGGATCACTCTGACCCACCTTCACCCTCAGCCCAACCATATTCCCACACTGTCTCCCACACAGTTCCCTGAACACCCGCGCCCGCCCCCTTCCCCCCCCCCCCCCCTCCCACTTCCCATACATTACACGGCCAATTATTCACTATACCACCACCCACGTTATTTTCACATCATCCCCCCCTAATACAGTTGTAATCTTGCGTTTACATGTTTATTTATACTTTGTACAGTTCCCTGATATGGTTTATATCTCTGTCATTTTTTAGTGAGATACTCCTGTTGTTTAATGCCTGATGAAGCGGGCTTTTGACCCGAGAAACGTGTCGCAGTTTTGTTTGGAGTATGTGAATAAATTCTCGTTGATTTGAATTGACAGCATCGTGTCTATTTTAGGTTGGTTGGTCCACCACCACCACCTAGATGTTTTAAACCTTTTATCATCTTTTATCCTACTGGCGCCTCTGTACATCTGCCTAGCACAGGATAGAGGGCACCGAGAGAGGAGATGGAAGGCTCTATACGACCCAGAGCCTTCCCTCTCCTTAGGTAAGTATTTGCTTCATTTTTTTAAAAATGCGGTTCCCATTCACTTTAACGTTAAGAGTACTGTACTTTAAAGGTATAAATTAGTTAACATTAATATCATTATGATCCTGCACAGTCACAGTGTATTAATGTTAGTTAACGATCACAGTACTGAACAAATACTTGCACGAAGTTGATAACGTTAGTTTACGTTTACAGTACTGCACATTAATAACGTTAATATTGTTTTTTTTTTTAATCCTCGATCTGCAACATCTTTAGAATTTTTGACAGTGTTACATTAAATCCATTCACCATTTTGCAGTTGAATAACGTTTGCAGTTTGGCTTATGTAGGGCGCTATTGATAAATAACATCAGTATGCGCAAAAACGTCTGCTGTTTGCCATATGTACGGCGCTATTGATAAATAACGTTACTGTGTGCCGTTTTTCTTCTTTTTTCCCTGTGCGCCATTATTATGCAGCACTAACGATAAATAGCGATAAGCATATCTTTTTTTTTTTTTTAATTAAGTTTTATTAATGAAAACTTCAACTGCATACATTGTAATGCAAAAGATGAGAGAGTACAGGTATAGTGAGTGTACACTACAAAAATAACATTCTTAACAAACAGGATAAAAACAGATCATTTATAGAGATACAGATCCATCAACAAGGTATGTTCTACCGAGGTTCTTTACAGCGTATAGTTAAAAAGAATAAAACGATTCAGGAATCTATAGAACCACACAGCGGATTTCTTTACTAAACTAGTCCGTCACAGGAAGAAAGGAGGATAAGAATAGAGTATTCCATGTATAGAAAGAAAGGATAGAAAGAAAAAAGGTGGGGGCAGAGGTAGGTACCCTACTGAAGAGTAGTCCCCATTATTTGTTTGTAGATGTCTGAACACTGGAAGTCATTCCACACTGTCCAGGTCATAGTGTATTGCTCGGATCGCTCTTGCATTAAAAGAATAAGGTGTTCCATGTGTTCGATAAATTCAATTCTTTGAATCCAGGATTTAATGGAGGGAGTGTTGGGAGACTTCCAGTGAAGGGGAACCATTGCTCTAGCAGCATTGATGAGGTGGATAGTAGTTGATTTTTTATATGTTTTGATGGATTCAGGGGTACTATGCAAAAGCAAGTTAGCTGGATTAAAGGAAATTTCGTCCCCGGAAAGCGTATATTTTTAATGCGGCGCCATTTGTATGCATCAGCGCTGTGTGCCATTATTCTCTGATCTGCTCTAGTCACAATGGGGCCCTGGGTCAAAAGCAACTTAGGTGGCCCCCATGACAACCAAAATCAGCCACGGGCTCCTGTGCCAGCTACCAGGACTGCTCCAATCCCCCTCCTGCTCCAATTGCCTCCTCCTTTTCTTGGTGTTATGGGTCACCATAGCTGGAGGTGAGGAGGGCACCTTGGAGGTCCCCCACAGGCTATGGGGCCCTGGGAAATTGCCCCCTTTGCCTCTATGGAAACACCAGCCCTGCAAAGAGGTAGCACAGATAAATGATGGGCATCTGGATGATATCGACCATATACCTGATCTACCACTAATTGCCTATGGGCACCAATTTGGTCAAATACTGCTCTATCTGCCACCGAAGGAGACTTGAAGCCTGAAGCCACAGGCATTCTGGTGCCCTAAACTCTGCCCCTCAACTCAGGCCACGCCCCCATATTAGGCAGGCTTCCCTCCTCCCAAGACTTGGTAGCCAGATTTTCCACAATATTTGGTAACCACGTTTGGTAACTTCGATTTAGTTTGTTACACAAACTGTTTTTAGGCAATTTTTTTTATTTTTGGATGTTACAACCCCTTTTAAAATCATTGGGAACTTTAAAAAAAATCAGCCAGTTACTCACCTAAGGACTTTAACTATTTTAGCCTTTTGGATGTGACTGTCACGTCCAAAAGGCTGCTGCTGCATGCGCCTGCGCACTTCCATGCCACCCTCCGTTAGCCCAGAGATCAATGAATAGGAACATTCATTGATCTAAGTCCCCGGTAGAAAGACCAACACCTTTTAACCACTTTCTGACCGCCCACAGCCGATGGGCGGCGGCAAAGTGGACGCCGAAAGGACCGCAATACGCCCAAGGGCGTTGCGTCCTTTCGGCATGCCGGGGGAGCGATCGCGTCATTGATGACCCGCGATGATAACCCGCCGGCCGTTAGGAAGCGCCGGCGGGTTGTTAACCCCGCGATCACCGCTACAAAGTGTATAATACACTTTGTAATGTATACAAAGTGTATTATACAGGCTGCCTCCTGCCCTGGTGGTCCCAGTGTCCGAGGGACCACCAGGGCAGGCTGTAGCCACCCTAGTCTGCACCCAAACACACTGATCTGCCCCCCCCCTGCCCCCTGATCGCCCACAGCACCCCTCAGCCCCCCCCCCTGCCCAACCCCCAGACTACTGTTTGCACCCAATCAACCCCCTAATAACCCATCAATCACTCACTGCCACTATCTGTCAACGGTATTTTTTTTAATTCCCTAAACTGCCCCCTGGGGACTCCTGATCACCCCCACCCCTCAGATTCTCCCCAGACCCCCCCCCCCACCCACCCTGTGTACTGTATGCATCTATCCTCCCTGATCACCTGTCAATCACCCGTCAATCACCCATCAATCACCCCCTGACACTGCCACCCTACAATCAGCCCCTAACCTGCCCCTTGCGGGCAATCTGATCACCCACCCACACCATTAGATCGCCCGCAAACCCGCCGTCAGATCACCTCCCAAGTGTATTGTTTACATCTCTTCTCTTCTCTAAACACCCACTAATTACCCATCAATCACCCATCAATCACCCCCTATAACCACCTGTCACTGTTACCTATCATATCAGACCCTAATCTGCTTCTTGCGGGCACCCAATCACCACACGCTCAGATCGCCCTCAGACCCCCCCTTATCAATTCGCCAATGCATTAATTACATCTGTTCTTCCCTGTAATAACCCACTGATCACCTGTCAATCACCTGCCAATCACCTATCACCCATCAATCACCCCCTGTCACCCCCTGTCACTGCCACCCATCAATCAGCCCCTAACCTGCCCCTTGCGGGCAATCTGATCACCCACCCACACCATCCGATCGCCTGCAGACCCGCCGTCAGATCACCTCCCAAGTGCATCATCTGTTTTCTCCTCTAAACACCCACTAATTACCCATCAATCGCCCCCTGTCACCACCTGTCACTGCTACCCATCAGATTAGACCCCTATCTGCCCCTAGGGCACCCAATTACCCGCTCACACCCTCAGGCCCCAGCCCTGATCACCTCGCCAGTGCATTGCTTGCATCTATTCCCCCCACTAATCACACCTTGAGACACCCATCAATCACCTCCTGTCACCACCTGTCACCCCCTAGCACACCTACCCATCAGATCAGGCCCTAATTTGCCCCATGTGGGCTCCTGATCACTCAGCCAAACCCTCAGATCCCCCTCAGACCCCCTTCCGATCACCTCACCAGTGCATTGATTGCATCTATTTTCCCCTCTAACCACCCCCTGAGACACCCATCAATCACCTCCTGTCACCCCCCTAGCACTCCTATTCATCAGATCAGGCCCAATAAAACGTGTCATCTAAAAGGCCACCCTGCTTATGACCGGTTCCACAAAATTCGCCCCCTCATAGACCACCTGTCATCAAAATTTGCAGATGCTTATACCCCTGAACAGTCATTTTGAAACATTTGATTTCCAGACTACTCACAGTTTTGGGCCCGTAAAATGCCAGGGCAGTATAGGAACCCCACAAGTGACCTTTTTTTAGAAAAAGACACCCCAAGGTATTCTGTTAGGCGTATGACGAGTTCATAGAAGATTTTATTTTTTGTCAAAAGTTAGCGGAAATTGATTTTTATTGTTTTTTCACAAAGTGTCATATTTCACTAACTTGTGACAAAAAATAAAATCTTCTATGAACTCACCATACACCTAACGGAATACCTTAGGGTGTCTTCTTTCTAAAATGGGGTCACTTGTGGGTTTCCTATACTGCCCTGGCATTTTAGGGGCCCTAAACCGTGAGGAGTAGTCTAGAAAACAAATGCCTCAAAATGACCTGTGAATAGGACGTTGGGCCCCTTAGCGCACCTAGGCTGCAAAAAAGTGTCACACATGTGGTATCGCCGTACTCAGGAGAAGTAGTATAATGTGTTTTGGGGTGTATTTTTACACATACCCATGCTGGGTGGGAGAAATCTCTCTGTAAATGGACAATTGTGTGTAAAAAAAAATATCAAAAAATTGTCATTTACAGAGATGTTTCTCCCACCTAGCATGGGTATGTGTGAAAATACACCACAAAACACATTATACTACTTCTCTTGAGTACAGCGGTACCACATGTGTGGCACTTTTTTGCACCCTAATTGCGCTAAGGGGCCCAAAGTCCAATGAGTACCTTTAGGATTTCACAGGTCATTTTGCGACATTTGGTTTCAAGACTACTCCTCACGGTTTAGGGCCCCTAAAATGCCAGGACAATATAGGAACCCCACAAATGACCCCATTTTAGAAAGAAGACACCCAAAGGTATTCCGTTAGGAGTATGGTGAGTTCATAGAAGATTTTATTTTTTGTCACAAGTTAGCGGAAAATGACACTTTGTGAAAAAAACAATTAAAATCAATTTCCGCTAACTTGTGACAAAAAATAAAATCTTCTATGAACTCACCATATTCCTAACGGAATACCTTGGGGTATTCCAAATAAAATATTGACACCATACATTGTGATAGGGACATAATTTAAATGGTGTAATAACTGAGACAAATAGGCAAATAAAATGTGTGTGTTTTAATTATGGTAGCATGTATTATTTTAAAGCTATAACGGCCAAAAACTGAGAAATAATTAATTTTGTTAATTTTTTTCTTAATATTCCTGTTAAAATGCATTTAGAAAAAAATAATTCTCAGCAAAATGTACCTCCCAAAGAAAGCCTAATTGGTGGCGGAAAAAATAAGATATAGATCAATTCATTGTGATAATTAGTGATAAAGGTATTGGTGAATGAATGGGAGATGAAAATTGCTTGGATGCATAAGGTGAAAAACGACTGAAGGCTGAAGTGGTTAAGAAGATCTAAAAAGAGAGTCATACATAAGCTGCCATTTTAATAAGGCCTTATCTGACTTTTGTGCCGAATCCGATCATGTGCTTTTGATACTATCTGAATCTCACATCCTGATGCTCTAATCTTCTGTAGTGCCTTCAACACCTGTTTTATCCCATATTATTATTGGAAAATCGTGGACTTCACTTTGTCTCACCAGTCAGTAACATTAAACACTCATGATAAATGTTTTGTGTTAATGCTTATCCTAATTAGGCATAAAGATCAATGGGTGTTTATAAAATTGTGCCTGAATTATCTCACGGGTGTAAGGCCTGGAACCCACTGAAATACGCAAACGCAAAACGCAACCGCTAGCGTTTTGTCTGAGCGGTTTGCAAGCGGATTCATGCGCGTTTTGAGTTGTGTTTTGCAACATTGTATTTTTTTCCCCAGCGGGTGCCTAGCGTTTTGCGTTTTGCGTTTTTATCCTGATTGGTCCTGTGAATTATTTTTCATTTTGTTACAGTGTGCTGAACCGCAAAACGCTAGCAGAACCGCTCAGTTTAGGTTTTGCTGAGCGTTTCTGCTAGCGTTTCAATACTTTACATTGAAGCGCTAACGCTCCCAAAATGCTGCATGTCCTGCGTTTGCGTTTCTGGGAAACGCAAACGCTCCTGTGGAAGTTGCCCCATCCATTAACATCAGCTGAGCGTTTTGGCAAAACACTAGCATATCGCAGCGCTGCCAAAATGCTCAAAAAAACGCTCTTGTGGGTTCCAGCCCTTAGACATGATGCTTTTCAGCTGGCTTTGTGGTATAATTTAAAGACTAGCTTAAAGTGCTTATTCAGTCATAATTACAGATTATATAGAGCCTCTTGTACTGTGTCTGCCGACTTCCAATGCATAGCTCCGCCTACTTGTAGGAAAGGGCCATGATACTTCCATAGCACTCTACCTCTGGCACTCTTCTGCAAGGGCGGGGAATGCATAGCTCTGCCTACTTGTAGGAAAGCGCCATGATACTTCCATGGCACTCTACCTCTGGCACTCTTCTGCAAGGGGCGGGGAAAGCATAGCTCTGCCTATTTGTAGGAAAGGGCCATGATACTTCCATGGCACTCTACCTCTGGCACTCTTCTGCAAGGGGCGGGGCTAGGTGTCAGTAAGCGGCAGACACTAGGAGCTCAGGAAGTGTCCTTGATCACGCTCCAGTTCTCAGAGCATTCTGCTCATGTGCAGTAGAGATTATTGCGCACTGCACATGCGCAGAGCACTCCCATCCGCTGGAGCGCGATCAAGAGGTGCATGAACCGTGGCCATGCTTCCAGCTGAAAGAGGGGCGTTGCGGGTGACTGGAGCATCGTAAATTCATTGTGTGGGCACAGAACGGTTGCAGGGGGCTGGTAGAAGCCCAAGTTAAGTTAAACTCCTTTTTTGGGGTTTTTTTGCTTTAGTTTTCCCAAGGTAGGCATTAATGGATAATGTACGAACAAGCTGTAAACTTTTCACAGCTGGGATTTGAATGTGTTTAAAGTGATTTAAAAAAATGCCATGAGGATTCCCCATTGGATATCCTTTAACACATGACTTCTAAGAGCAGTGGCGTACCAATCGGGAAAGAAAGGGATGCAGCCACAGATGGGCCCATGGGAGTAGAGGTATCTGCAGGGGCCCCCATGGGGGAGAAATGTATTTTCCCTGTGTTGAGAGACTGACAACTAAGGGTACGGAGGGAAAAAAAACTTTCTGTTCTCTGCACAATTGTTCTAATGACTGCATCTGCTCAGCCACTGATAACGAATCACTCAAAGTTTTGTTGACAAAGATTTGTAGACAGTCTCTATTCAGTGTGCAGCAGGGTGTTGTGTATAGCAGCGCTCTGCCCGCAACCTCTCTACCCCTCCCCAAGTGCTGTGTACTGTAGTGATGCTTAAGGAGTCTGCAGAGCCAGTTCTGCTCCATCAAAGATGGACAGAGTGAGTGTAATAAGCTGAGGTTGGGAGCACACTTGTCTGTCAGTTTCCTGCACATCATGTGTGTGTCTGTATGTACGAAAACATGCATGTTTTATCACAGAAGCCAATGTAATTAATAGAAATAATGTGCGCAGTGCTTCACTGCTGCCAAGTTGTATCTGCATGGGGATAACACATTAAATCGTGCTGTAGTCAGTTGAATAACATTGGTTCTCAGTTTACCTGTGCAAAAAGCCAAGAGGGGAGGGGCATCCAAAGTTTTCCCGGGGGGGGGGCAGTGATTCCTTGTTCCGCCCCTGCCAGTGAGAGTGTTGGTGACTTGTAATACTTTATTTCTTCTTAATATTAATAGAAGCCTTTTTTATTCCGGGATTCCCACTTTGAATAGATCCTCTTCTTCTCTTGCTTTCCTACCCTGATAGTAGAACAGCATCTCTCTGGAAGTGTTAAAGCGGGAGGATTAGCCATACTATGCCAGGGGGAAAACACATATATATAAGTAGATAAATACTTGATCTACTTACGTAACACGTGCATTGTGCTGTCCACGTTTTGATGTCAGTGAATGTTATATAGTAAATAAAGAGAATTCTGTTCCTGGTGAGAACCATGTCTTTTTCCCACAGTTTGAGGCTAAATCCTGATGTCATTTCTTCTCTTAACTGTTCTTCTTTTCTCCTCCAATGGCTGAATCTCCTCAGCCTTGCTTGTAAACAGGAGTGAGCAAAGGATCATGTTTCAGCTAGGCAGCTTCACACTGCAGTCTACTCAGCCAATCAGTGAAAAGCAGGAAGGTGGGAGGGGAAATGACAAGCCTCCCTTCTCTAACTGTCCTTGGTGATGGCACAGAAAAGAGCCTGGGGGACTGAGAGAATATAATAACAGCAGAGACATTCCTGAATATATTGGAGAGCTTGTACTACAGGGTTAGATTTCTGGCAGCATTTTAAACACACTGCAGTGTTTAAATAGAATTTAGTTTTGTGGCTGACAATCCCACTTTAAATGGAACCCGAGGTGTGAGACCTATGGAAGCTGCCATATGTATTTCCTTTTAAACAATACCAAAAACATGTCAGCCTCCATATCCCTCTCACCTCAGGTACCCTTTAAGGTGCCCATAGAGAGCTTGATTTTTCACCGAGTGATTAAGCGATTGACTTTATTGGGTGATCAACAACAGCAGGGCAGTTTCTAGGCTAAATTTCACCCAGGGCGAGGGTGTAAAAATTGACCCCCCCCCCCCCATGGAGCCAGGCATAGGTGCCCGCAGTATAGGTTAGCTACATAGGTGCCTCCAGTATAGGGTAGCCTGTATAGTTGCCCCCAGTATAGGTTAGATAGGTAGTTGCCCCCAGTATAGGTTAGATAGGTAGATGCCTGCAGTAACGATTAGCTACGTAGGTGCCTTCAGTATAGGGTAGCCCGTATAGTTGCCCCAGTATAGGTTAGATAGGTAGTTGCCCCCAGTATAGGTTAGATAGGTAGATGCCTGCAGTAATGGTTAGCTACGTAGGTGCCTTCAGTATTGGGTAGCCCGTATAGTTGCCACCAGTATGGGTTACATAGGTAGGTGCCCCCAGTATAGTTTAGATAAAAGCAAGAAGTTTTGAATCAGGATGATACCATTTATTGGCTAACTTAGAGATGGATAAACAGTGAGCTTTCGACTTATAAAAAGCCTTCGTCGGACTGGTTCCTGACCAAAACTGAAAAACACAGCTTATATACACTGACATACAGAGGAGAAACATTCTTTAGCAAACATAAATGTAATTAGATGCCTTAACTGTTACTGAGGAGGTTTTCCCAGGCATCCTATCTAAAGTGATAAGATCAATAGAATCCTCAACATGACATAAAGCAGACTCTGGTGATGGGGAGACATCATAAATTCTGAATTCAAATGGTGACTGCCCTGGTTACATGCACCATTTAGATAGGTAGGTGCCCGCAGTATAGGTTAGATAGGTAGGTTCCCGCAGTATGGTATAGATAGGTAGGTTTCCACAGTTTAGGTTAGATAGGCAGGATCCCGCAATATAGGTTAGTTAAGTAGGTTCCCGCAGTATAGCTTGGCTAGGTAGGTTTCCCGCAGTATAGGTAAGTTAGGTAGGTTCCCGCAGTATAGGTTAGTTAGGTAGGTTCCCGCCGTATATGTTAGTTAGTTAGGGGTCCGCAGTATAGGTTAGTTAGGTAGGTTCCCGCAGTATAGGTTAGTTAGGTAGTACCACAGGTTAGGTTAGATAGGCATGATCCTGCAGTATAGGTTAGTTAGGTAGGTTTTCCGCAGTATAGGTTAGTTAGGTTGGTTCCTGCAGTATAGGTTAGATAGGTAGGTTCCCGCAGTATAGGTTAGATAGGCAGGTTCCCGCAGTATAGGTTAGTTAGGTAGGTTCCCGCAGTATAGGTTAGTTAGTTAGGGGTCCGCAGTATAGGTTAGTTAGGTAGGTTTCCCGCAGTATAGGTTAGTTAGGTAGGTTCCCGCAGTATGGGTTATTTAGGTAGGTTCCCACAGTTTAGGTTAGATAGGCAGGATCCCGCAGTATAGGTTAGTTAGGTAGGTTCCTGCAGTATGGGTTAGTTAGGTAGGTTCCCGCAGTATAGGTTAGTTAGGTAGGTTCCCGCATTATGGGTTAGTTAGGTAGGTTCCCGCAGTATGGGTTAGTTAGGTAGGTTCCCACAGTTTAGGTTTGATAGGCAGGATCCCGCATTATAGGTTAGTTAGGTAGGTTCCCGCAGTATAGGTTAGTTAGGTAGGGGTCCGCAGTATAGGTTAGTTAGGTAGGGGTCCGCAGTATAGGTTAGTTAGGAAGGTTCCCGCAGTATGGGTTAGTTAGGTAGGTTCCCGCAGTATAGGTTAGTTAGGTAGGGGTCCGCAGTATAGGTTAGTTAGGTAGGTTCCCGCAGTATAGGTTAGTTAGGTAGGTTTCCGCAGTATGGGTTAGTTAGGTAGGTTCCCACAGTTTAGGTTAGATAGTCAGGATCCCGCAGTATAGGTTAGTTAGGTAGGTTCCCACAGTATAGGTTAGTTAGGTAGGGGTCCGCAGTATAGGTTAGTTAGGTAGGGGTCCGCAGTATAGGTTAGTTAGGAATGTTCCCGCAGTATGGGTTAGTTAGGTAGGTTCCCACAGTTTAGGTTAGATAGGCAGGATCCCGCAATATGGGCAGCACGGTGGCGTAGTGGTTAGCTCTCTCGCCTTGCAGCGCTGGGTCCCTGGTTCGAATCCCAGCCAGGGTACTATCTGCAAAGAGTTTGTATGTTCTCTCCGTGTCTGCGTGGGTTTCCTCCGGGCACTCCGGTTTCCTCCCACATTCCAAAAACATACAGATAAGTTAATTGGCTCCCCCTAAAAAAAAAAAATTGGCCCTAGACTACAGTACTTACACTACATAATATAGACATATGGTAATGGTAGGGATTAGATTGTGAGCTCCTTTGAGGGACAGTTAGTGACAAGATATATATATACATTGTACAGCGCTGCGTAATATGTCGGCGCTATATAAATAATAATAATAATAATATAGGTTAGTTAGGTAGGTTCCCGCAGTATAGCTTAGCTAGCCAGGTATGGGTGGCAGGGGAGGGGCGCAGCAGCGGGGGGAGCGGACATAATAGTTATAACGAACCTGCTTCCGCCAATCCCGCGCAGCTTCAATGCCCTTCCTTTCCCGGCATCTGTCTCAGTAACAGCGCTTCCTGTGATGACATGCGGTACGTCATCACAGGGGGCACTGTTACCAGGCGACGGACGCCGGGAGAGGAAAGACATTGAAACTGCGGGGGAACGGCTGAAGAAGGTGAGTTATAACTATTATGTCTGTTCCCCCCGCTCCGGCGCCCCCCTCCTGCCGCACAATAAAGCGCCCTGGGCGATGGCACGTATCGCACGCCCATAGAAACGTGGCTGAACAACAGTGTGGTCAATCAAAAGTCGATCGACTAGTGGCCCACACATTGCAAACGAGATCTTATGCGATTCTCCTTCACTAATCAAGCTGAACGTTGTTGTGTCTCCCCACTGTGAACGCAAAAATCGATTCTTTATCGATACAAATCATGTGAACAGTAGCCGTTTCCTGTATGATCAGCCAACATCTTCCATCCTGCCCAATCAAGTAAATTGGTCAATTCGACCAAATATCAGCCAATTTCCATCGAACGAGCAAAATGAAACATAATTGATTCTTTCCTCATCTGATAAAATGATCAAATTAAATGGTCCCTGACCTTTATAGGTGGCCACCAGATTCTTCTTTGTAGTTTGCTTGAAGAATCTTGTTATTTTGATTGAAGATGACATTCTCCAAAGAGTTTTCCATTTGCTTGTAATATACTGTAGTCTTTTTCTATGTTGATTGCAGAGATGCATTGTCAAGGCTCTTCACTTGTCCAGCTCTTAAAGGGGAATGTCAGCCTAAATAAACATACCGTCATTAAGTTACATTAGTTATGTTAATTAAAATAGATAGGTAATATAAACTCTTACCCACCCTGTTTTAAAAGAACAGGCAAAAGTTTGTGATTTCATGAGGGCAGCCATCTTTTTGGTTGGAAGGAGGTGACAGGGAGCATGAGACACAACTGTCAACTGTCCTGTGTCCTGATCACCCCTCCCAGTTGCTAGGCAACGAGAACAACTACATCAGTAATCCCATCATGCTTTGCACAGTATCAGGGGAAAATGCCCGGGCAGTTTTCTTTGATGGGGCGGAGCTTAGCTTCTGTGCAGGTAAAAATGAGCCTTGGGCAAGAAAAACAAAGTACTGATGCTGTGAAACTGTTAAAGAAACACCAAGCCTTTTCAGTGCTGCTGAGTAGATTCTTAGTCTGGAGGTTCACTTTAACTGACAAAATCCCATTGGTCATGTGCATATTTATTACCACAGAGTGGTATGTGGCAGAGGTACTGTCCGGGAGGGGCCTGTATCCACGACCGGTGTTTTTTCTGAGCAACAAGCAATCTTTCCCGTGATGTCACAACGTGGGTACAGGGGCAGGATTAGGTGAACGACGCACAGCGATAACAACCGTTGCATCGGATCTTTGACTGGTTCGCATTCCACATTTTTTACCTCTTAAGGTTCCTGCCATTTTTGACACTTTAGCTGTGTTGCTTTGATTCAGCAGTAATTTATTAATTACTTATGTCATCTTAGTGATATATATCTTGCTTTTTTTTTCAGTATAATCTAGGCTTCTTTGGGTAATATTTTTCACCCAAAACTATTTTATTTCATAGTCATTCTATTGGGTAAAATTAGGCATCAATGCAGAAAATACCCATTTTTCATTCTTCACCTTTCCTAAATTTCGCATGACACACGCTATAGTTATAAAACACATAAAAATTCATTCTTTGGTCCTTCCCGCTTAAAACTATACCCCATATGCTATATTTTATTACTAGCTGAGCATGTGGCGGATCGTTATCTCCAGCTTGCGCGTCTTTGGCGATCGAACGCGTTTGCTAGGGTGACAGTTCAGGGGACATAGAGCTGTACAGATGCATCGCTAGGCAACGGCAGAGCATTACATTTGTAGAGCATTGGGGTCCCGACTCCCAAACTTTTGCCCTAGTAATTGCATCTGATGGCTACAGGCGGCAGTCATTAAAAGTTTACAAACAGGTATAAGTATTGCAGGGGTTAAAAATGGGTTAGTAGGCTAGACAGGGGCTAAAAACTAAGCAAGTATTTAACCTCCTTGCTGGTCTAATTCCCCCGGCAAGGAGGCAGCGCAGCACTTTTTTTTTTTATTTATTTTTTTTTTAAATCATGTAGCGAGGCCAGGGCTCGCTACATGATAGCCGGTGAGCAGCGGCAGCTCCGCAGCCACTCCGATCGCTTCCGGTGATCGGAGTAAGCAGGAAATCCCATTCAGAACGGGATTTCCTGCTGGGCTTCCCCGGTCGCCATGGCGACGGGGCGGGATGACGTCACTGACGTCATCGACATCGGGCCGTCATAGGGAATCCCGGGCCACCCCTCAGCGCTGCCTGGCCTTCATTGGCCAGGCTGCGCAAGGGGTCTGGAGGGGGGGGGGGCGGCGCGACGTTGCGGATAGCGCGAATCGGCGGCGAGCGGTGGCGATTGGATGTTACAAGCAGCTAGCAAAGTGCTAGCTGCTTGTAACAAAAAAATTATGCAAATCGGCCCAGCGGGGCCTGAGAAATCCTCCTGCGCAGGTTACCCCTGAACTGAGTTCGGGATAACCGGCAAGGAGGTTAAAAACCACTGTTTATTTTATTGGGACCATATCACTTTAAAAAAAAAACTTTTAAAACTTTTTTCCCCCTAACTGTATTGAATGATTGTTTCTATTAGCAATAATCATTCACAGCACCATGCACTTACACGAGCGTGCACGGTTACGTGCACACACAGGGTCGTGCACGATCAAGTGCACGCGCAGCGGCAGGCGGCGGATTTTAATGCAGGACGTAGATTCTACGTCCTGGAACCTACAGCAGGACTAATTAGGACATAGACTCTA
This sequence comes from Hyperolius riggenbachi, assembly GCF_040937935.1. NCBI lineage: Eukaryota > Metazoa > Chordata > Amphibia > Anura > Hyperoliidae > Hyperolius > Hyperolius riggenbachi. The sequence goes on along the minus strand of NC_090655.1, from coordinate 15,943,027 downwards.
TGTCACTAATGGCCCGCCCATGTCATGTTCCCCTCCGCGTAGCCACGCCCAGCTCTGGGGGCTCACTCTAATACTGAATGGCATGTGCAACCCAACATTAGTGTACGTCAAACAAGACTGCTGTAGAAAGTATCAGAAATAATAACAGAGCTACATTCCTAGTTGCAGGGAAGTCCGTTGCTATTGTGGCAAAGATTAATCATACTCTACCTAGAGAAACGCTATAGTGGGGAAGGTACGAGTCAAGGGCGTAACAATAGACCCTGCAAGGGATGCAGCCACATGGGGGCCCAGAAGCCACAGGGGGCCCTGTCCTGAGAGACTGACAACTAAAGGCACGGGGAGAAAAAGCTTTCTATTCTCTGCACAATTGTTCTGACTGCATCTGCTCAGCCACTGATAAGGAATCATACAAAATTTTGAAGACAAAGATGTGTGCATTAGCCAATTGAATAATATTGGTTGGGGGAGGGGGCTATAGAAAGGGGTGTTTGGTGGAAGGGGGAACCATCCAAAGTTTTGCAGGGGGGCCCAGTGATTTCTAGTTACGCCCCTGGTAAGAGTTACACTGTTTTGCCCCCAGCAAAGGGGTGTGTTGGTTCTTTTCTCTATCTTCATGGAGACTACCAATGTATTGATTAAAGTAAATGTATTCAGCACAGATCAGTAACCATTCGCACAATCGCATGCAAATGTTCAAACAAATGCATTCACAGATTCACTCATCCAGGCACAACTGTTATCCCTACAGCTAAGTTAAAAGCCGGGGTCTTAGCTCACAGAAGAATGCATTCTTATGCTTAGTCACCTATACTGCGCAGAAGTACCCAGGTAAACGTAGGTGTCCTAACTCTGGCCCTGTAACATGCATAGTGCAGACATGCAAACATTCATTCCATCAAACCTATCAATGGATTAGGAGCTCACATCCTGACGTCCTCTCCTGGGACAGACAGTGCATCATACCAATCGCACAAAGGAGCTGGGGGTCAGTAACAAGAAAAAAATACATATATCCAGGCACATCGCCTGTAGTTAGGACATTAAATAAGTTATTAAGGAAAGGGAGGTGCTGAAGGGGGTGTGGCCAGAAAATTAGCAAAAATCAGTAACCCTTCTCACACTCACATACAAATGTTCAAATAAATGCATTCACATATTCACTCTGCGACGTGCCTGGATATATGGGTTTTTTCTTGTTACTGACCCCTGTGGCCAGGGTTTTAATCTAGTGCACTCCCTCCTTCCCCTGTTTGTGTTTTTTCGTCAGCATGCACACAGCTTATGCTGGTGTATGTGCATGGTGCACATGGACACATAATGTTAGCTCCCTTGTGCGATTGGTAAGATGCACTGTCTTTCCCAGGAGAGGAAGTTAGGATGTGTGCTCCTAATCCATTGATAGGTTTGATGCAATGAATGTGTTTGCATGTCTGCACTATGCATGTTACAGGGCCAGAGTTAGGACACCTATGTTTAACTGGGTACTTCTGCGCAGTATAGGTGACTAAGCATAAGAATGCATTCTTCTGTGAACTAAGACCCTGGCTTGTAACTTAGCTGTAGGTATAACAGTGGTGCCTGGATGAGTAGTCACACATCTCACTTTGGGCCCTGGCCACTATGCAATTAACTTTTTCCTTAGTTTTCTCCTAGGTGATATTTTGAAAATTGTCAATAAAGTGCATTTTAAACCACCAGCAAAGAAGAAAATACTCAAAATAATGTTGATAGTACCTTTTCCCCTACTTTTTGGTACTTTTTCAGTTGCAAAGTGCTGAAAAGTTATTTTACAGAACAGATGAAAAATGATCTCCTATGAGGAAAAAGTGAATTGCATATGGCCCCTGGGGCCTGATTCACAAAGCGGTGCTAACAGTTAGCACGCTGGTGAACAGCCCTTTATCACACCTTAACTCAGTTTAGGCATGATACGTTTAGGTGTGATAAGTTTAGGTGTGATAAGTTTAGGCATAATAAGTTTAGGTGTGTGTCACGGACGGTTGCGGGGATGCAGGCGCGTCCTGGAACCGCCCGTGAAGAAAAGAACGATCGCACTCGATTCCTGCATCGATTGCGCCTCAGATCAATAGAACCAAGATTTGACGTGTAGTATCCCTATGCCTAGGAACAGCTGGGGGATCTGTCTTAGCTGAAGTGACAGCCTGGGGGGAAGGTGTTAATTAGCTTGGACATATTCCCTGTGGAAGGCACAATTCCCCTTTTGGTTCTGGGAACCAGGTGACACTTAGCTGATCTCATGGAGATGTTAATTAACCAAAGGATGCCTAGGTACAGCCAGGCAGGCTACGAATCCACGGGTGGTCTTGACACTTTGCTCCCTAGTAAAGATCAAAGGAAAGTCAGCTGTTAGCAGCTAGAACACCTCCTGAATTAACCTGAGGCTCATGGCATAATCCATAACTTCCCAGATCTGTAATATTTCTGGGGTTCCTGAGATGGCAGCTTCACCAAACGTGGGGGAAGTGTAGCATGAGCCCCGGTGCTGGTTCTGAGGAAGTTTCAGAACATTCTGAGGTAAGGACTGCCAGTTAGGCAGTTTGAAAATGCCCTGATGATACCACAGGGGTCCCACCCCTCATGTCTGGTATCAGGGCGCTGGGTAAATCGAGACAGACCTGAAAATGTTAATAAATCTGCCCTGACCTGTACGGTTCTGTGAGATAGAGCCCATATATGGGTAGATATGATTTCTAGCCCCCAGGATAAGGGGAGGGCTCATCTCATCTTCTAAGGGGGTGTACGGATCCCCGCCCTCACTCCCTCCTACTGAAGCAGGGGCATAAGAATGGCTGAGGACCCAAACTCAGTGTCCTCCACACTGAAACATCTTGAGCTCATCAGATGCCAGCTTGAGGATATGCTGGCATCCACCTGGTCTGAACTCTGAACTCAAATTGAAACCCAGAACTCTGTTTTCCCACAAAAAGGACATCTTTCCAGGAACTAAGTATTTTTCTCCCTTCTTTTATTTTTTATACTGGCTATTACTGTTTTAATAATTGTTGATTTTAATAATTGTCTGTATATATTAATTATTTATATTGCGTGAATAAACGACTTTCTCCAAGTCATTCACTGTCTGCTACCCTGCTTATCAGCACACACAGAACTGATCCCGGGTCTCTGAAGATACGCTACTGTTTGTTTGTTGTTGGCTAGACAGAATATTGTGTGTTTAACCGTTTTATTCGCAGGATTAGTCAGTTAATGGGCTCCACGGTCCCATGGTAACCGCGGTGGTGGCAGTACCCTGAACCAGTGGGTGAAGTTGTAATCACCCGTGTCTCACAGGCTCCCTTCTGAGTTGTCTGCGGCTAATTCTTAACGGTTCCTGCGCATTGACTGCGACCAGAGTTCGCACGATCTGTGCGCTGGCACCGTTTAGAAGGCTAAGTGCGGTCAGCCACTAGGGCTCCTGTGACAGTGTGATAAGTTTTTAGGCGTGATAAGTTTAAGCACCAACTGGGTTAGCACCGCAGTGCACAGCTGATCAAAAGTTTTGCGCTAGTAAAGTCTGGTGCACTTTGCATAGAGTTTAATGGCGCTGCTTTGCGTGCGGGACTTTGCGCGCGATCTAAACTTATCTAAACTTATCATGCCTAAACTTATCGGGCTCGATTCACAAAGCGGTGCTAACAGTTAGCACCGTGGTGAAAAGCCCTTTATCATGCCTAAACTCAGTTTAGGCATGATAAGTTTAGGTGTGATAAGTTTAGGTGTGATAAGTTTAGGCATGATAAGTTTAGGTGTGATAAGTTTAGGCATGATAAGTTTAAGCGGCAACTGCGTTAGCACCGCAGTGCACAGCTGATCAAAAGCTTTACGCTAGCAAAGACTGGTGCACTTTGTATAAAGTTTAATGGCGCTGCTTTGCGTGCGGGACTTTGCAAGCGATCTAAACGTATCTAAACTTAGCATGCCTAAACTTATCACACCTAAACTTATCACACCTAAACTTATCACGCCTCAACTGGCTTTTCACCAGCATGGTGCAATGGTTATCATGCCTAAAGTCTTTTAGGCATGCTAACTGGGTTAGCACCGCTTTGTGAATCGAGCCCATCATGTCTAAACTTATCATGCCTAAACTTATCATGCCTAAACTGAGTTTAGGCATGATAAAAATGGTTATCACGCCTAAAGTTTTTAACTGGGTTATCACCGCTTTGTGAATCGAGCCCCTGGAGTCAGTTAATGCATCTAGTGGGAGTGAGAGAACAAACCAGTGGTGAACTTCACAAGAATCAATAAAAGATACCAAGCACAAATAATCTTGCTATCTCATCCTTTTAAAGTGTTGTTGAATCATACCCAATTCCTTTATTTCAAAATAAAAAAAAGTAATGATCCCAAAACTGAACCTTGCGGAACTTCACTTTCAGCACTGGACCAATCAGAGTATGAGTCCTGGATCCCAACTTCCTGAACACAGTGTGTGTGTGTGTGTGTGTGTGTGTGTGTGCGTGCGTGCGTGCGTGCGTGCGTGCGTGCGTGCGTGTGTGTGTGTGTGTGTGTGTGTGTAATGTGTGTGTAATGTGTGTGTAATGTGTGTGTAATGTGTGTGTAATGTGTGTGTGTGTTTGTGTGTGTGTGTGTGTGTGTGTGTGCGTGTGTGTGTCAGCCTTCGAACCATTTACATATTGTATTTTCTAAACCTAAACAGACCTAAATTTATACATTAAATTCATTAAGTCCTCTCTAAGGAGACCAAAGACAATCAGAGCAATGTTGCCTCGGGGAGATCACGTCACTCAAGTGGCTAACTGTGTATCAATCAGTTTTCCGTGTCGGAAGAGTTAATTCAGGAAACCAGTGTCTGGCCATGTGCTGGAAATTAATAAAAATGTCACTGCATAATTTAATATGTAAACTTCGGAAGTGAACATGATCCGTAATCTGTATAATTCTGGGTCATTTAACCTAACACAGGAGGACACGAAAGTTCAAGACCGATACCAGCGACACAGACCTTCCTGGTGACACTGATATTTGCTTGCAGCAGACAACGCTGATGTATTTTTTTATCCAGATCACTTTTGCTGATTAAACCTGGTCATGGCACTTTATTAGTCGCATTAATGACGGTAACTGTATATATAGGTCAGTAATTAAAGTGTACCCGAGGCGATATGTGACATGATGAGATAAACGTGTATGTAGAGTGCAAAACGTATTACTAACCAGGCTGTTTTGCTTGTTTTATTTTGCTGCCTGAAAGAGCTAATTTCTAGGCATGGAAGTGACGGCTTCTGTCTTGTCGGCAATATAGTAAACATCACTGATAACCAAGTTACAGCCATAAAAGTTTTCCTGGCAGAATACAAGAGATAAAACACATGAACTATTGACATTTTTCTAAATCTGGGACACTTAATAGGCTGCCACTGATTAGAGGCAGTAAAACATTCAACCTACTTTGTAAATGTTTAAATATAAAAGAAAACCATGGGATACTTCAAAAAAGTCATTTTTAGGAGTATAAATATACCATATATTCTGGCGTATAAGACCCCCCCCCCCCCCCCCAACTTTTCCAATTAAAATATAGAGTTTGGGATATACTCGCCGTATAAGACTACCCCTCTTCCAATGCACACCAAATAACAATTAAAAAAACATCATATACTGGTGCTATGTATGAACAGATACTGGTGCTGTACTGTATGTGGTACCCAGTATATAACAGTATATAGGCGATTGACTGGTGGGATTGGTCAGCTCTCCCTGTCTCCCTGTTTATCAGAGCGGTATGGAAGAATAGATTGCGCTGTGCCCATAAAACATGCCTCTTTCACCCCTCTGGCCCCGCCCTTGTATCCTATTTACCTCCTTCTCTGCCTCTCAGATCTCACACATGTGCGCCTGCGCCGCTTCACTACAGTCCTCAGCAGCGAGATCTGAGAGTCGGTAACAGGACAGGGCGTATCACCCGGCATCAACGACACCCGGCGTATAAGACGACCCCTGACTTTTCAGATGATTTTCAAGGGTTAAAAAGTAATGTTATACGCCAGAATATACAGTAATTCTTTATCTCATCAGTTTATTTTCACCTCGAGTTCACTTTAAAGGGATGAACTGAAAACTCTGGTAATGTATACCACTAGCTATTGCACGCCATAGTGTTTTTTTTTCTGACACAAATCTCTACTGGGAGCTGAACAACCCTGACTTCTTAACAAGAACCCGAGGTGGGATTTAATTATGTTACTGGGGCACAGAGGCTGGTTGTGCGATTTGAGAGTACAGGGGAGGTTAGGATTAGGCATCACAAGAGGGATGGGGGGGTCTTAGGGTTAGGCACCACCTGGGGGTCTTAGGGTTAGGCACCACCTGGGGGGTCTTAGGGTTAGGCACCACCTGGGGGGTCTTAGGGTTAGGCACCACCTGGGGGGTCTTAGGGTTAGGCACCACCTGGGGGGTCTTAGGGTTAGGCACCACCTGGGGGGGTCTTAGGGTTAGGCACCACCTGGGGGGGTCTTAGGGTTAGGCACCACCAGGGGAGTCTTAGGGTTAGGCACCACCAGGGGAGTCTTAGGGTTAGGCACCACCAGGGGAGTCTTAGGGTTAGGCACCACCAGGGGAGTCTTAGGGTTAGGCACCACCTGGGGGGGTCTTAGGGTTAGGCACCACCGGGGGGGCCTTAGGGTTAGGCACCACCTGGGGAGTATTAGGGTCAGGCACCACCAGGGGAGTCTTAGGGTAAGGCACCACCTGGGGAGTCTTAGGGTAAGGCACCACCTGGGGGGGTCTTAGGGTTAGGCACCACCTGGGGGTCTTAGGGTTAGGCACCACCTGGGGGGTCTTAGGGTTAGGCACCACCTGGGGGGTCTTGGGGTTAGGCACCACCTGGGGGGTTTTATGGTTAGGCACCACCTGGGGGTCTTAGGGTTAGGCACCACCTGGGGGTCTTAGGGTTAGGCACCACCTGGGGGGGTCTTAGGATTAGGCACCACCAGGGGAGTCTTAGGGTTAGGCACCACCAGGGGAGTCTTAGGGTTAGGCACCACCAGGGGAGTCTTAGGGTTAGACACCACCTGGGGGTCTTAGGGTTAGGCACCACCTGGGGGGGTCTTAGGATTAGGCACCACCAGGGGAGTCTTAGGGTTAGGCACCACCAGGGGAGTCTTAGGGTTAGGCACCACCTGGAGGGGGTCTTAACCACCAGGGGAGTCTTAGGGTTAGGCCCCACCAGGGGAGTCTTAGGGTTAGGCACTACCTGGGGAGTCTTAGGGTTAGGCACCACCTGGGGAGTTTTAGGGTCAGGCACCACCTGGGGAGTCTTAGGGTTAGGCACCACCAGGGGAGTCTTAGGGTTAGGCACTACTAGGGGAGTCTTAGGGTTAGGCACCACATGGGGGGTCTTAGGGTTAGGCACCACCTGGGGGGGGTCTTAGGGTTAGGCACCACCTGGGGGATCTTAGGGTTAGGCACCACCCGGGGAGTCTTAGGGTTAGGCACCACCTGGGGGGTCTTAGGGTTAGGCACCACCACAAGGGGGGTCTTAGGGTTTGACACCACCTGGGGAGTCTTATGGTTAGGCACCACCAGGGGAGTCTTAGGGTTAGGCACCACCAGGGGAGTCTTAGGGTTAGGCACCACCAGGGGAGTCTTAGGGTTAGGCACCACCTGGAGGGGGTCTTAACCACCAGGGGAGTCTTAGGGTTAGGCCCCACCAGGGGAGTCTTAGGGTTAGGCACTACCTGGGGAGTCTTAGGGTTAGGCACCACCTGGGGAGTTTTAGGGTCAGGCACCACCTGGGGAGTCTTAGGGTTAGGCACTACTAGGGGAGTCTTAGGGTTAGGCACCACATGGGGGGTCTTAGGGTTAGGCACCACCTGGGGGGGGTCTTAGGGTTAGGCACCACCTGGGGGATCTTAGGGTTAGGCACCACCCGGGGAGTCTTAGGGTTAGGCACCACCTGGAGGGTCTTAGGGTTAGGCACCACCACAAGGGGGGTCTTAGGGTTTGACACCACCTGGGGAGTCTTATGGTTAGGCACCACCAGGGGAGTCTTAGGGTTAGGCACCACCTGGGGAGTCTTAGGGTTAGGCACCACCAGGGGAGTCTTAGGGTTAGGCACCACTAGGGGAGTCTTAGGGTTAGGCACTACCTGGGGAGTCTTAGGTTTAGGCACCACCTGGGGGTCTTAGGGTTAGGCACCACCTGGGGGGGGGTCTTAGGGTTAGGCACCACCTGGGGGGTCTTAGGGTTAGGCACCATCTGGGGGTTTTTAGGTTTAGGCACCACCTGGGAAGTCTTAGGGTTAGGCACCACCTGGGGGGTCTTAGGGTTAGGCACCACCACAAGGGGGGTCTTAGGGTTCGACGCCACCTGGGGAGTCTTATGGTTAGGCACCACCAGGGGAGTCTTAGGGTTAGGCACTACCTGGGGAGTCTTAGGGTTAGGCACCACCTGTGGGGTCTTAGGGTTAGGCACCACCTGGGGGGGTCTTAGGGTTAGGCACCACCAGGGGAGTCTTAGGGTTAGGCACCACCTGGGGAGTCTTAGGGTTAGGCACTACCTGTGGAGTCTTAGGGTTAGGCACCACCTGGGGAGTTTTAGGGTCAGGCACCACCTGGGGGGGACTTAGGGTTAGGCACCACCTGGGGTGTCTTAGAGTTAGGCACCACCTGGGGGGTCTTAGGGTTAGGCACTACCTGGAGAGTCTTAGGGTTAGGCACCACCTGGGGGTCTTAGGTTTAGGCACCACCTGGGGGGTCTTAGGGTTAGGCACCACCTGGGGGGTCTTAGGGTTAGGCACCAACACAAGGGGGGTCTTAGGGTTAGGCATCACCTGGGGAGTCTTATGGTTAGGCACCACCGGGGTGGGCCTTAGGGTTAGGCACCACCTGGGGCTTTAGGTTTAGGCACTATCAGGGGAGGGTTCTGTGTGAGAGTAGGGAGAAGTTAGGTCATAGTAATCACTTTTCTCAGCTATATCTAGAGCCCTTTGATAGCCTAACAAATTTTGCCTATAACAGCATCCTTTTTATAAACTAAAACTAGCTTTTTCGGCTACACCAGGTGCCCTTTGTAGCCGAATTCGGCGTATATGGGCTACACCAAGCTCCCTTTGTAGCCGACGTTGGCATATATGGGCTACACCAGGCTCCCTTTGTAGCCGAAGTTGGCATATATGGGCTACACCAGGCTCCCTTTGTAGCCGAAGTTGGCATATGGGCTACACCAGGCGCCCTTTTTGTAGCCGAATTTGGTATATACAGTATGGTCTACACCAGGAGCCCTTTTTTCCAGGTGCCCTTTCCAAATAGACGCTATTACACTCAAAAATGTTGTTATATCTCCAGAAAAAGTTTTTGGTTTCAGTGTTCAAGCCCAATTCATTACAGAAAAAAAAAAATATATAATATGTCCTATTTCCTGTAGTATTGCCTATATTCCTATTTTGTCCTATTTTCATGTAGTAGAAAGTATTTGCAATAATTCAGGTGGGAGTTAGCTCCGAGATTTCTCCCAGTGCACTGAGAGAAATCTCGCAGCTCACTCCAACATGAATTATTGCGAATACTTTCAGTTTGGGCCAATTACCCAATTGGGCAACTTGACAAAGGCCATTCTGGCCGAAACAGCGGGCTATCGTTGTCGTCACTTCTTGAATTGATGCTATAAGGTAACTGAGCTATTTAATACAGAGTGGTGTCTGATTTACATTCTGAAATGTATCACTGGTGGGGACATCTTTAGTTCTGCCAGGTGATCTGTACGGAATGTTCGTTACTGAGAGTTCTATGCACAGAGGGAAGATGGAAAAAGCTGTTATTTCCCACAATGCAGCGAGGTTCACAGAAAGGAAAGCATCATGACCATGGTCATTAATCAAGATGGGAATTGGATGAATTCCTTATGGTGCGATCAGGCAATCCGTAAGTACAAAAGCTTTAAAGGTACACACATATACAGTATATATATATATATTGGGCAATTTGACAACAAGACAAACTTATCTCCAATCTCAAATCTGATTGGGGAGACATGCATCGTTGTCAAAGCTGCCCATATACTGCAGGCTAATTTCAGCAGGAAATCTCCAGGTAATCAGCTGAGACCACCGCATCCACCCAGCCGCTGCCCCCCTAATGTATAAATGTGCCCCCCCCCCCCATGTGTGCATTTATACATTACCTGTCCTGTGTCAGCCTCCGCGTGGTGTCCGTCTGTCTCCGGGTGGCTCATCTGCATACACGCTGGCAGTGGCACATAGCGTAACACGGTATATGCCGACGCCAGCGTGTATGTAGCTGATGGAAGAGCCACCTGGAGACGGATGGAGGCTTAGGGCCGGTTCACATTACAAACGCGGATGGCCACGCATGCGGAACGCAACGCGTACGAACGCACGCCATCCGCGTTTGTATGCGTTGCGTGGCTGATCCCATCACTGAAAAGTGAATGGGACAAACGCGCGTTTTTGCTAAATCTGCGTGCAGCATGCGTTCCCGGACCGCACTGGTCCGGAACGCATGCAGTGTGAACATCAGACAGTGCACTCTATGCACTGTCTGATGTCGTGCGTGTCTGCCTCCCGCACGCGTTTCCGAAATGTGGCTGGAAACGCGTGCAGTCTGAACGGGCCCTTACACAGGACAGGTAATGTATAAATGCACTCATGGGGGGCACATATACATTAGGGGGGCAGCAGAAGGGGTTTCATCATTCATTCCGAAATCAGCCACCGTATCGCTGCACATCAACCAACTTCGGCCCGACATCTAGCATCAGGTGCAATCTATAAACGTGACCAATTTCCTCCTGAATGTCGCATCGTCGCTCGGGCCTGCACTTGGCGGCACCGATTTTCAACCAATTCGATAATAATAATGGAATTGGTTGGTCGATCGGCTGCCAAAGTTGACAGATGTATGGGCACCTTAAGATCTACTAAAGCAGCTAAAAAACACAAAGGGCTCGATTCACAAAGCGGTGCTAACCCAGTTAGAGACTTTAGGGGCCTGATTCACAAAGCGGTGCTAACAGTTAGCACGCTGGTGAAAAGCCCTTTATCATGCCTAAACTCAGTTTAGGCATGATAAGTTTAGGTGTGATAAGTTTAGGCATGTTAAGTTTAGGTGTGATAAGTTTAGGCATGATAAGTTTAAGCACCAACTGGGTTAGCACCGCAGTGCACAGCTGATCAAAAGTTTTGCGCTAGCAAAGTCTGGTGCACTTCGCATAGAGTTTAATGGCGCTGCCTTGCATACGGGAATTTGCGCGCGATCTAAACTTATCTAAACTTAGCATGCCTAAACTTATCACACCTAAACTTATCATGCCTAAACTTATCATGCCTAAACTGGCTTTTCACCAGCGTGGTGCAATGGTTATCACGCCTAAAGGGCTCGATTCACAAAGCGGTGCAAAGTGTTAGCACCATGGTGAAAAGGCCCTTATCACGCCTAAAGTCACTTTAGGCATGATAAGAAGAAACTCGCGCGTAAGTGCGCGCGCAACACCCGACGCTTCGCGCGAAGCTCCCATTAAGCCCTATGGGACTTTGCGCGCGCTCTCACGCGCGTACGCGCGAACGCGCTTACGCGCGGTAACTTCGCGCGAAGAGCAGGAAAAATCGGTGATAACTCAGTGGTGAAAAGGTCATCACGCCTAAAGTCTTTTAGGCATGATAACTGGGTTATCACCGCTTTGTGAATCGAGGCCAAAGTCTCTAACTGGGTTAGCACCGCTTTGTGAATCAGGCCCTAGGCATGATAACCATTGCACCACGCTGGTGAAAAGCCAGTTTAGGCGTGATAAGTTTAGGTGTGATAAGTTTAGGCATGCTAAGTTTAGATAAGTTTAGATCGCTTGCAAAGTCCCGCACGCAAAGCAGCGCCATTAAACTTTATGCAAAGTGCACCAGACTTTGCTAGCGCAAAACTTTTGATCAGCTGTGCACTGCGGTGCAAACTTATCACACCTAAACTTATCATGCCTAAACTGAGTTTAGGCATGATAAAGGGCTTTTCACCAGCGTGCTAACTGTTAGCACCGCTTTGTGAATCAGGCCCAAAGAGTGTGCTCTGAGAAACAAATAGGTACATTAAACAGCTGTCCTACCCAGGACAGGTCTCACCTGAAAAGTAGACAGCCAATACTTTCCAGGTGAGATGACCGTGGTCCTGACATCACACTGTGGGAGGGGTTTCACCACAATATCAGTCATACGGAGCCCCCTGATGATCCGTGAAAAGGTAAAGCTTTCTCGAGAGAAGGGGTGAAATTCAATCCTTGGTTACAGTTCCTCTTTTAGTTTCAGGCTGGTAGTGAATGACCAGCCTGAATGACCTTGAAATCTGGACTTCTCTCCTCTATGCTTGTCTGCAAAGTCCTTGGCTGGAGCTGAGCTGATTCCCAGTTTGCTTAGAGAGTGCAGGGATTTTGACTGATGAATTCAAGTCCATCCTGTACTCCTGGAACCAACAATTCAGTATCCAGTATGGATTCTCATAGCTCCCAGCTGTCCCTCTTTTGGAGGGAAAGTCCCTCTTTTGGAGCCCTGTCCCTCTGTTTCCCCCTGTCCCTCTGTTTTCCGTTTTCCCCATATTTGTCCCTCCATCAGGACTGATGTACAGATGTATGTAAATATCTGTATTTTTCTATTGAAAAATGTGTTTAATTGACTCAAAACTTTATACCCATCCTTTAAATTTATGTATTTCTTATTTCCATATGTTAATATGAAGGATAATGCACCAGGATAGAAAGGTCTAGTGTGGTTTGAGTGATAAAACATCTTTTTCTTATGAAATCTTTATGGTATGTGTGACTAGGGGTGTGGAGGGGGCGTGTTTAGGTATGTGACAGGGGTGTGGCTTAAGTGTCCCTCTTTTCCTTATCTCAAAAAGTTGGGAGGAATGGATTCTGGCAGTGCAGTGCATGGAGTAATTATAAGAGAGCTCTTCAGTGGGCAACAGCATCATCCTGAGAAGCTGAACTATACCAATGGGTACGTCTTTTATTTATTACTTTGTTGTGCAGACTTCTCGGTTAACCCAAAGCCAATGGGAATGAGGCAGGCTTTCTCAACCAGGGTTCCTTGAGGTCTTTACTGGGGTTCCTTGAGGACGTTGCAGGGGTTCCCTGGCATTTACCCTCCCGTAACAGGGGCGGGCTGAGTACATTTCAACAGTACCTCTTTGGCGCCTCTGTGCCTTCTCCACGCATTGTACGCTCCGGGGTGGAGTACAATAGAGTATAATAGAACACTCTAATAGGGGGTACTGTATAAAAAAGCACTAAAATGGAGGTCAGACTAATAAGGAGCACATTAATACAAAGTAATAGAAAAGGGAGGCATTATAATAAGCTGCATAATAAGAGGTAGCGTCAGTGGCGTAGCTAAGAAGCTGTGGGCCCCGGTGCAAGTTTAGCATTGCGGCCCCCCAAGCATGCTATAGCTAACAATTGATACAACACACCAAAACCAATCAATGATAACCACAGTGTCAGAAGTGCAAGAAGGGAATGGGGAACTGTGTGTTAATAATCACTACTATTCAAAGCATCTATAGAAGTGAATATAATCAGCACAGGACCAATAAAGAGCTAATACGGTGTTTGAGGGGTGGGCCCCTCTAGCCCAAGGGCCCCGATTGGTCGCAACCTCTGCACCCCCTATTGCTATGCCACTGGGTAGCATAATAAACAGTACTGGGGAGAACTATAATTGAGGGGGAGGGTGGGAATTGTAGCAAGAAACACTAAAGCAATGTATGAGCAGATCGACCAAGAGACAGATTTGATAGCTCCTATACAATATAGGATAACTAACTTATTTTAGGGAGCTTAAAGTGAGCCTAAACTGATGAAAGGAAAAAGAGTCCTATGCCCACACTGCTCCTCTACGATCCTCCGCTCTCCCGCCATGTTCAAGTTTCATTTTTCAACGAAGTCGGTGAAAAAACGAAACTTAGCCGCACCAACAGAACGGAGGATCGTAGAGGGCTGGTAAGGGCACAGGACGGCTGCACGGGGCTGGGCGAAGCCCCAGGTAAGTGAAACTCTTTTTCCTTTGATCGGTTTAGGTTCACTTTAATTCAATTACATGTTAATTCTCCCAGAGCCATTTATAGGGGTGTATACATATACACATCCAATTTTAATTTGCCAATCTTACCACATCCATGCAAGTTGTTCTACATAATCTGTTTATAGTATTCAATATTTGTTGGCTCTCATACTACACTGAAAGTTGTAACATAGGCCAATCATTAGCCACAGGGCTGGCGCTCCCATAGAGGCAAAGGGGGCAATTGCCCCGGGGCCCCCGACCTCTGCAGAGGCCCCGCGCCGCCGGCCCTGCTAAATGCTGCCTGCTCCCCCGCTTGCTCTGCTCCCTGGGGCCCTTGCTAACAAGCTGCAGCAGCAATTTCTCACCTCTTCCAGCGGACGGCACAGTCCGGGCACTCTTGCCATGTTGTCCTCCACCTCCTCCATGACCTGGCGCGTGTTTACAAATAATGCACGCCGGATCATAGAGGAGGTGGAGGACAACATGGCAAGAGTGCCCGGACTGTGCCGTCCGCTGGAAGAGGTGAGTAATTGCTGCTGCAGCTTGTTAGCAAGGGCCCCTGGGGAGCAGAGGTAATCGCCAGGAAGGGGGGAGGGGTGTTTGGCCAGGGGGGCCCCCCATTCAATTTGCCCCAGGGCCCCAGAGCCCCTTAAGCACCCATAAGCCTGGTACAAACTTTCAATTATGATTGACCAATCACTCACCAGTTTTACCAACTCCATGAGCAGGAAGGTCAACAGATATTGAATACTATGAGCAGATTGTGTAGCTAGTTTCTCATACTACTTGGAGGAGGTAAAATTGGTCAGTGACAATTAAAAGTATGAATCAGTTCATATGACCATGCGGTAGAGTTCACCCACAGGGTCATATGTATTGCGCCCCCCGTCACTGGGATTCCCTGCTTCCTTGTCTTATTGGCGTCATTCCACGCAGAAGTTACACGGTAAAGCACTGTTGACTTTGTAGCGGGTCAGCAGGAAAATCGGATGCTGACTCAGCAAGTGCACTGGGCCCCGTACACTTTCATTGCTGTTGCGTTACCCGGTGTGCAGAAGGGGTACCGCAATGCAAAAAAAGTGTATAAGGTGTCTCAAAGCCAAACTATGTGAATTCCATGATCTGCAGGCACCTGGAGAGAGGGCAGGGTGCAGAACTTATGCCACCAACCCAAACCTTACTTTTTGGCTCCATGCTTTTTCTTCTGGGTTGGATTGCTTTTTTGTTTTATGTTTTTTTGTTTTTTGCTAACAAAGCACACTGAGACTTGTAGTCCCCGAACAGCTGGAGGGCTGTGCATCGCCCACCCCTGCCGTAAAACATGCCTCGTGGAATAGACATCACTTGCTTCTGCGACGGCAAACTCATCCGTCAAACCCTCGGTAATAACATTTGTAAGCGCTTTGCTCGCACGCTCCCCACGATTTACCTAGTTTAATAGACAATGTAAATATGTACAGGCACATATACATCTTCATTATAAAAGCCCGGCACTGGAGTCATGCCTCCCCGGAGACGGCTCTATTCATTTTTACACAATTTGCCGATCGCACACTACAGATGGCTTCTATTAAGTAAGATATCTGTCTGATTGCAATTTTTTTTACTTCTCCTGATTCAGTTGGTTTGGGGTGATCGTAGATTACATTACTCTTTTCTTTTTTTTCACCAACGCAAACTTAATTTAGTTTAAATTGTGCGCACAAGACGTCTGATCCGCATTTCTCCTGAATAAAACAGCCTTCCGTAAGAACAGGCTTGGAATTTTAAGAGAACCTGTCGTCGAGAGGAAAAGAGAGCTTCACCATGGGTTGGTTGAAAGGGGACATGGCCGTAACTACAGGAATCGGCCCCTGCAACCGCAGAGGGGCCCAGAGCTGTGAGGGGCCCCCAATTACTACTTCACTCTTGCCAATAGAGCGGTCCATCCTTCAGATCAGGTGTTCTTGTGGCAACACTGTTTATGAGTGTGGCATATGTTGGCATAGTGGTTAGTGCTCTTGCCTTGCAGTCCTGGTCCCCGGTTCAAATCCCAGCCAGGTCAACATCTGAAAGGAGTTTGTATGTTTTTCCTGTGTCTGCGTGGGTTTCCTGCGGGCACTCTGGTTTCCTCCCACATCCCAAAAACATACAGATAAGTTAATTGGCTCCCCCTAAATTGGCCCTAGACTATGATACATACACTACATGATAAATACATCGACATATGACTATGGCAGGGATTCGCTTGTGAGCTCCTCTTAGGGACAGTTAGTGATAGGACAATAATAATACAAAAATAATGAAGGCCCCACCTGTTTTATGAACCTTTTGGGATGGACCTCAAGGCCGTGAAGGGCACCAAGGGAAAGAGGGTGAACGTTGGGGGGCAGGGGCATCAAAGCTTCGCTGGGGGTCCTTGTGAATTGCAGTTACGTCACTGAAAAAAGGCCGTATTTACAAAGTCTGTCCATGTCTGGATTACAGCGTGAGTTTAGACGTAGGGGTTGGTGAACAAAACTTATCTCAGCTTCCTGTTTTTTTATGCCAGCTACAAAGAGAGATAATTCATGAGATAATCAAAAAAGGACGAAGCAGGCCTCTGAGAACCAAGCACCGAAGCTAGGCGCCGTCTTAGCACTAGTGTTATGCTGTGTGCCCTGCACAAGAGTAATTCGGGGATCCGGCCATTGCCAGAGCCAAAAGTACAGCTCCTTCCGAGTTGCTACAACTCAGAGGGGAAATAGTATTTACCGCCGCCGGGTATTTGAGCAGCAGCGGGGAGAGTCGTCATTCGGCTCACCCGGCATCCAGCTTACGGGCGGTGCTTTAGTACGTATGTAATAAAGAGACATAGGCTTCAATTCGTCAAAGGCTGTTCGATAACAAAAACCAAGTCATTAAAATACCGCATACGGTATTTTAGACTTGGTGCGGTAGAGGTTCGGTAATTTACCGAAGCCCATTGACAAAATCCTTGTTCAGTAACAGCAGTTCTGTGTTGTTAGGCTGTTCTCTGTGCAGGGAGGGCATTACAACAGAAAAGAGGCATCCCAAGATCCCTTTAGATGTGCATGTTATACTGCCTCTGCTCGCTCTGAGTTTGCTCTGACTCTGTCCCATTAGTCTTAACATTCTATTTACTTGCCACAGCTTAGATGAACTGCCAAGAAACATTACACATGCCCTGTTTAGGTGATTTTCTCACTAGCTCCCTCTCTGCTCCCTGCCTGTGGGGTAGGAAAATTAGACCCTCCTGCAGAGCCAGCGCTTCCTATCAGGGAGGAGACAGGGGCTTGTAGGAGAGAGAACTGTCCCTATTGGCTCTCTGCGGCTGTCAGTCAGAGGGATATCCATGCGGAAGCCTTTCATAGCTTGTTATCGCAACCTCAGAACAGGCGGTAATTATCAAACACATTCCGAATAGTGTAACCTTGATGAATTGACATTTACTGACATTTGTTTTAAATAAAGTATTTACCATAAGCACAAGTTGGTAATTTACCTCACTGCTCAGTAATTTATGCTTTTCATGCTGTAACAGTTTTATGAATTGACATTTTCCTAAGTGCTCAGTAAAGTCAGCTGTTTTCAGCATCACCGTATTGATGAATTGAAGCCATAGTTCATTGGATAAAATATTTGAAGGTGTGGGTGCGGAAACACCTTTGATTGGTGCCCCCGGTCAGAGATTAGGACCCAATCCCCTTGGGCGACATTGGTATCCCAGCACTTTGATTGGCCCAGTAGACTGCCTGTCACTTAGAACTTAGCATTTCATCTCTGCTCTAAAAGATAAGCAACAGCATAATAAACCTTTACAGAAAAACATTTCTTTGTTACAGCTAATACAAATCCTGCAATAAATTTACAGTGTACTACTTCCTGCTTTCATGGAAGCAGACATTTTGCAAATATCCTGTGTTTACAAATGAGCTCTCGACCATGGCAGTCAGGTGACACAGGGGAGAGATCAAATTACAACTTGTGATTAGTCACAGATGATGGGGAATTAGACAGGCTAAACTCTCTAAGTACATACAGGGTGCATTTCTCTGTGTTTTCCTTCTGTCCTGTGCAAGAGTTCATGTCCACCTTAAAGCTAATGTAACCCCGTTTAAAAAAAAAAAAGTCAGATACTCACCTAAGGAGAGGGAAGGCTCGGTCCTAATGAGCCATTCCTCTCCTCTCCCGGTGCCCCCAGTGCTGCGCTGGCTCCTCCATTCACATCCGAGGGGACTTCGGAAGTCTTCGGGAGCCGAGTCCTCCCGAAGACAGGCGGCGCACACGCGAGTGCGTCATAGAGGGCGTGCGTGTGCGCAGTGAAGAGCGGCCCGTCTTCGGGAGCACTCGGGCTCCCGAAGCATTTCCGAAGCCTCCCTTCGGCCGGGAAACAGCGGTATTTGACCGAAACGGTCAAATACCGCTACGGGGGAGCCAGGACAGCAGCGGGCACCGGGAGAGGAGAGGGAATGCTCTATGGGACCCAGAGCCTCCCTCTCCTTAGGTGAGTATATGACTTTAAAAAAAAAAAAACGAGTTCCCATTAGCTTTAAAGAGTACCTCTGGTAAAATATCTATATTAATATTAATATCTATCTATCGTGCTTCATTACCTACGTTACCGCACCGCTCCTGTGGCATCCTGCGGCGATCTGCATTTGGCCGGAAGTCATGTAAGTCTATGGCAGGGGTCCCAAAACTTTTCGGTCAAGGGCGGGGTCAGCATACTTCAGACTGCTGGGGGGCCGGAACATACATAAAAAGATGCTGAAAAACATTACATTGAATCTAGGTATTGATTTCCCCCCAGTCATGCCCAGAGGAGACTTCCCAGCAGCAGCCATTCAGTCATGCGGCGCCCGAAGAACGTCTTTGTGCACCGGACAGTGAAGCATACCCAGGTGACAGCCTGCCCTCCATTTGGACAGCAGTGTCACCTGATGCAGGATTGGATTGGAAGCCAGCGAATGACCGCTCACTGGCTTCTACAGTATGTGGATGGGTGGGGCCAGCACTGCTATTCTATATGCGGGCTGACGATATTTAAAGGTGCAGTGAGCCGCATCTTTAAAGTGGTCTAACACCCAGCATTTCAACTTTGCTTTAAAAGATTGCTTACAGCTTAGAAACGATTATGCCAGATTTTTTTTTTTTTAGCAGAAATTCACTGAATGGATTAAACATGACATTTTAGTGCTGCATTTAGCTAGAAATCCTCCTCTGTGCTTAGGTTTAGTTACAAATGCATCTATTTACAAAGTAATAAGCAAACATCTCTCTGAGAGAACAAAGAGGCCTTTCCCGGCAGGCTTTTCAGAGGTCTAATTGCATTCCAAACAAAGATACATTTGTAACTAAAGATAAGAACGAATGCGGATTCCTAGTTAAATCCAACACTAAAATGTCATGTTTAACCCATTCAGTGAATTTCTGCTTAAAAAAAAATCTGGCATAATAATTTCTAAGCTGTAAGCAATCTTTTAAAGCAAAGTTGTAATGCTGGGTGTTAAACCGCTTTAAGTTATACCTTTTGTGTTTGGGGCCAGTGAAAAAGCCCCAGCGTGCGGCATTCGGCCAGCAGGCCGTAGTTTGAGGACCACTGGTAATGCGCGCACTTTAAAAAAAAGGCCGCAATCATCTGCGTCGCGCAAGTCATCGATTGCCGAAAAGGTGGTAAGCATCACTTCCTAATTGGCTGGATGCCAGACAGGGAATAACGCATAGTAACACAGCATTCCCCGAAGGCCTGTTTCTGGAAGCGCCAATACGCAATGTGAAACCGGCCTTTGGGTAAAGTTGGAGATTGCTGAGGAGGGGAAGATGGATTAATTGGCACAGATATCATTTTTTCTATTATGAAAAAAGGTTATTTTTATAAACAGTAAAATTAGATGGATAGCAAATATAAAATATTTTATTTGTATTTGTTGATTTTTCCCAGTCCAGTCCTTGTCTACCTCTCCTCTTAGGGCCCATTTCCACTATCGAGAATTCGCATGCGTTTTTCGCATGCAAATTCGCATAGCAATACAAGTGAATGGGACTGCTTCCACTTGTCAGGATTCCTTTGCGTTTTTCTGTGCAGAAAAAATTTGCATGGAGAGCCATCAGAATTCGCATATTGCATACCGCTATGCGAATCGCATACAACGTATTTAATAGGAAATTCGCATGAGGTTTGTGTATGCGAATTTTCATGCGAATTCGCATAGAAACAATGGAAAAGCACACCAGCACTGCCATGGTTAAATTCGCATACATTGTCATCCATGCAAATTCGCATGAAAATTCGCATAGACCCGCGAATTTTTACCGCGGCGATGCGCACCGCACAAGTGGAAAAGCAGTCTTAGGGCTCTTCACACTAGGGGGGTTTTCGGCCTTTTTTCAAGCGCAGGCAATTTTTATAATCGCCCCCAAATCGCTTGTGCAATGAATGTCCATGAGAAGGTTCATATCAGCGCAGTTCGTGCGCTGTGCGTTCAGCAAAGTGGTGCCTGGACCATTTTTGAGGCGATTCCGCCTCAATGGAAGGTATAGGCAAAATGTGAAACGCTCACAAAATCGCTTTGAGCAGCGATTCCGTTTGCGTTTTTAAGAATAAATACATTCTATTTATTCCTTTCCAGGTTAAAGAGTTCATTTCCTGACTTGCGTCAGGGAGTGAATTCAATAAATGCTTGGGAAAAACGCTTATAAAAGCTCTTTTCACAAAAACGCATCATTAGTGGCCACCTTAAGAATGTCTACCACCTCTTAACCTTCCTGGTGGTAAGCCCGAGCTATGCCGCCGGAAGGCACTGCTCAGGCCCCGCTGGGCCGATTTGCATAATTTTTTTTTTTGCTACACGCAGCTAGCACTTTGCTAGCTGCGTGTGCAATCCGATCGCCGCCGATCTGCCGCTATCCGTCGCGCCACAGCCCCCCCCCCCCAGACCCCGTGCGCTGCCTGGCCAATCAGTGCCAGGCAGCGCTGAGGGGTGGATCCCCTTTGACGTCACGACGTTGAGGATGTCGGTGACGTCATCCCGCCCGTCGCCATGGCGATGGGGGAAGCCCTCCAGGAGATCGCCGGAAGCGATCGGAGGGGCTGGGGGGATGCCGCTGAGCAGCGGCTGTCATGTAGCGAGACCTTGTCTCACTACATGATATATATAAAAAAAAAAAATTTTCAACGGCTTTGCTGCCCCCTGGCGGATTTGAATAAACCGCCAGGAGGGTTAAATCAGGAGATAAGAGCATTGGGATGATATTTGATATTTTTTTTTCCTACAGTTAGGCCGCGCCCTTGCGTAGGTGTCATGTAGCTGTATGCTGGGCCGTCTTTGCTTTAATTTATTGTAAAAATTACCCATGCAACACCTTGTTAAAGGGCTAAAATGATATCAAATTATTCCCTCTGCAAACAAAGCCGTGTAACAAAGATACAAAGCACATGTAACACCTTACAATAATAGGTAAAAACAAATCATTGCTTCATACTCCGTTTTACAGCACCCAGCTGATCTCGCTCTAATATCGTCATTTGTAAGGACCCTCCGTGGCTCTTAAAAACGAATGATATGAAAAGCAAACATCAGATCTGTAACTTTGTTGGGTGAGGGGTGGGTGCAGAGGCTAGAGCTACCTACACACATACGACAACGATCGTTCGTTGTGAACGACGAACGATCTTTTAATTGATGAAAGAACGACTTAAGCAAAAGTAGTTTTTAAAAGTGTGTAACGATCTGATCGTTTGTTAACGAATGATCCGAAACAACGTCACAGTCTAGCCATTATTATATCTTCTGCACAGTGAAGATGTCACATACTGTTCCTGGAAGTGACATCATAGCCAGTTCTGCCCGCACGTAACGAACGGTTCAAAACATACGTTACACTATAAAACTAACGTTACGTATATGACATTACAGTACGAGAACTCATACTGTAGGTATGTAGGTAGAGCATTTAGATAATACAGCGTTGTAAACACATACAAAAAAACACTGTCCTGTTTTAGTGTCCATTAACCTGCTGGGCGTTTCAATTTTTTCCCCCGATTTTTTTCCTTTCATGTAGCTAGCCTAGCGCTAGCTACATGATTCTCCCCTTCCTCCTCTCTCCCTCCCACCCTTCTGATCGTTCTGAACGGGATTTCCTTTAGGGCTTCCCCCGTCGCCATGGCGACGAATGGAGTGACGTCATCGACGTCGTGACGTCACTGGGACTCCCGATCCACCCCATCCTGTGTGAAGGGGAAGTTCAAACAGTAGAGTACCCTGTTTGAACTTCCTCTGGTCACAGGATTGAACAGGAACTGAAGATGAAGAAGGCCAGGCGAGAAAGTGTCAGCGGGGACCTGGGGATTCCCGCCCGCGGAACAGGTAATGTATTGCTACGCCGGTCGTCGCCAAATCGAACGCCGCTTACAACGCGCTCCCGACCCGACAGCGATCATGCAAAATGTTCTGCTTGTACATGGACAGTTTTCCGCTTGGACAATTTCAGTTGGAAATCAGTCGATCGGTCCGCGTTTGCGTAATCGATTTCACAGCAGATTTGATCACAGTGATCAAATCTGCTGTCTATCAGCGGGAAATCGATTAAAGAGACTCTGTAAAAAAATGTTCAGCCTTATTTCTTCTATCCTATAAGTTCCTATACCTGTTCTAATGTGCTCTGGATTACTGCAGCCTTTTCTAGTTGAAGTGTCTCTGTAATATATCTAATCTTCTTTTCTTTGTCAAGCTTTGTCGACCCAGGGAGGAAGTGACTGCCTCTGCTGGGATAGGGACAAGTTATGCATGCCCCCTCCACACCCCCTTCTGCTCTCCTGTGTGCTGTGTGTACGAGTCACAGGCAAGGTCTCTGCTCACATCTAGCCTGTCTGTGAGGCTCATGGAGCTGTGACCTTGTAAACAGCTGTAAGTGCAGAGGATCAGTGCAGAGCCCAGACTAGCAGCTAAGGCAACAAGTGGGAGTAACATTCCAGCAGTCAAGTCAGGCTTGAGAGGAGCCACTGCAAACTGGCACCTGCATTGATGACGTATATCCTGTTTGGCAGGCATCTTCATTGTTGACAAAAATAATGAATAAAACAGTGATTTTATCACCAAGAAAGCAGCGGGGAACAAAGAAAATGTCCCAGAGGGGCTAGGAGAAAACAACAAACAGGCTGGTACGTTTATTTATGTAAGATTTTCACAGTACAGATTCTCTTTAAATGTATGGGCACCTTAAGATTCCCTTTGTTTTACATTTGTTGGAATGTGTAAAGGGTACTAATGTACCCCTATACTCATTTCAAACCATTTGGAGGAAAAGGAGGTGTACATCTGGAATCCCACCATAAGCCCCCTCTCCTCCTGAGGGTTATCTCACCATGGCCCATATGCAATTCACTTTTTAACCTGAGTTTTCTCCTAGGAGATCATTTTTCATCTTCAATTTAAAATAACTTTCCAACACTTTTCAACTTAAAAAGTACCAAAAAGTAGGTGAGAAAGTACTATTAAAATTATTTTGAGTATTTTCTTGCTTGCTGGTGGCTTAAAAGAAATTTTATTGGCAAGTTTAAAATTATCACCTAGGAGAAAACTCAGGTGAAAAAGTGAATTGCATATGGGCCCATGTGTGAAGGTAGCTACCTGCACATCTCTAAAGTTACATACACACGGGGGACAAATGTCCTCCGCTGCATGTTTACAAGCGACCAGGGAGCGACAGCTGCCTGGGGGCGACAGCTATCCACACGTCTCGCCAGAAAGGCAGAGACGCGGCGGAAGCTGTCTGTGAATGGAGCATCCCCCGGCCGGATGCTCCATTCACTTGCATTGTGTTTCCTGTCGCTAGTCCGCATACACACGCGGACTAGCGACAGTTGCAGCGACAGCTGTAGCCGGCGATTGAACATGTCAATCGCCTGGCGACAGCTCCGACGGGCGACGGTTCAGGGCGCGCGCGTCATACACATGGGCGACCTGTCGCCGCAACACGCGCGTGCCACGTGGATGCGGCGACAGCCGTACCCCGTGTGTATGAGCCATTAGGCAGCGAGCTGGTGGAGGGGAGCTTTGTATGGGAAAGTAAAAGATTCCTGCCCCCATTGCAGTGCATCTCCTGCTACTCCGTCATGTCACGTACCATGGGGTGTAATATTCTCCAGGTAGCAGAGCCCCACAACAGCAAATTAATTTAATTAATACTAGCATGCATTTGGGGACAAGGGTTTAAAAAGGACATGTAGGAAGAGTGCATGCTGATTTTCTTAATGAAAAATATAAAAAATACTACCCTAATTTTTTATGCTAAAAAATGTCTACTACCACTTAAACATTTTTTTACGTCACGCTCCACCCATTCAATCGCCAACAACTTTATCTGTGCTTATCACACCAAAATGATCTATAGATTGTTGTTTTTGTTCCAACACAAATTAAACTTTCTTTGGGTGGTATTTTTGATAAGAATTATTTTATATGTATTTTACAGGGAAGAAGAAAAAAAATTGAAAAAAATCATTATTTCTCAGATTTCAGCCATTATAGTTTAAAAATACAAAGTTCCACTGTAGATAAAACCCACACATTTTATTTGCTCATTTGTCCTGATAATTACAACATTTAAATTATGTGGCTAGCACAATGTATGGCGGCAATATTTTAATTTGAAATAAAGGTGTATTTTTTTCCATTTTATATTTCTGTATGCTATATCAATAATTACAACCCCTTATTTGCAAAAGTAACAGTAATATACCCTCATGATAGCCTAGTAAAAAGACGAGTCCCTAAGCTAACTAGTTATGTACCTTTTTAAATGCTGTCACTTTGGTGGGGTTTTTTTGTTTTGTTTTGTACAAGTTTTATGGTGGTAACTATGGGGTAGGAGGGTGAAAGGGTTAAATTATTTAATAATATATGTATTTATATAGTTTGGGTATGTGAGTGTATTTTTACTTTTTGGCAAGAGATGTCCCCACCTTAATTCCTGTCCTGGTGCTCTGAACAGTACACAGGAAGTAATGTGTGTGCAAGTGTATTTACTTTCACTTCATCAATGACCACCGGCATCTCATTGATCACAGGCACTTTGATCGCTGAACGGGAAGATTGATGGGTGAATGGGAAGTTGGGAACACCTGTTCCCATTCACCGATCATGGACCAGCAGGAGCCCGACGGTAGCGCACATGTGAACGCGCGTGATTGTGTACACTGCGGCAAACACAGACGCATATCTACACTCCTGAGCCGGAGATGAAGTTCTAATCGCCGAAGAGCTAGCGTTTTTTAAAGCGCTACCACAATTGTAACTATATGGCAGTGATCCCACTTCCACGATTGCCGCCGTTCGTGGGCGTTTCGTGATTATCGCCAATTGGAAAAAGCATTGCCTGCAGCATTTTCCCGTGATACTGGAGCGATCGCCATACAGTGCTTAAAAGTCAGTGGGAATTGCGAGAGTGTACAGTGATTTTAGCGTGCTAATCGCTACCGTTTATTCGCTTTAAGTGAGAGCGGGGCCTTGGGCTGCTCCCTTGCGTAAGTGCTATGCAGTTGTTTGTGGCGCCGTCTCACGGTACAACTTTGACGAAGGCATATTACTTTGAACCCTTTTATTTTACTACAGCTTTGCTTTAATTTACTGTAAAAATTACCCCTGCAACACCTTGTTAAAGTGCTAAAATGATAAATTATTCCCTCTGCAAACAAAGCCGTGTAACAAAGATACAAAACACATATAACACCTTACGACAATATGTAAAAACAAATCATTGCTTCATACTCCGTTTTACGGCACTCGGCTGATCTTGCTTTAATAGCGCTCATTTGTAAAGACGCTCCGTGGCTCTTAAAAACTAATAATATGAAAAGCAAACATCAGAACTACATTTCACTGGCTTTATTTAAGCTCAGCGCTTCCAAAAACGTTTTAATGTAGTTTTGGAGATTGGAGGAAGGGCAACAACATCACTTAACATTTTGTAGCTTTCTGTGTCCTCACCCTGGGAGAATTTCCCATGAAAGGTAGTGGTTAACCTACCTAGCGGTATCTCTGATTCAGGCTCAGGGCGGAAAACCGCAGTTTAGAGCGGTAATCTTGAGGCTGACTCGTGGTAGCCGCCGGGAGATTAATACAGGGCATAGTGAGCTTTGTAACTCGCCCCCCCAGGATCCAGATGCCGGCAGCCATTCTCCTTCTGGTCCTCAGAGGCTCTGGATCTCTCTGGTGAGATCGCCATCTGTCGCCATGACGGCAGCAGGGGATCTCACTATATGGTTACAGCCACCCGATAGATGGAGGGGGAATTGCAGCACTGATTATTTGTTGATTTTAGTGTCTAAAAGCACATGAAAAAATTGTACTGGTTTATTAGGAAAGAATCATACCGCCAAGGAGGCTAAAGAGGAACCACAACGGTATATAGTAGAATACAGGTATTTATTCAGGATAACCACTTTTATGGTAATTATCCTAGTTTCAGCATCAGAAATAGTTTCTATAGCTATATCATGCTGTATATTAATATGTTGCCCCGCCCCCCACTGAGGCTGGGTCTAGGCTGTTTATTATGCAGAACTCTCCCCCTGAGGGTTCTAGGAGACAAGAGATCTTTTCTACTGGCTTTAGAACTCTCAGTAAACAAACATTCCGCAGATATCACCTGCCACTACTGAAGATGTTGCCGCCTGTGAAAAATTTCAGAAAGCTAATCTCTTCAAAGGGACACAGACAGCAAGACAATTGAAGACAGTTTCTATAGAGTTTTACGAAATCTATCGGCACCCCCCTGCACATGGTAAGCAATGTATATTTACCAACATCATTGAAGTTAAAATACCTGATTTTTTTTTACCCTAAAATACTAGAAATGTGAGCAGCTTTTCAAGATCGGTTTATACAACTGCCATAGGAGTGTCCAGCAGACTGTGAGATATCTCCTCCTCCTCCAGCTGCTGTGTCAGTCCTCCTATGTGGGTGTGGCTGGGAAGATCAGGGGAGGGGGGATCAAGCTCAGCTCTCATCACAAGGGGGGTTATGTTCACAAACCTAGAGTGTGTATACATTATACAAAACATCTGCCTCCGCTGGGTCATAAAACCTGATCTTTAAAGGGATCCAAGCAGCTCCTGGCTTCAAATAGCTGCAAGGGCTGCCATTGTTCAGAAGCTCAACCTCTGCTGTTTTACAACTACTGTTATCCAGGCTAGGTGTGAAATTCTTCAACTGTAACTGATGTTTTCTGTTTGAAGTACAATGGGGGTTTGTTTGTGGTCAATTAAGTCTAAAGAGATGATTTCTTATCTGTTTTCACCATTTCCTGCTCAGGGACCACAGGTCCTTTGCGGAAGGAGAAAGTGGCTAATTTAACCCTTAGATGTAAAAAAATGAGGTAAAATTAAAGTTTTTTTTAATAATAAACCACATTTTTAGAATGCATTTTTAATTTGCTATAGAGCTGCCCTGGGTGTTAAAAATGATGCTCGGTTCACTTTAAGCCCCCCAAGCGCATTGATCTCATTACTTCTCCCACCAGAAGCCCCTTGGTCATTGATTGATTGGTAAAGGATAGAACCAACAGGTTTTGTACTAGTCCATCTCCTCATGTGGGATTTTTTTTATTTCAAAAACATTTCCTGAATGGCAGTTGCTAAGTCTAATGGTGGTCACCAATGATCCAATTTTTTTATCCAATCTTACCATTTCTATGTAATATAAGGGAACTGCCTTAATTATTCATTCAATAAATGTATTCAATTTACCCTTATACTACATAGATTTGCTAAAATTGGATGAAAAAGAAATCGATCATTAGTGGCCACCTTTACACCCAAAATAGTGTGCAAGTGAGTTGGGAGGCTGGCTGGTGTCTTCCACTGCCGTTCAAGAAATGCTTTTGAGAAGAAAGAAAACCCTGAGAATACCCTATGAGAAGATGAACTAGTCCAGAACCTGTTAGTTATGGTAATTTTTTACTGCTTACTTTTTTTTTTTGCTGGAGTGGTCCTTTAACCACTTTGCATCCAGACCTTGTTTCCCCTTATGGACCAGAGCAGTCCATTTTAGCTATGGTCCCTATTTAATCAACAATAACTTTATTCCTACTTAAGACACCTAAATGGAATATATAGTTGTGAGAGAACGAGGAAAAGCCGCCGCGTGTGCTGACAGCAAGGCGGCTAATTCCGCGTCCAGCGCGGCGGGTTACACGCAGAGGCATGTGTCTGGTGCTGGGAGTGAACGCGGAAGGGCCGCCGCAGGTACTGATAGCAAGGCGGCTGGTTCCACGTCCAGTGCGGCGGTTTGCATGCAGCAGCATGTGGCTGGTGTGACTGGGTCTGTTAGTTCACACAGATTCAGGAATACGCGCGCGCGCTGAGAGGCAGAACTTTTATGACAGCCAAGGGGGGATCTGCTTACCAGGCTGGTCAGCTGACCTCAGAGCAAGTGGCTATTGGTCTATCACTTAAGGGTGGCGCCAGAGAGCGCTACTCTATATATAGTTACGGCTGGACAGTCACAAGTTGTCTGCCGTTGCGAACACTACGTGGAATCACTCAGACCTTAGTCAGATCCAACAGTGTGTTTGAACCAGGAGGACCTGGGAAATCACACTGAGCCAGATTACTACTGTATTATTATTGTGTTATACTTCAGACTAGTTCCAGGGTGTAGAGACCACGGACTTCACACCCAAGACTAGGGAACTTGTGTTATCATTTTGTTATACTTCAGACTAGTTCCGGGGTGTAGAGACCACGGACCTCACACCCAAGACTAGGGAACTTGTGTTATCTTTCTGTTATACTTCAGACTAGTTCCAGGGTGTAGAGACCATGGACCTCACACCCAAGACTAGGGAACTTGTGTTATCATTCTGTTATACATCAGACTAGTTCCAGGGTGTAGAGACCACGGACCTCACACCCAAGACTAGGCATTGTTGGATATCTGTTATGACCTATTGCTTTCCTGACTATCCCTCCACTCACTGATTCGGTACCATGCATATCTGATTATCTGTTGCCAACCCTGCCTGTCTTTGATACCAAACCAGCCTTCTGTCTTTGTACTTTATTTGTCCGTGTGTTGCAGTGCTGGTCGTAATGGAGAAAGCTACGCTTATGGATCATTACGCGTAATTTTACGCTATTACGCATTACGAAATTACGCTTACGGCATAGACAGTCAATTTCGGTACATGTCTATAATTACGCATAGCACTTACGCAATTACGCGTAAGTATACCGTAATTCAGGTTATTACGTTATAGGTTTAAGCGTAAAATCCTACTAGCAATTAATGCGTAAGGTCATGCTGCCAAGCGGAAAAGTTGACGCATGGATCAATGTTAGGTAGCCGCCGACTTTAAGGGTTAATAGCAAAGCCCCCTTAAGTGCTAAGAGCCTCAAATTTGGAGAATATATTAAGGAGATCAGAAACAATAAGAGGAAAAAAATTTTTTTCAAAAAGACCTTATAGTTTTTGAGAAAATCGATGTTAAAGTTTCAAAGGAAAAATATATACATTTAAAAACCCGCCGACTTTAACGGTTAATAGCAAAGCCTGCTTAAAATTTAGGAACACCAAATTCACAGGGTATATTAAGGGGATCAGTGGGAATAAGAGGAAAAAATTTTTTTTCAAAAAAACCTTATAGTTTTTGAGAAAATCGATTTTTAAATTTCAAGGGCGAAAATGTCTTTTAAATGCGGAAAATGTCAGTTTTTTTTTGCACAGGTAACAATAGTGTTTTATTTTCATAGATTCCCCCAAGTGGGAAGAGTTTTACTTACTTCGTTCTGAGTGTGGGAAATATAAAAAAAACAACGACGTGGGGTCCCCCCTCCCAGACCTCTTTAACCCCTTGTCCCCCATGCAGACTGGGATAGCCAGAATGCGGAGCACCGGCCGCGTGGGGCTCCGCACCCTGACTATACCAGCCCGCATGGTCCATGGATTGGGGGGTCTCGGAAGGGGAGGGGCAGCCAAGCTTTCCCCTCCCCCTCCGAGCCCTTGTCCAATCCAAGGACAAGGGGCTCTTCTCCACCTCCGATGGGCGGTGGAGGTGGAGGCCGCGATTTCCTGGGGAGGGGTTCATGGTGGCATCTGGGAGTCCCCTTTAAAAAGGGGTCCCCCAGATGCCCACCCCCCTCCCAGGAGAAATGAGTATAGAGGTACTTGTAGTACCCCTTACCCATTTCCTTTAAGAGTTAAAAGTAAATAAACACACAAACACATAGAAAAAGTATTTTAATTGAACAAAAAACATAACCACGAAAAAAGTCCTTTAATATTCTTCATTAACCATTAATACTTACCTGTCCCTTTAAAAGCCAGTTCCCACGCAATATCCTCGGAAATATACTAATCAGTTACAATGTAACAAAGTTATTACAATGTAACAACTTTGTTACATTGTAACTACGCCGCACCCGACGTCACTCACCGCCGCCGCCGCCACCGCGTCTGCGCTGCACGGACCGACAGAGCTCTGAGCTATAGCTCAGAGCTCTCTAAGCATCTTTGTATTTGGGCTCCAAGGAGCCCCATTGGTCCTTAGCAGACCAATGGGGTTCCTTCTGATTTGAAGGAACCCCATTGGTCTGCTAAGGACCAATGGGGCTCCTTGGAGCCCAAATACAAAGATGCTTTCGAGAGCTCTGAGCTAATATAGCTCAGAGCTCTGTCGGGTGAAGGGACGCTAAGTCCCCGCCGGCTCCGCTGCCCTCCCCGCCTCTCCCACATGTCACCTATATACATGCTGGCACCCATGGGTGCCAGCATGTATATGAGTGACAGGTGTGGGCGGAGTGGACGGCGGGAGCCGGCGGGGACTAGCGTGTATGCGGCGGCCGGCGGGTGAGCGGCGAGTGACGTCGGGTGCGGTGGTGTTACAAAGTAACAAAGTTGTTACATTGTAATAACTTTGTTACATTGTAACTGATTAGTATATTTCCGAGGATATTGCGTGGGAACTGGCTTTTAAAGGGACAGGTAAGTATTAATGGTTAATTAAGAATATTAAAGGACTTTTTTCGTGGTTATGTTTTTTGTTCAATTAAAATACTTTTTCTATGTGTTTGTGTGTTTATTTACTTTTAACTCTTAAAGGAAATGGGTAAGGGGTACTACAAGTACCTCTATACTCATTTCTCCTGGGAGGGGGGTGGGCATCTGGGGGACCCCTTTTTAAAGGGGACTCCCAGATGCCACCATGAACCCCTCCCCAGGAAATCGTGGCCTCCACCTCCACCGCCCATCGGAGGTGGAGAAGAGCCCCTTGTCCTTGGATTGGACAAGGGCTCGGAGGGGGAGGGGAAAGCTTGGCTGCCCCTCCCCTTCCGAGACCCCCCAATCCATGGACCATGCGGGCTGGTATAGTCAGGGTGCGGAGCCCCACGCGGCCGGTGCTCCGCATTCTGGCTATCCCAGTCTGCATGGGGGACAAGGGGTTAAAGAGGTCTGGGAGGGGGGACCCCACGTCGTTTTTTTTTTATATTTCCCACACTCAGAACGAAGTAAGTAAAACTCTTCCCACTTGGGGGAATCTATGAAAATAAAACACTATTGTTACCTGTGCAAAAAAAACTGACATTTTCTGCATTTAAAAGACATTTTCGCCCTTGAAACTTAAAAATCGATTTTCTCAAAAACTATAAGGTCTTTTTGAAAAAAACATTTTTCCTCTTATTCCCACTGATCCCCTTAATATACCCTGTGAATTTGGTGTTCCTAAATTTTAAGCAGGCTTTGCTATTAACCGTTAAAGTCGGCGGGTTTTTAAATGTATATATTTTTCCTTTGAAACTTTAACATCGATTTTCTCAAAAACTATAAGGTCTTTTTGAAAAAAAAATTTTGCCTCTTATTCCTTCTGATCTCCTTAATATATTCTCCAAATTTGAGGCTCTTAGCACTTAAGGGGGCTTTGCTATTAACCCTTAAAGTCGGCGGCTTTTTTATATTATACGGGAGCGTAATATTACGCGATTACGGCCGACTGTGTAATTTCAATGGGAGTTTACTGTCTTACGCGTAATTTGTTACGCGTAAAACGTAACCCTACGGTCTATGCGTAATTTATTACGCGTAAAACCGTAGCCTTACACGTAACGCTTACGGTGCATTTGTAGTGAATTACGATGCGTAATTACGCTAATGCGTAATTTCGGCCCAGCACTGGTGTGTTGCCGACCCGGCTTGCCCGACCTCGAGAGCTATCTCCCCTCTTTAGGAGGTCTCCAGATCAGTTAGTGACATCCACCTTCAGGTGTCACTCACTCTCTGACCCTTCCTACTTCAGCCTGAGACTCCACCCCTTGGAAGATCTCAGGCTGCTGGAGGGTTCTCGTGCTTCTCAAAAGAGCAGTGTTGCCCACATTGCCAAGGACCACCTGCTCATTAGGTGGATTACTCAAAGTATACTGTTGCACCAAACACTCACGATATAGACAGGTGTCCAGAGGTTAGTACTATATCTGTATTATTGGTGATTCTGCAGATCATCCATAATCAGGTATATATCTGTATTCTTGGTGATACTGCAGATCACCAATAATCAGATTCTCTCTGTGTGCTGACACCGATCGTTACAATAGTGTTGTTGTTTTTTCAACACAAACTAGGCATTTTGTTTTCTGTGCATTTTATTGGGGAAAAGAGGAAAAAAATAGAAAAACACACATTTTCTCAGTTTTGCCAATTTTAAAATAAAAAGTGTTACTTGTGATAAAAAACACACATTTTGTGTGGTTATTTCTACTGTATTACAAAACTTAGATTATGTTCCTGTCACAATGGTGAAGATGTTTGATTCTGAAATACTACTACAGTGTATATTTTTCCCTATGAACTGCAAAAATAAAGGCATTTTTAATAGTAAAAATCAATCTTATTGCCTCAGAGAACATATATTCCCTTTCACCAATTAGTGCTGCAGCATATAGTGCTGGAGGTGTGCAAAGGAGCAAGCCCAATCCTGCACAGCTGTGCTTTAGCTACACGACGTAGATCTACATCCTTGTAGCTTAGATGAAGTCACAGAGGACGTAGATATACTGTAATGGTGGATAAAGTGGTTAAAGGACAAATGAACGGAAAGGGATATGGAGGTTCCATATTAATTTCCTTTTTGCTTCTTTGCTAAACTATGCTCACTCATCTCTGTTTGTTACCTAGTAACAGACAAGCTTTTAGCCTCTTGAGCCCCAGAGGTTTATATGGATTAGTGACAAGGCCATTTTTTACAATTTGGCACTGAATCACAACTTTAACGGTTTATTGTTCAGTCTTTCAACTTAGCACCCAAATGAATTTTACCTCCTTTTCTTCCCACAAATAGAGCTTAATTTTGGTGCTATTTGATTGCTACTTGCTAGTTTTAGTTTTTTTTTATTATTAATTAAAAAAAGAAAAAAAAATAGCAAAAAAGAAGTATTTTTTTTTTATTCCATCCACACTTGGTCCTAGACTACGATACATACACTACACTATACATACATACATACATAGATACATAGACATATATCTACGGAAGGATTCGATTGTGAGCCCCTTGGGACAGTTAGTGATTTGACTATACTTTGTACAGCTCTGCAGAAGATGTCAGAGCTATATAAATACATTTTTATTTAATTGTTAAAAAAAAACAGCCTGCCAGAGTTGATCAGCAGCTGGCAGGCTGATCACTGGGGCCGGCTGTGAAGAATGATTGGGAGCGAGCGCTCGTGTGAGCTCCCATCAAATCTTGCTCCAGGCGAGATAACACACATATGCATCGCAGAGAAACGATAGATCCGATGTCCCGCCGCAATCTTGCATTAGGCGGTCAGGAAGCAGTTAAAAAAGTTTGGTGGATCACTTTTATTCTTGGCTGCTCTCCAGTTTTGTAGACACTTAAGTCCCATACACACAACAACATCTATAAAGTGCTTTTCTCCCATAGGACTCAAACCGTATAAGCATGCCCCAGACCAATATTTGGTTGAATAGCAAATTGTGGTACAGAGGAAATATTCTACAAGTCCGCAAATTCCAGGCTAAACAGGTGGCTTTTCAGTCTGTATTTTAATAACTCCTGGGATAGGGCTGTCTTTACTGGGTGTGGTAGGGAATTCCAATGGGTAGGGGCAGCATGATAGAAAGCTCTGGCTCCAGAGGTTTTGAGGTGTACTCTGGGAATGACTAAGTTTATGGGTCCTGCTGATCTGGGATTGTGGGAGGTGTGGTGCAGTTTCAGCAAGTCCTTCATGTATCCAGACACTAGATTGAAGTCGGCTGAAGTGGCTGATAACGACTGCTTGAGTCGATAATCCGGCATGTGTACAGCAGCACTGGTGTTTGCTCAGCGAACCACCTGGTGTATCAACTTGGCCAAACGATGACTAATAGCTTTGTGCCCACCATACCATCATGTCTGTGCTGTTCCGTCTGCCCTCCTCCCAAACGCACTGCCACCAAACGCATCGTCAGCATGTAGACTGACTATGTGTCTATGCAGCAACTGTCCAGCAATGTTGCCCAAGGGATTGGGTCCCGATTCCCGTTGGGGGACTCCGACATCATTGTAGCATATGCATGAGCCAAGAGAAAGATGAGGTGATGAGCACCTTGGGAAAAACACACAGAGACAACGGGAGCCCAGTAGTGCAATACATCACTAGGTATTTCAGGGGAATAGATCTATACTCATAAAGGTGGGTTGCAGAAAGAGGCAACAAAGAGGCAACAAACCACATGAGGCAGGAGGAGAACACTAGCCCGTCTCCACTCGGGTGCTGCAGATTTGGCTGGAAGAAAGATGGTCGCACTCTTATAAAAAGGAACTGGTCTTGCAGATGGTGAGGCCACTGTAGTCCGTTTTAACTCCGTAATATCTCTAAGATCCGCTCTTTCTTAACCCCGGACACGACCGAGCTGCTCATCCATGCCCTCATCATCTCCCGCCTTGATTACTGTAACTCCTTCCTGTCTGGCCTTCCCTTGAAACGCATTGCTCCACTTCAATCAGTTATGAATGCAGCTGCAAGACTCATCCATTCTTTACACCGCTCCGCATCCACATCCCCCCTCTGTAATCCCTGCACTGGCTCCCTATCCGATTCAGGATAAGTTTTAAGAGTCTATACCTGGCCTTTAAACCTGTACATAAATCCTGCCCGACCTACATCTTGAAGCTTGTTCACAAGTATACATCAGGTTATCCCCTCCAGTCCTCCAATGACCTTCACCTCAATGCCCCAAGCATTTCCTGCTCCTATGTACGCTTGCAGAATTTCTCAAGAGCCGCCCCCCACCTTGTGGAACTCCCTTCCACCGCCCATCAGACTTGCTCCCTCCTTCAACACATTCAAGCAAGCCCTCAAAAGTCAAAACCCACCTCCTTAAAGGAGTCATCAGGGGAAAATCGTACAATAAGTGGTACTTACCGGGGGCTTCCTCCAGCTCCAAGCTCCCAGGACGTCCCTCGCCGCAGCTCTGCCCACAGCCGTTTGCCGCAGGTCCGTCCTAGTCCCCGGCGATGATGTCAGAGCAACCTCCAGGTCGCTCTGTACTGCACCTGCACGAGCGGCGCTGTTAATCACAGCCACGTGGGCCGGAGCTGATTGCGCAAGCGCAGAACTACTGCACCTGCGCAGTCCGCTCCAGCCCACGTGGCGGTGATTGGCAGGCGCAGTACAGAGCGACCTGGAGGTCGCCCTGACGTCATCGCCAGGGACAGGATCAGAGCTGCGGCGAATGGCTGCGATGAGAGATGAGGCGAGGGACGTGCTTGGGGCTGGAGGAAGCCCCTGGTAAGTAGTGCTTATTTTCATACATTTTGCCGGATAACCCCTTTAAGATGCCCTACCCACCCCATAACATAGTTAGTTAGGATACCTGAGCAGAAGCAAAAATCCCTTCAAATGGCAAAAATCCCTTCAAATTGCAAAAATCCCTTTCAAGAGGGAGGGAGGGAGAGAGAGAGAGAGAGAGAGAGAGAGAGAGATTTGGAAGCAATTTAAGCCATTTTCAGGCCACGTTTTCTGCTCGGATATCCGAATCCGACCGGATATCCAGGATATTGGGTTCGGGTATCCGATTGTCGCCATACATTGTGATAGGGACATAATTTTAACGGTGTAATAACCAGGACATATGGGCAAATACAATATGTGAGTTTTAATTGTGGAGTCATGTATTATTTTAAAACTATAATGGCTGAAAATTGAGAAATAATGAATTTTTTCAGTTTTTTTCTTATTCTTACTGTTAAAATGCATTTACAGTAAAGTGGCTCTTAGCAAAATGTACCCCCCCAAAGAAAGCCTAATTGGTGGCGGAAAAAACAAGATATAGATCAGTTCATTGTGATAAGTAGTGATAAAGTTATAGGCTAATGAATGGGAGGTGAACATTACTCAAGTGAAAACGACGGAACACGAATGGGTTAATCGAGTTTTATCCGTTCGAGGGCACCTCCTCACCCTTGTTATGTGTATGAGCCTTTTAGTCAATCAAATACTTGAAAACCTCTCTGGATAAGGAGTGGTTAATGTAGTGGTGTTGTTTCTCCATGATCCACATGTATTTGGGAAAACATGCAGAGGTCGTCTTCGGAGATAGAGGATCACCTTGCTCTCTCGTAGCCCGTCTTCTGTCTCCAATTGTTCATTACACAACAGATGACCTATCTGATAATAGTCTCCCATTTCAAAACATCTCCCTGGTAGAGGAAGAAAGGCTTGAGCCTTTTCATCTGATTTCCAGCTCTTCTCCTTCAGATCGTTAGTGGGCCTCCTTTCCACCGGCTGGCCCAGTGGAGGAGAAGTCATGTCTCCGCATCTGACAATCCTGACTTTTTGCTGCTTGTGATTTTCTGTTTTGTGTTTTTCTCTCCTCCGACGCGTGACAACCACTTCTGCGCTAACACGGTAAACCTTTTCAAACGAACCGCAGTCAGGAATGAAAGTCTGCGGAGAGACGAGCTGCAAAGGGAAACGTGGTGGGAAAACAATTCTCTTATGCATTCATTCGCTGGCAATAAATATCACGTTTCTCTCTTTTTTTATTCTGTGTAGTTTGCGGCGTGGAAGAGGCATCTCTGCGGAGGGGGTTTGTTGAAGTGATTTAAACAGAAATTCTTCTCTTATTTTTAGACTTGCCATGTACCAAAAGGAAGAAAACTATCCTACTATCTAAATAAGGATAAACATAAATTATGAGAGTGTCTCTGGCTTGACCAATAAAACATATTTTTTTTAAAATAAGGTTTTTTTGAATTTAGGTTACTGCTCAGGGTCCCTTTAAAAGGAACCTGAACACAGAACTTCCTCTCTGCTTTAAAAGATAAGCAACAGCATAATAACCTTCAAAGGGCATCTGAGGTGAAAACTGATGAGAAAAACAATTGTATCTATTCTCTTTCTCCTAAAAGTTTTTAGATACATGACGGTTTTATTTTAGATTTAAATATAGTTTTTAAGTTTTTACTGTTTCATTGTCTCTGCTCAATATCCCCTTTGTTGAAGTATGCCAGGGCTCAAATCTATGAACTATTGACCCTTTTTATCTCTTTTCTGCTCCAGGAAGCCATTTACTGACAGGAACGTGTTTTATGGCTGTAATTGCTTATCAGTGAGGGTTATGCTATAGTCTGACCCGGATAGAATCTGTCACTTGCATACCTGATGTTTAACTATTTCAGGCAGAGAAAGAAAAAAAGGAACACAGCATCGTTATTTGTGTGCTAGGCACTGTACATACTCATGTCTATCTCATCATGTCACGTCACCTCGGTTGTCCTTTAAGTAAAAATGTTTCTTTGTTACAGATCATGAAATAAATCTGCAGTGTGTATACTTTCTGCTTTCATAGAAGCAGACATGGTGATAACATCCTGTGTTTACAAATTAGCTGCTCTGCCCTGGCAGAGCAGATTCCTGAGGTGACACAGCTTAGAGATCAAATTACACTGGTGATTAGTCACAGATGAGGTGGAATTAGACAGGCTGAACTCTCTAAATGCAGACAAGGTGCATTACACTCTGTTTTCCTTCCATCCTGTGCAAGAGTCCAGATCCACTTTAACCTTTTCGGAACCGGACGCCTAACCCCACTTTAAGGACCAGGCATTTTGCGGTGGGGG
Source organism: Hyperolius riggenbachi (assembly GCF_040937935.1). NCBI lineage: Eukaryota > Metazoa > Chordata > Amphibia > Anura > Hyperoliidae > Hyperolius > Hyperolius riggenbachi. The sequence goes on along the minus strand of NC_090655.1, from coordinate 15,904,875 downwards.
GGTGCGCATTTCGGGGGGTCAGGCGGCCGGATCCCCTCTGTGGCTGGCTGGGCAGGGTGTCCCTCATGGAGGCAGGTGTCCCCCCTGTAGCTGGAAGCCATCACTCACCTTCCAGGCTCCAGCGATGAGCCGCAGTAGCCCCCTCTTCTCCGGCCGGCATCTCCGCTCCTATTGCCACTCAGTTCTGGGTTGCGGCTTGATGACGTCATCAAGCCGGGACCCGGAACTGAGTGGCATTAGAAGCGGAGATGCCTGCCAGAGGAGAGGGGGGCGCCGATTGTCGCTGGAACAGAAGGGAGGTGAGTGGATCCTCTTCTTTCCCCCCATGCCGCCGCCGCTGTCAAAGTGATCACTACGATCCGACGGCGATCGTAGTGATCACGTGATCAGTAGCCATACGCGATGGCTTCTAATCACTGAGGGGAGATGTCAGCTGTCATATGACAGCTTAATCTCCCCTCTCCGGTGCGCACGATCGCGCCGGGAGCGGACACGGCGGGCCGGCGTAGATCCTACACCGCATCAGGCTAGAACAGCCACAAGGGCGGCGTAGGATCTCATCCACGTGGTGCTGAAAAGGTTAAAGAGAACTTGAAGTGAGAGGAATACAGAGGCTGCCATCATCCTTCTCTAATAAAAATGCCAGTTGCCTGACCTGTGTGCTGATGCTCCGCCTCTAATATAAGTTATTGCCCCGGAATGAGCATGCAGATCAGATGCTGTGACTCCGGTGTGACTCCATTGGTTTCATGCTTGTTGCAGGGCTGTGACTCAAACAACTAAAGCCAAAAGTTCAGCATGACAGCCAGCCAACTGGCATTGTTTATAAGGGAATGAAAATGTCAGCCTCCATATTCCTCTCACTTCAAGTTTCTTTTAAAGTGGACCTGAACTCTCTCTGCTCTAAAAGATCAAAAAGCAACAGCATAATGACCTTTAAAGAAAAACATTTATTTGTTACAGCGCATACAAATCCTGAAATAAATCTACAGTGTGTCTACTTCCTGCTTTCATGGAAGCAGACAAAGGGATAACATCCTGTGTTTACATATTAGCTGTGTCTGCCGATGACTGCCAAATTTCTTTGCTGACACAGCTGAAAGATCAAATTACACTTGTGGTTACGTACAGATGAGGGGGGATTAGACATGTTTTTCTCTCTGAAAACTCAATGGGTGCATTTCTCTGGTTTCCCTGTGTCCTGTGCAAGAGTTCAGGTCCACTTTGAGTAGGTGGAAAGTGCTACTCCAATGACAGAAGTGTACACATTGAATTAGTAAAAAACAATATTTTTATTTGAAAACCGTCACTTAAAAGAGCCACGTAGCAGTTCCTGTCCACATCTGTTCTATGTAGTCAATACCATAGAACATAGACAGCAAACATAACACCACCGTAGAGATGGCCAATGGGATGCGGATATTTCTGCTTGGAAAGTACTGGGTCCAGGAAGAACCCTGGGGGAGATTTATCAACGCATTATCCGCATTCTGTTCTTCTTAGGCTGGTTTCACAGTGGGACGTTAAAGTCCCACGTTACAGCAGCCAGTAACGCAGCCTAACTCACAGCACTGTAAAATCAATGTGCTGTTCACAGTGCACACGTTGCGTTACATAGTAACGCAGCACGTTTAAACAAAGTGCTGCATGCTGTACGATATACTGGGCTAAGCCACGTTAGACTGTTTGCACATGCTCAGTAATGCTGGAGGAGGAGGTCTCCCCTCCTCCTCCTCCGCTGCCAGCCACATGGCTAATTAATATTCACTGCACTGTGGTGACTCGTGGTGGAACTGTAGTGTTGTCCGGATCATGAACGAATCGTCCGGAATCATCCGGATCATCACAATGAAAGATTCGGGTCACAGTGGATGTCTGTCTGGAAGAAACAGGAACATACAGAATGTACAGTGCAGGGAAAGTCTTCCGGTATAACAGGAAGTCGCGTCAGAGGCTAGAGAGAGGAACGCAGGCTGGAGCGCACGAAAGGTATGTATCTGTTTGCTGCCCGCTGCTGCCCACGGACACTTATTTAAGCTGGAGGGGAGCGCAGAGGGGAGATCCCCGAGGTGAGGGGGGGGGACGTCCCCGCCGACCGTGGCCACAGCTTTCCCCTCATGCTGCGACCCCTCCTGCCCCCCAAAACGGCCCGAGCGGGCCCCGGGGAGGGGGGGCCCGCTCTGAAATTCTGCAGGGGGGCCCGGTGGGGCCTAGTTACGCCCCTGCTCATCAGGACTGGCCCAGAAAAATCACTTAGGCTTTTCTCTTGTGCACAGACAGGCGTCAAACTCCAGTCCTGGAGGGCCATACCCATGTCAGTGCTTAGGATAGACTGAGAAATGGAGGAATGTTAAACAATCTAGCTGTCTATGCATTGCACAGTAAACTTACATCAAATAACAAACGCCGGACAATCCTTTTATGTTTCAAAAAAGTGTATTTCAAATTTCCATATAAACACACACTAAGCAAATTTTTGAATAAGCGCTTATGAGTCATAGAAGGAAGACAAACGGACCCTTTGAAAGGAACATTGACGTATTTTTTACATATCAGAAACGAGCGCTGGTTATGAACTGTGTTCTACCATTCATGTTATTTTGCTAGATGGAATATAGGGGGCGAGTGCCATAGAGTAGGATGGTCTATGTGGGTTTCAGGCGTGTTTATATGGAAATTTGAAATACACTTTTTTTGAAACATAACAGGATTGTCCAGTGTTTGTTATTAAATGGAGGAATGTGTTTGTACCTGATGAACCACACCTTCCCTGATTCAGTCCCGTCAAGTAGTTTGAGCTATGCCAAAAACGTGTGAGGACCTCTGTTAGAATTCTAGTGGTTTATTTATGCAGGAAAAGCTGTCATATGTGTATGTTTTAAGTTTTAATGTTCTATGCAAAATGTCATTGTAAACTGTAAAGTTAGAGTACTTCTTTAAAATATTGCTCTGGGACATCTCAGCATATTCCAGGCAGTGAAATTTATAAGTGAAATTTAAAAGATTAATTTACTTAAAGAAGCTAAAACATTTTTGTTTATGTTACAAGCATCTTTCAAATGTCAAGGTTATAGATAAGTGTACTGTGTTAAGACTGAAAAGAAACAAGTTTAAAAGTCACATTACAGCAGCAGTCATATATATATACATTTGCTCAATTACACATAAATATTATTAATCTAAATATTAATAATCAATACAGTCCTTCTAAAGAAAGAAATAATTATTGTTAAACCCTATAGTTACATATAAAGAATGTATTACTTTGAAATACAGTTAATGCTGGATTCTGCAGTGAAAGTTTCAAAACACATTAGATGTGTTCCACAAGGATGTTTTGACTATGAGTGTCCTTTGGAATGTCAATAAAGAATTTTAGGTTTTTTCTATTGTCCCTTATTTAGGACAGTTATGCCACCTGGCGTTTCATGGTTTTATAAAATTAATAATTTTAATACGGCTTGTTATTTATATGATTAAATGGTGACATATGCCGGTGGAAATTATTATATTTATTTCTTCATAAGAAAGACAAATATATAGAACATTATTTTATGTTATTACATTTTAATGTGCAATTATATCTTATATGATTAATTATTTTAAGTAGAATTATATAGTAAGTTTATATTTAAATGAGTATATTAGATGCCCTGTGTACGTCAATAAGCATTACATTACTATATTTATAATTCAAAGATTGTTTGGATCAACATGCCTTATTTCTTGTTTGGGAAAGGACAGACACATTCCAAACTAATTTGCAGAAGGACACATTATCAGAAATGCGTCATGATTGACATTGGCCTCAATTCACTAAGCAGTTTAGACTAGTCTACTGATGGTTTTTAGTCTACTGATGGTTTGGTCAGTTGCATCAAAGGGGAATTCATTATTACCAAATGTTTTAGACCAGTTTTTAGACCTGGTTTAAACCATTTGGTAATTAGGTGGGTAAAGCAGAGCCTTTGTTAGCCTTTGTGAATTGTGTCTAAAACAGGTCTAAAAACAGGTCTAAAACATTAAACCAAATCATCAGTAGACTAAAAACCATCTGTAGACTAGTCTAAACTGCTTAGTGAATTGAGGCCATTGTTTAATGCTTGAAAGTCCCAATGTCTGGGGCAAATAAGTCAACCAGCAGACAAGATGGCTGGTGATGTCCATTTTTATTTACTGCGTCAAATATGACCTATTAATGAAATGTCAGAATGTGTAAACACTCCAAATGACGTTAATTCTCACAAGAAAAGGTAATTAACCAATTAACCTTCCTGGACGTAAAAGTTACGTCCAGGAGGCCATGTGCGCTCCCGCGTGCTCCCGCGGCCGATCACGCGCGTGCATGCGTGCTCCCGACCCGCGGTTCGTTAGCCAGGCAATCAGTGAATCGGGCTATGGTGCCCGATCACTGATTCCTCTCCCCCGCAGAAAAAGCGTCAGCTTCTGTCGGAAGCTTCGCTTTTTCTGGCTCTAGCAGCCCTCTAAGCGTACGTTACGCTTAGAGTGATGTCACGTAAACAAACTCATGGCTGCCATCTTGTGGCCAAAAAGTAAAACTACACCTAAAAGTGAAAAAATATAAAAATAATCATATATTTACATTTAAAAACGACAATTTACATCCCACCCTCCAAAAAATACCCACATGAAATGTTTAATAAAAAAAAACAAAAAACATTACAATTGAAAAAAAAAACGTAAATATTTACCTAAGGGTCTAAACTTTGTAAATATCAATGTAAAGATGAAATATTTCTATTTTTTTTTTTAAATTATAAGCTTGTAAATAGGGATGGATGCAAAACGGAAAAAATGCACTTTTATTTCCAATTAAAATATTGTCGCCATACATTGTGATAGGGACATAATTTAAATGGTGTAATAACCGGGACAAATAGACAAATACAATACATGGGTTTTAATTATGGAGGCATGTATTATTTTAAAACTATAATGGCCGAAAACTGAGAAATAATGAATTTTTTCCGTTTTGTTCTCATTCTTCCTGTTAAAATGCATTTACAGTAAAGTGGTTCTTAGCAAAATGTACCCCCAAAGAAAGCCTAAGTGGTGGCGGAAAAAACAAGATATAGATCAGTTCATTGTGATAAGTAGTGATAAAGTTATAGGCTAATGAATGGGAAGTGAAAATTGCTCGGATGGATAAAGTGAAATCGACTGAATGCAAAGTGGTTAAGGAATTTATAAACAATAATATTATGACTTAGGTATTCAAAACATGATAAAGCATTGACGCACGGAAGTTTCAGCCAATCAGAACCTGGGATTTAGGGAAATTCCAGATTAGGCAGCCATATTGCATCCAATCATTATAAAAGTAGGAGCTGAAAGCTCATAGTTTGCACTAGCCTACCAATCTCCTGAGAAGACACACGAGGCAGAAGCTACCTTCCCACAAGTGGTTCTAGATGCTGAAGAGATGACAGAAAGGGGTAATATGCTTAATATTTTGATGATTTACTTTATTCATTTTTCAGCATTAAGTTCTGTTAAGATGTTAGCAAGAAGTTTTTTCTAGAAGCTATTTTTTATGCTATTTTTTATGCTATTTCTTTAAGAAGATTACTACAAATATAAACACAGCTATTAATACAGACGAGACTACTTTTGATCTTATTCTACATAACACAACTGTTATATCCTTTTTCGAATGTACTTAGAAGATGGATGATCGCTTGGCTATAAAGCCTTGATGAGATGGAATACTGTTAGAAGGAAACGCTACTTGGAACTGTTCATATTTTGTATATATGCTGTATGATAAGCAAATAAAATTTTTTATATAAAATCCTATACTGAGTGCTCTGATTCATTTCAAGGTACACCGTCAATCTATAATTACTGTTATAGAGGGTTCAGACCCCACTATGCCGGATTTATATGATAGCAACGCTTTAAGGGCTGGTCCTTTACTGAATTAGCATTCATGAAAAAGGCAAGAACCGCTCAGGTTTTTGACACCTCGACCCTTAAGAACTGGAGTTTGATATCCCTTCTCTAGCATGTGTAAAAGTCTTAAAACGAACCTGAAGTGAGAGGAATATGGAGGCTGCCATCTTCATTCTCTAATAAACAATGCCAGACAGGTGCGAGTTCAGCCTCTGCACCAGCGGGGACCCGGGCCGGCAGCTGGGAGCGGAGCTGTGACAAGGGACATATCGGCTGCAAGAAGCCCCGGGTAAGTAGAGCTTGCCTACCTTTAATTGCCTGATATTTCCTTTAAGGGCATATTTATAACTAGACATAAAGTTTGAGTATATGTAAAAGAGGCGCATGTTATTTGGGTGCCGGGTATTGCGGTATATATCTCGAGTTATATTTAAATAATGTCTTAGGATAGGGAGTTTTGCATGGAGGCAAAAAGGGTTGTTGTTACCCCCAGACACAGTGTATTTAACCCTCCCCCTCTTCCTACATCCATCCCCTCCATCAGAATCCAGCCCATGTGACCCTCCCTCCACACCAGCAACACCCACTGTGTAGCTGGGATGGGTGGGAGGAGGCGTCCCAAAAATATGTAATAATAAACATTGTTTATATAATTAATCTCACTTCAAGTGAGGGGCAGGGTATAAAAAAAACCCACAATTTTATTGGATACTTAAAATAACTGCATTTCGAGGGTCTTATCCGCTTCTTCGGGTTGAGGTTACAGTGTCATTATAGGTTCCCCCAATATAACACTCACTTCCTGTTTCCTTCTCTCATCTTTTGCTACTGAAGCCGAGATAAGTCAGCAGGGGCTCCCCACTGCGGCATGTCCAATAATCCTTGTTTAAGAAGATTCTTCAACAGAATTCTCCACTTCTTTCTTATTGTGTTTGTTTTTCAGCTTTTTCAGTTTTTTAAAGTGTAACTGTCGGGCATAAAATCAATTCTTTATTTTTAACTGGTAAACAAGTAATAAGGATGCTAACCAGGCAATCCAAAAGTTAAAAATCACTGCAACTTTTCTTGTTGATAAATGATTATTCCCCAGTTTACCTGACTCTTATTTGGTACATCTGCCGAATAAAGGAAGTTGCAGGGCATGCTGGGTTGTCTTTTTTTGCTTCTTTACTTTCCTCTCAAACTTAACTAATGCAGCCTGATTGGCTGAAGCCTCTTTCTCCGCTGTTTTCCCCTCCCACACATCTGTTCCTCTCTGATTGGCCAATCTTGCTGAGACAATGCACTTTCTATTGCAGAGCTGGGTGGGAGTGCCTGAAGACTGGTAGGAGGGCGGGCAATGCATACACAATCAAGCAGAGGAGAGTAAGGGAGGAAATGACATCAGGATTGGCTTCAAGATAGACACAGTTAAAATTGAAAATCCTGAGAAGGATTTTCTATTTTTTACCATAGAAAAATCACTAAAATCAAAACGTGGACAGTGCAATACATATGTTATGTAAGTAGAGCAAGTATTTATCTACTTTTATATGTTTTTTTCTGAGATAGTATGGCTGACAGCTCCTCTTTAAGTAGTCATTTGTTAGCTTTAATTTTCCATTGTTCTAAATACTTCAACATAGTGGCGCTCCTGGTGTTCTCTGTTTTTTCTTTCCCCTGGTTCCTGGAGCAGTGCTTCGATGCTCAGCAAGTAGATGCTACAGTTCCATGAGGAGGACTGCATAAGGAATTACCCCCCTGGTGGACTATTGTCTCCCAATAACCTATATCTGGAGTACAGAGATGAGCATGGAAATGGGGCATACAATCTTTATGTACTTAGAAGCCAGGATTTGATCTATGCTACTATTATGAAGTGTTCTCACTTATCGATTGGAACTGTATATGACGCTGCATGCATAGTCTTGCAGGACTATGCAGTCATTATCTACTGATGCTTCTTCCTGCTTGCTTTGTTGATTTGGGGGACTCCCATGATCATGAATGGCCAGTTGTTTATTTTTTCGCATAACGCCATCATATAGAGTTTGCTGCTGTTGTGCTTATTTTTGGGCTGTGTACTTACCCTCCAGTTTTAAATGAACCCTGAACACAACTAAAAAATGCAATATTGAACTTACTTGGTGCTTCCCCCAGCCATCCCCCCTCCCCCTAGTCCCTGAGGTCCCTCTGCATCCTCTGGGCTCCCTCCAAATCTCCTGTTGGTGGCTCCGTCAACTGCACGACCTGGCCAGGAATCGTGTGCAACTGAGCATGCGTGGCCCGTCCACGTGCCCCTCTCACTCGTGCAACGGCCACATAACCAAGACGTGCGCCATTGCGCACGACTCCAGTCAGGGTCACTCAGCTAACAGAGCCACCAGTGGGAGAACAGAGGGAGCCCAGAGGATGCAGAGGGACCTGATGCACTTCGGGGGGTCGGAGGAAGCCCCAGGTAAGTTCAGTATTGCATTTTTTAGTTGTGTTCAGAGTTCCTGGAAGCAGTTTTTGCATATTGATATTTTGTTAAATCTTTTATATTTAGCTCTACAGGTTTTTTCTTTTGCCCCTTAATTTTTGACATGTACTTTTTAGCATTTCCAAAGATATTATTTCATCAGACAATATTGGTAAGGTTAAAGCAGAGTTCTCCAACTTAGAGTTCTCAAGGCCCACCAACAGGTGGTGAGGTCATTAGTGTCTCAGAAGAGTGGATTAACTACCTCTGTGGATTTCTACAAAACATGCACTGTTGGTGGGCCTTGATTACAGGTTTGGGAAACACTGGGTTAAAGGACATCCTAGGCGAGAAATACAATCTAGTTTTACCGTACTTATCTGGGGGCTACTTCAAGCCCCTAAAAGTCATTTGGGTCCCCCACCATAACTCTGGTCTTCTCTTAGGTCCCGCTGGCAGAATCTAAGGATGCGCCTACGCAGTAGGCTCCGGTAATGTGGATGTGTTTTCGCATGGGGCAGGCGCATGCCCGTGCATTTGCAAAAGACACAGACCCATTGGGGGTCAGCAATCCTTAGAGGCTGCCAGGAGGACCCCGGAGAAGACCAGAGATATGGCAGGGGACCCAAACTTGAAGAAGCCCCAGATAAGTAAAAATAGAATTTCTCACCTCGTGTCCTTTTAAGGGAGTATATTTTTAGGGCTGTTTTACAGAAGGGCATTGGCAAAGCATGGCATGGGTAGAGCGTGGCATTCGTTTTTGGAAACCACCAAACTATGGATGCAGCTGAGGTCAGTGCAGTTGAGGGTGCTTCTCATAGATGGTGTATTCTCTGTTCGCAGACATTGCCGCATTTGATCGAATTGCTATCAAATCAGCTGGATATCAATGCCAAAAATCTTTACCATTGATAGCAGCAGATCGACACACACAGTGCGCAGTTTTAAGGACGGTGAATGTCCGTGGTTTAACCACCCTGAAAATGTCCATGTAAACCAGACCTCAGAGGGTGTTCTGCTTAAAGTCTATCCATCAAATAAAAAAAAAAAGTATCACTGATAAGTATTCCACTGACTTCCGCCTCAATAATTCTATTAAATGTCTCAAAACGAATGGGTCGGACTTAAAACTTTGCTCATATATATTCTCCTACTGGTGTTTAACGCTGCTCCCTTTGTTTGTGTTGACAATGGATCTTATCTCCTGCTCAGGGCTGTGTTTGGCCTATTATTACCCTGCATAAAAGCCGTTCTCTTCTCCTTTTGACTTCGGCGGCGGCGGAAAAAGAGGCACCGCAAATTTAATCGAAGGACGGAGCTCTAGGGAGACCCATCTGAGATCCCCCCTCTTTTTTAGAATACGTTATCTTTCTTTCCTTGTGTCGAAGATGCATGAGAAGGAAACACACAAGAAAAAGTCATTCTGAGTATATTCTTCTTGATAATTATTGTCGGAATTTTAGATAAGTATTCTACGTGATGTAATGTATGTCACGGCCGACTCTGTGAATGCAAATTCGCAGTCACTTTCACAGCAGACAATAGTACATTCAAGCATTGGGGGTTTGGTATTTTAACTCAGACAAGAGAGAGCTTTGATTTTTTGTGTTTTGATAAGGCACAATCTCGCCGCCTTTATCTCAGCTGTTATATTTAAAGTTGACATGCTCGCCCCGCCATTGTTTTGAACCTCGATTATCTCCCAATGTTGTTGTTTAGGAAAGAAGACTGGGAAGAATGAAGAGGAAAAAACCAAAAGGCCAGCTCCCTATTTAAGCAAAATTATTTAAATTCGGCCCTTTCCTATACAGCTCTGATTTCAAAAGGACGAGGTGGTTAATCAGAAGTTAATTGTATAATTTTAATGCAGATTAGGGCTTCTTGCGAACAAATCCCAGGATGCGATTATTAAAAAAAAAATATAGAAAGAAAAAAAAAAAAGGTTGGAGTGTTGGAGGAAGGCACTTGGGTCTTCAGCCTGGTAAATAGAGAAGGGTTTTTAATTTGCTGTAAACAAAGTGATCGTACACCAGGGGTCTCCACTGAAGGGGAAAAAAGGTGGAAATAAATTAAAAAAAAAACTCACACAGAATAAAAAAAAAATAAAAAAAAATACAAACAGATAGAATCTTTTTGTTTGTTGCCATCTTTCCGAAACACGAGTTAAATGAACACAAAAGGAGTTCATTAATATTTAGCAGAAGACCTACTGTATGCAAATACCCCCCTTGCTTCTATAAATACGATATGGCGGCAAAGCGTATGTATGAAAAAGTAAATTGTTTCTTGTAGCCCGTAGCAACCAGGTTTTGACTTTCATTTCGTAACCTGATGAAGTGCATGTTGGTTGTAGATGAACTGATCTGGGCATCATTGTTAAAGAGGCCCTGTAGTGACATTTCCTAGAATGCAGTAAATGGTTCAGAATACCCACTTTTACGGTTATTTTCCTGGTTTCAGCATAAGAATCACTTCCTATATCTACTGTAGGTAGCCAAACATAGATGCTCCCAGTATAGATAACCAGGCATAGATGCCCCCAGTATAGGTTAGCCAGGTATAGGTGCCTCCAGTATAGGTAGCCAGGCAAGGTGCTCCAGTATAGGTAGCCAGGCGTAGATGCCCTCAGTATAGGTTAGCCAGGTATAGGTGCCCCTAGTATAGGTAGCCAGGATTAGGGGCCCCCAGTATAGGTAGCCAGGTGTAGATGTCCCCAGTATAGGTTAGCCAGGTATAGATACCCCCAGTATATGTAGCCCGGTATAGGTGCCCCAGTATAGGTAGCCAGGCATAGGTGCCCCCAGTATAGGTAGCCAGGCGTAGATGCCCTCAGTGTAGGTTAGCCAGGTATAGGTGCCCCCAGTATAGGTTAGCCAGGTATAGGTGCCCCCAGTATATGTAGTCCGGTATAGGTGCCCCCAGTATAGGTAGCCAGGCATAGGTGCCCCCAGTATAGGTAGCCAGGCGTAGATGCCCCCAGTATAGGTTAGCCAGGTATAGGTGCCCCCAGTATAGGTTAGACAGGTATAGGTGCCCCCAGTATATGTAGCCAGGTATAGGTGCCCCCAGTATAGGTTAGCCAGGTATAGATGCCCCCAGTATATGTAGTCTGGTATAGGTGCCCCCAGTATAGGTAGCCAGGCATAGGTGCCCCAAGTATAGGTAGCCAGGCGTAGATGCCCCCAGTATAGGTTAGCCAGGTATAGGTGCCCCCAGTATAGGTTAGACAAGTATAGGTGCCCCCAGTATATGTAGCCAGGTATAGGTGCCCCCAGTATAGGTAGCCAGGCATAGGTGCCCCCAGTATAGGTAGCCAGGCATACTGTAGGTGCCCCCAGTATAGATAGCCAAGCATAGGTGCCCCCAGTATAGGTTAGCCAGCTATAGGTGCCCGAGTACAGGTAGCCAGCCTTTCCCCCTCTCCTTTGCTAGTTGCCACTCCTTTACTTCCTCCTCCACCACAGTCCCTCCCCTTTGCTGCATGCCTGGCAGATGGATGGGCACTGCAACACAGGACAGGTAATACATAAATTCACACATGCACATACATTTATACATTCGAGGAACAGCAGCGGGGGTTTTGTTGTTCGTCCCGATATCGCTTGCAGTTACTGCCGTGCACCCGTGCGACCATGACGGCCCAACATCTTGCAGCATGATTGACCAATATATATGCGACCAATTTCAGCCCGAGTCACCTGATGTATGGCTATCTCTTAACAGATAAGGAGCATATGTGTGAAAGTCCAGCAAAGATGCCGTGCTATGTGCGCAATTTGCACAACCTGTGTTACCTAGGTAACGAAAGGGTCACTAGTGGGAAGTGTTAACCACAAGAAGAAGTGTGTTACTATATTTTTGTAGCACATGTTACCCTACCCATGCTTGCATTGCCCTAGCTAACTCAGATTGCGCTTATTGCATTAAAGATAAAATGAAAAATGAAATTGTTACCAATCTTCCAATCAGAGGAAGTTATAACGAATTGGCTGCATTTGCTTCCTCTAATGCAGTTCCTTAGGCCCATTTGCGCCGACTTACGGCGTGTAGCCACGCCCCCCTTTCAGAGAAATTCTTTGGCGCTTCCGTGGCACTCTATCTCGGAAAGAGAAAACGCCATGGCACTTGGAAAAATGGCAGCTGGGGCTACGTGCCAGAAGTCGGGGATTGGGGGATTGGTAACATACATTTTTCAGTTTATAGCCTCTTTACAGAACCACTCCAGCGAAAAAAGTAAGCAGTTAAAGGGGAACTTCAGCCTAAACAAACATACTGTCATTAAATAGACTCTGAAGTCTCCGTATAATGAGGTTTTTAGTTTAGAAACCTCATTAACATTATAGTCCGACCTAAAACGCCGCAGAACCGCGGAGGCAACTTCCGCATAGACGCAGTGCAGCTCTGCCTCTATGCGCGTCAATCAGTGCCAATCGCCGCCTCTTCCCCGCCCCTCTCAGTCTTCCTTCACTGAGAGGGGCGGGAGAGAGGCGGAGATACACGCTGATTGACGCGCATAGAGGCGGCAGCAAAATCCACGACCAAGTAAGTCGTGGAATTTGCCTGCCCTGTACCCCCGTGAGTTTGGGGTGATCGGGGGGGGGGGGGGGGGGGGGGTTTCAGCCGCGGTTCTGCAACGTTTCAGGTCGGACTTTAATGTTAATGAGGTTTTTAAAATAAAAACCTCATTTTAGGGAGACTTCAGAGTCTCTTTAAGTTACATTAGTTATGTTAATTAAAATAGATATGTAATATAACCTCTTACCCACCCTGTTTTAAAAGAACAGGCAAATGTTTGTGATTTCATGGGGGCAGCCATCTTTTTCATGAGGGCAGCCATCTTTATGGTTAAAAGGAGGTGACAGGTAGCATGAGACACAGTTGCAACCGTCCTATGTCCTGATCACCCCTCCCAGCTGTGCGCGCTAGGCTTCAAATCTCAAATTCAAAATTTAACAAAAATAATTTGCACAAAACAGCAAAACGAGAACAACAACATCAGAAATCCCATAATGCTTTGCACAGCATCAGGGGAAAAATGCCTGAGCAGATTTCTTTGGTGGGGCAGAGCTTAGCTTCTGTGCAGCTAAAAATGAGGCTTGGGTAAGAAAAACAAAGTTCTGATGCTGTGAAACTGTTAAAGAAACACCAAGCCTTTTCAGTGCTGCTGAGTAGATTTTTAGTCTGGAGGTTCACTTTAAAATCTGACAGAATTACCATGTTTTGAACTAGTCCATCTTCTCATGGGGGATTCTCAGGGTTTTCTTTGTTTTGAAAAGCATTTCCTGAATCGCAGTTGCTAACTGACAAAATAGTGTGCAAGAGAGTGGGGAGTTTGGCTGGTGTCTTACTGTTTTGGCAGTTAAACTGCTGCTCAGGAAGTGCTATTGAAAAAAAAAAACCCTAGAAACCCCCCATGAGCAGATGGATTCATCCAAAATCTGTCTGTTCTTTCAGATTTTAACTGCTTACTTTTTTGCGGGAGTGGTCTTTTAAGATAGATAATCTATAACATAAGTTTTGACGCAGTTAGCAGCATGCTTGTTGCAGGAGGGGTGTAACTCAAATGAGACTGAAGTCAAAAGATCAGCATGACAGTCATGCAAAGGCCATTTTAAAACCATGATAAGATGTTGCTTCCTACTTCCTCCTGTTTATATTGTGTCCTGCCCCAGGGCACTCCACCTTTAAACAACTTTATGGACCTATTGTTTCCAGGTCTGGTCACCTCTGGTTCCACCTACAGGTCATGCCCCCTTTCACCTAGCTACGCCCTGCTCTGGGCCTCCTTGTTATATTGCAGCCTCTCATTTTAAGTCCCCTTTAAAGTGACACTTAAGCCGGAAAAAAAAGAGTTTTACTCACCTGGGCATTCCTCAGCCCCCTGCAGCTGATCGGTGCCCTCGCCGTGTCCCTCCGATCCTCCCGTCCCCGCCGGCGGCTACTTCCGGTTTCGCCGTCACCGTCCGTCAGGCGTTCCGCCGTCACCGGTTTTGACGTCACCGTCCGTCAGGCGTTCCGCAAGTGATTCTAGGCGTTACCAGCAACAATATCTCCCCCTATTCTGCTATTGCGGCCTTCCTTGCTGCAATAGCAGCATAGGGGGCGTTATTGTGGCTGGGAACGCAAAGAATCACTCGCGTTCCCAGCCTGACGGACGGTGACGTCAAAACCGGAAGTAGCCACCTGCGGGGACGGGAGGATCGGAGGGACACGGCGAGGACACCGATCAGCTGCAGGGGGCTGAGGAAAGCCCCAGGTGAGTAAAACTCATTTTTTTTTCCGACTTAAGGTTCACTTTAAGACCTTCCTTAAAAGGAACCCAAGGTGAGAGGAATAAGGAGGCTGCCATATTTATTTCCTTGTAAACAATGCCAGTTGCCTGGCAGCCCTGTTGATCCTATGGCACAAGTAGAGTCAAAACCCTGGAACAAGCATATGGTCATTCCAGTAAAACCAGAGTGAGCTGAGTCAGAATACCTGATATGCTGCATGCTTGTTCAGGGGCTGTGGCTAAAAGTATTAGAGACACAGGATCAAACAAATATGGCAGCCTCCATATCTCTATCATTACAGTTATCCTTTAAATACATTCTATATAAAAATTGATGCAGAACATACATTCTTTATCTGCAGTCCCGCCATCCATTGCGCAATCTATTTCCTAAGCGAGTGCGACGCCTAAAACTACGTCAAACCCATCGCACCGCACCGCCATCAACATCCATCAAAACCGGCGAATAAAACAACAGCGCTAATTTGTCGGCCCTCTCGGCGCTCACCCCCAAAGCCGTACTTAATCTGACACGCAAAAGAATGATACCGCCAGAGAAAATCACTCGGAAATGGCAATGCCTTCCTTTCCCGTGCACGGTACTGGTGGGAAATTTTAATACAAAAATAAATAAAAAAAAAACAGAGATCTCATTCAAGAAAGAAATTAGTGGTAAAAGTTTAGTCGTTTCTCATCAGCGGAAACCGATTTAGTTATGCAAATTACTGCTATGAATATTAAACCACTGATGAAAGGTTTTTAATGAAGGGGCCTTTTGTTTTGAAAATGCAAGGGTATATGCTTTAATTTCTTGCTAATTTAGTGTTCTTTGATAATGCTGCGATTTTCCCCAAAGTGTCGAGGGCTGATGGTTTTCAACGCTGCGAACGGAACTACGGGCCAACAATACAGCCTTTGACGGGCGCTCCCTCGTGGAACTGCAGATTATGATTTGCGGCCCCTAATGCACAATTCTATTAGGGTGGATTCTGTCTATGGGGGACCCTGCCTAAAATGAATTCTCATTTTAATGTTAGCCTCCTGCAGTTTTTAATTTTTAATCTGCGGTATAAAATTGCAAATTTTACAAACATAATTTGAAAAAGCCACTAGGACAGAGGCGAATGCCAAAGTTTACATATTGCCTAATTAGACGCTTATGAGATGCCGCTTATCAAAGTCAAGCCAAAGATCATCAAAAAATCCAATTACAAATCTGAGAAAAACACATATATTTATGGATTCATTTTTCCCCGCATTTGCATCCCATTAGCTTAATAATTGTTTAAAAATTAAATTAGAGCTAATAATTTCGGCGGGGTGATAAAACACCTGTGTGGCAGAGGGTGCCTTATCCGATAATGGTGGAATGTTAAAAAAAAAAAAAGAAAAAAAAAAGTGTTTTTTTTTAATTTTTTATTAATGTGTTGTTAAATTTGTTTATTGTTCAACAAAAAGCTTGATTTATACTGATACAAAAAGCTTGATTTATACTGTTTGTTAAATGTGCTGTATGATGTCTTTGGAATCCGCTGATATCGGTGACCAGTGGGATCAGGAGTTAATGTTCTGAAGGGGTTAAAGGGTCCAAACCATAAAATAACAATTTTTGTGTTTTTGGTTTTGGTTTTTTTAGGGTAGATGTCAGTTTTTAGTTATTTATAAAGAAATGCTGTCTGTCTTAAGCTATGTACTCATTGGGGAATGGATCAGGGATCCACGGCAACGGTTTTGCGCCGAACGTGCATTCCCGCGATCCATCTTTCGCAATCACGTAACACAGGAATAAACGATGTGCGCAAACGAGACTTTAAATGATTGCAGTAATTAGCGCATCGCTAAACACGATTGCATTGTGAAAACGTACCCACGGTTGTGGAATCGGGAAAATTATCGTTTGTTGTAAAAAAAAAAGTCGCCAGTCGCGGAAACAATCACCAGGAGGGTACTGCATGTTGGTTGGGGTAGCATGATGGTGGAGCAGGTTCTCGCCTTACAGTGCTGGGGTCCTAGGCCCAAATCTCAGCAAAGTCACTATCTGCATGGAGTTTGCATGCCCCCTCCCCACCATGTTTGTGTGGGTTTCCTTAAAGGGGCACCTTAGTTACATGTGGTAGTGCGTAGTAAATTTTTCAGGACTTGTCAGGCCTGTTTCAAAAATGGGCAGTAGATTGACAGTCATAGCTGTGTGCGTCCGCGCCGCGCACCTGCCTGCACCGACTACTGTCCACAAACGTGCTCCAACATCCGCCGACACATCTGGCAACGGCTGCGGCTAAGCGTCTAGGCATTCCGCGCCTGACATGGATGCAGCCCATGGACGCAGATTCCTGGGCTTTTATTAGGTAGGATGGATATGCACTTTTAGTTATCCAGGTTTTAGTATCAGAAACCCTTCATATATTATTATTATTTATTAGATTTATATAGCGCCAACATATTATGCAGCACTGTACAATAAATAGGATTACAGACAATGATAACAGGGGTGACAGAACAATACAGGTAACAAATCATAGATACAACAATACAGGTAATAGCAATAAGATACACAACACAATGCAGATAGTAGTACATACCAGATCATAAACTGGCGTGGTAGTGGTAAAAATTACTAGTTCCAAATTCTGGGTAAAGTGCACACAGTCAAGTAAGATACACAAGGGGAGAGGGCCCTGCCAAAGGCTTACAATCTAGAGGGAGGGGTTGGTGACACGAAGGGGGGGGGGGTGCATCAAGAAGTTATTGGCAGAAAGGATTAGGGCAGTGTTGAGTTGATGTAGGCCTCCTTGAAGAAGTGAGTTTGTGGTGCTTTTTTGAAGGTGTTGAAGGTGGGAGCGAGCCTGACAGGCAGTGGGAGAGAGTTCCACAGGTTGGGGGCATCTGTAGTGAAGTCCTTCAGTCGTGCATGGGAGTGCAAGATGCGTGGGGTGGTTAAAAGGAGGTCGTTGGAGGAGCGAAGTGGGCAGCCAGGTGTATATCTGCTGACCAGGTCAGAGATGTAGGTTGGGCAGGACTTGTGTATGGATTTGTATGCCAAACATAGGATCTTGAAGCTGATTCTGAAGTGAATTGGAAGCCAATGAAGGGATTTGCGTAGTGGAGTCGTGGAGACAGAGCGGTGGGAGGAGTAGATGAGTCTGGCTGCTGCGTTCATGATGGATTTTAGGGGGCGATGCGGTTTTGAGGAAGGCCTGACAAGAGGGAGTTGCAGTAGTCCAGGCGGGAGATGATGAGGGCGTGGACAAGGAGTTTGGCAGTGTCTGGGGTCAGGAAAGGCCGGATCTTGGAGATGTTGCGCAAGTGGAAATAGCAGACTCTAGCTACGGTTTGGATGTGGGAGGTGAAGGAGAGGGCTGAGTCCAGGGTGACACCCAGGCAGCGGGCTTGTGTGGTAGGACGAATGATTGTGCCATTGACAGTGATGTAGAGGTCAGTGGGGGATGAAGCAGCACGTGGCGGGAAGATTAGGAGTTCAGTCTTATCCAGGTTTAATATACAGTCGGTCCCTACTTACAAACAGGTTCCGTTCCGGGAGATTATTTGTCCTGTGTTAAAGAGACACTGAAGTCTCTTAAAAATCCGTTTTTTATTACAAAATCCTTACATTACATTCCTTTTATTACAAAATCCGATTAGCCCTACCTAAACCGCCGCATCCCCACCGCTGTAATCTATCTAAATACCACCCAAACTCCCTAGGGGGCAATCCGGGCAGTGCTTCCGTGAGAGGCAGAGCTATGAGCTGCAGCCCTGCCTCACACGCGTCTGTCAGCGGCGGATCACCTCCTCTCCCCCGCCCCTCTCATCTTCCTTCACTGAGAGGGGCGGGGGAGAGGTGGAGATCCGCCGCTGACAGACGCGTGTAGAGGCAGGGCTGCAGCTCATAGCTCTGCCTCTCACGAAAGACTAGAGGGCAGCAAAATCCATGGCCAAGAAAGTCGTGGATTTTGCGGGGGAGAGGGAGGGGGGAGTTAGGGCGATTTAGATTACAGCCGCGGGGATGCGGCGGTTTAGGTCGGGCTAATATATTAAAGAGGATTTTGTAATGAAAAAAAGTATTTTTAAGATACTTCAGTGTCTCTTTAAACATGGGGAAACATGGATAAATGATTTACGTTTGGACAACTCTGGATTTGGATATATAGAATAAACTATGTTTTTTTGGTTGTTTCGTGCTTTAACCACTTTGCATCCAGACCTCGTTTCCCCCTTATGGACCAGAGCAGTTTTGACAGTTTAGCTATGTCCCTATTTAATCAGCAATAACTTTATCCCTACTTATTATGACACCTAAATTAAATATATTGTTTTTTTCAAGACAAACTAGGCTTTCATTGTATCGTTTTTTTTCCGTCAAACGTTTTCCGTTGTTTTCCGTTGTTTTATATGCATTTTAATAGGGAAAAAAAGGAAAAAAAATAGATATAACACATTATGATTCAGTTTTACCAATTCCAGTTTAAAAACAAAAAGTGCTATTGTAGATAAAAAAAAACACAAATTTTGTTTGGCTATTTCTACTGTTTATCACAAAACGTAAATTACGTTCCTGTCACAATTTATGGTGAAGATATTTAATTCTGAAATAATGCTACAGTGTGTATTTTTCATTTTTAATGGTAAAAATCAATCTTATTGGCTCAGGGAATATATATTCCCTTTCACCAATTAGTGCTGCAGCAGAGGGTGCTGGAGGTTTTGCATAGGAGCAAGCCCAATCGTGCACAGCTGTGCTTCAGCTACACCACTTATATCTACGTCCTCGTGGCTTAGATGAAGTCACAGAGGACGTAGATATACTGTAGTGGTGAATAAAGTGGTTAAAGTGATTTGAACTACTTATAAAACAAAAAGTTTTGTATATTTTGTATAAAAACAAATATCACATTTTATCTCAATATTTTATACTTTCTTGATAAAAAAATTGAAAAAACAAAACTATTTTGCATTACCAAACTTAATAAAATATAAAACAAACACACTTAAAACAGGAAAGAAAATGACTTTATATTGTTTTATGTCATTTTGCGTACTTTTTTCAAGTACTAAAAAAAGTTCTCATAAAGTATTCTTTAAGCAAAAAAACTTAAACTTAAACAGGGTCCTGATTAATAGCCCAATATTTTTCTACAAACAACTGCGGCTTCCGATGTTTGGAACACATAGTTCTGCATGCCTACGC
Source organism: Hyperolius riggenbachi (assembly GCF_040937935.1). Lineage (NCBI taxonomy): Eukaryota > Metazoa > Chordata > Amphibia > Anura > Hyperoliidae > Hyperolius > Hyperolius riggenbachi. The sequence continues at coordinate 15,885,066 of NC_090655.1, read as the reverse complement.
CTCCGTCAGGTGACCCACTGACACGCGCACGCCGGTTTGTACATTACTCAGGAACGATTTTGACCATTCTCCCTTCTAAAGATCAGAGTCATCTGGTGGTGGGAGGCTGTAAATATAACTTATAGGCCAAAAAAAGAAAGCCAAAAAGTGAAGCTAAAAAAGTAGCTATAGTTATATTTCTTGCACCCCAATTGTGGAATGAAAACGGACATGGACATTGGGTGAGTATGGTCACTGCTAAAGGTACACTGACACTTCTAAGTCCTCATTCAGTCCTCCTGGTGATAGGGTGTTCAGTTTAAAAATTCAGACAGTCTCCCTTTTGCACAATTTTTTTTGTATCTGAGACCTTCTGGTAAATCGGCTGGAAGCATCTTCAATTCCATGGCTTGGAGTCAGTCTGTCCCTGACGGTGCAGAAGAAAATGCGTAGGACACTGTGAGAATGGGATTCATTCTCAATGCCTTGTTTGTGCTCCCCAAACCTCTGTCATAGGGGCCTGCTGGTCCTCCCCACGTAGTATTTGGGACAGTTCCAGGACAACAGATACACTGCATAGCTGCATGTGCAACCAACGAGGGATGGAGACTGATTGCCCCTTGCGGGATATTGTGATGAAGACCAGTAACCACTTACTACACCTTGGGAAAGCCCACACCAACCACTGGTGGAGGAGTCAACAACACCCTTGTGCATTACAGTGGACTGAGGCTCCATCAGGACCTGGCTTATACCAAGGCCACCCCTTTATAATAGTAGTAGAAGAACTCCATAAGAGTCAGTGTGTAAAGATGAGCTCTGTGGTTCCTGCTCCAGCAAGTGCCACCCAAAGCATCTGCCTGGTTTGTTTATACCGAGAAACAGCCCTGCCTAAGGGATTATTCAGCATTACTAATGAGGAGGAGGGGGATATTGCTGACTGTAGGTACAGTCAACATTCTTTTTGTGGAACCACCCTTATTTTCTTATGTATTATTTTTTTTTTCAGCTCAGCCACACTTTAATTTGCTGGTGTCAAGCTACGTACACACTTTAGAGGTTACTTGGCCACGATAACTGTTCATGATCATTTCAGTTGGAAATATAAAGTGTGCAGAATTGTTCCTCAGCATCGTTGTTCTCTCAGGTAGTAGTCTGGCCAGACTAAATTCCCACAGCGTGAAATTGCTCGTACATCTCTCCATCCCCTCTCTGTAGTGCAGCACATGCTGCTAAGCCAGGAACCGTACAACTTGTCTCTACAGCGGTCATTTCAAAACTGTCCCCCAAATGGATCATTTAAGATCATTTGGGTGACAGATAGTTAAAGTATGTTGTAGCTTAAAGAGGAACTCCGGTGAAAATAATGTAATAAAAAAGTGCTTCATTTTTACAATAATTATGTATAAATGATTTAGTCAGTGTTTGCCCATTGTAAAATCTTTCCTCTCCCTGATTTACATTCTGACATTTACCACATGGTGACATTTTTACTGCTGGCAGGTGACGTCAGTGGAAGGAGATGCTGCTTGCTTTTTTGGCAGTTGGACCCAGCTGTAAACAGCTGTTATTTCCCACAATGCAATGAGGTTCTCAGACAGGAAACTGTCAGGACCATGGTCCTGACATCACACTGTGGGAAGGGTTTATACCACAATATCAGTCATACACCGCCCCCTGATGATCCGTTTGTGAAAAGGAAAAGATTTCTCATGGGAAAGGGGGTATCAGCTACTGATTGGGATGAAGTTCAATACTTGGTCACGGTTTCTTTTTAAATGGCAAGCTTTGCTAAAGGGAAAAAAAGTTAGATACTTACATAGCATTTTATGTAAGACCACATGCACACCAATCTACTCCTTACAGCTGGCAGCAGCTGATTGGAGGACTCTCTGTCACCATGGCCACTGACTCCACCCACCTACACTGGAGCAGCTTCTGGATAGGCCAGAGCTGCCAGCATTAACACATTTAAAGCAGCAAGCGACCTCACAACAGTACAGAGGTGCTCTGCTTGCTATAACTGAATTGCTGGTAAGTCTTTATCTTTATTTTTAACCACTACACATGCCTTTTTTTCTCTCTTGCCAGCTACAACTTATTCCATTCCCTACCTTCTACTGAAATATACCTAAAGCGGTCAATTTGATACCAACTTAATCTGATTTACTAACTACCTTTTACCACTGTTATCTAGTCCATTTCCCTATACACATTATGTAGTTTACACCGACCCATTCCTTGCAATCACCCCCCTACTATAACATATCACTAAACACTATGTTTGAAATACTATTCTTATTACACTAAATAAGAATCAATTTGTATCTTTTTATGGCAACATTTATAGCTATGCCTCTGTCTTTTGTTTACAGTTGTTTATCCCCTGCTTATTGCCTGAAGAAGTGGGCTGTGCCCGCGAAACACGTTGCATCTTTGGGGTATTTTCAATAAATGTGTATATCTATATATTTACAGTCCTTGGTGTCTGCTTTAATGGAGGCGAGTCCACCACTTCCTCCCAGCAATTTTTTTAAAATGTTATGTACTTTTATCCTTCTGGTGCCTCTGTTCACCTACCAATATATTTGAGTCCACCCAGGTGGAGGGGTGATCTACCCCCTTTCTTCCTATCTACAGAGAGCGACTTCTTAATCCTGAGTGAGGACAGGTCTAATCTCCTCACCTGCCTAATGAGTGGTTACCTAGGTGGTAACCCGTGTTTGTGAGTATTACCATCTCACTGTTTCATTTAAATTAACTACAGAGGAGGTAAATTAACTACAGGTGAGGTAACTTAAGGAATGAAGAGGTAAGATAACTCTCTCACGTGTGGAGGTAAGTTTTCTCTTGCCTTATTATCTCTAGCATGATCTTAGTGAATTGAGGCCAATGGCCTCAATTCACTAAGATTATCTCCTGTCTTTAATAATTCTTCTAGAGTTGTTACCATGGTGATAAGGCATGTAGTATTCAGGAAACATTTTACCTCAGGCAAACCTAAAGTTAACTCTTCTGTCTTTAAGTTAACTCTCCAATCCTTAAAATAACTCCAGAGTTAAAGACAGGCTGTTAATTAACTGCATGTGAAAATAACTACAGAGGAGGTAAATTAACTACAGAGGAGGTAAATTAACTACAGAGGAGGTAACTTAAGGAATGAAGAGATAAGATAACTCTCTCACTGTGTGGAGGTAAGTTTTCTCTTGCCTTATTATCTCCAGCATGATCTTAGTGAATTGAGGCCAATTAATTAACAGCCTGTCTTTAACTTTAGCATTTTGGAGTTATTTTAAGGATCGAAGAGTTAACTTAAAGACAGAAGAGTTAACTTTAGATTTGCCTGAGGTAAAATGTTTCCTGAATACTACATGCCTCATCACCATGGTGACCACTCTAGAAACGTTATTAAAGACAGGAGATGAGCTTAGTGGATTGAGGCCATTATCTTTAAAGTAGACCTGAACTCTTGCGCAGAACAGAAGAAAAAGGTAGAGAAATGCACCCTGTATGTATTTACAGAGTTTAGCCTGTCTAATCCCCCTCATCTGTGACTAGTCACAAGCGTAATTTGATCTCTCAGCAGTGTCAGTTGGCTACCTCGGCACAACAGCTAATTTGTAAACACGGGATGTTAACCCTATGTCTGAAATGAACATGAAAGCAGGAAGTAGACACACTGCAGATTGATTGCAGGATTTGTATCAGCTGTAACAAAGAAATGTTTTTCTTTAACGGTTATTATGCTGTTGCTTATCTTTTAGAGCAGGGAGGAAGTTCTGTGTTCAGGTCTGCTTTACCCCTGGCATTTGCTATACTTGCCATGGATTGATACCTACCTATCTCGGGCGACCGTAGGTAGGACTTAAAGAGGAACTCCAGTGAAAATAATGTAGTAAAAAAAAAGTGCTTCATTTTTACCATAATTATGTATAAATGATTTAGTCAGTGTTTGCTCATTGTAAAATCTTTAAAATCCCCGATTTACATTCTGACATTTATCAGATGGTGACATTTTTACTGCTGGCAGGTTATGTAGCTGCTGCTGCTGTTTTGGCTGTTAGAGACAGCTGTAAACAGCTATTTCCTGTCTGTGAGCCTTGTTACATTGTGGCAGTTTGCCCAGAGTACCGCGGTCCCAGAGCTTCTTGTGGGAGGGGTTTCACCACAATATCAGCCATACAGCGCCCCCTGATGGTCTGTTTGTGAAAATCAATATATTTCTCATGTAAAAGGGGGTATCAGCTACTGATTGGGATAAAGTTCAATTCTTGGTTGGAGTTTCTCTTTAAATCTGTGTCCTGAGGCTTCTCACGCAAAACATCACCGACTTCACCTACAATCCATTAACGAGAAACATTGAAAGAACAGAAAAAAATAGATGTTAATTGTAAACAGAACAGATTTTTCCGGTAATTATCAGCAGAATATACACGCCCCGCATGATTTAGCACTTTGAACCTGCCAGCCCCACGATGAGCACTTAGTGCGAAATCTCCTTGCGCTAAACTTGACTCAGCGACCAGGTGATTTACATTACAAGGTGCAGGTGGCCCCCAGGAACCATTTATTCAGCTAAATCTCTGACTGCACAGGCAGCCTGGTGCGGGTCATTCCCTGCTGTACAGAAACAAACTACCTTCCCGCAGCCGGCCAGGATTATGCATCCTAATTACATGGCATTACATCAGGTACTTAAGATGTGATGGTTTAATGTTTTTATTTAATTAGGGATGGGATTGACGGTAGCGATGCGGGCCCCTCAGGGGAAGGATACTGTACATTAGCTACTAAGTAAAATTTAGACTCCCTCCTTGTACATTACAGCGTAATGCTCCATTTGCTTATTGAAAACATGAAATTCTTTTGCAACGAGGCGTGTGAGTATCCATTTTCTTTTCATACTTTGCTCTGCCAAACGGGAATCTATGTTACAGACTAGGCCAGATTCATACTTTTTGTGCCTCTAGACCAAGTATGTTTTGGTTTCTCTTTTATGTGCAGCCCCCTCTTCCATGTGCAGCCCCCTCTTCCATGTGTATCATCCATGTACAGCAGCCCCTCCCATTCCATGTGCAGCCCCCTCTTCCATGTGTATCATCCATGTACAGCAGCCTCTCCCATTCCATGTGCAGCCCCCTCTTCCATGTGTAACATCCATGTACAGCAGCCCCTTCCATTCCATGTGCAGCCCCCTCTTCCATGTGTAACATCCATGTACAGCAGCCCCTTCCATTCCATGTGCAGCCCCCTCTTCCATGTGTAACATCCATGTACTGCAACCCCTCCCATTCCATGTGCAGCCCCCTCTTCCATGTGTATCATCCATGTACTGCAGCCCCCTCCCATTCCATGTGCAGCCCCCTCTTCCATGTGTAACATCCATGTACTGCACCCCCTCCCATTCCATGTGCAGCCCCCTCTTCCATGTGTATCATCCATGTACAGCAGCCCCCTCCAATTCCATGTGCAGCCCCCTCTTCCATGTGTAAAATCCATGTACAGCAGCCCCTTCCATTCCATGTGCAGCCCCCTCTTCCATGTGTCTCACCCATGTACAGCAGCCCAGTGCTGGTCGTAATGGAAAAATCTACACTTACGGATCATTATGTGTAATTTTACGCTATTAACATTACGCAATTATGGTTACGGCGTAGGAAATTATCTACGGTACATCACTGTAATTACGCGTAAGGATACCGTAATGTAGGCGCTTACACTACGATGTTACGCATAGTGCCGTAATACCCATTAATGCATATTTTTTGACGCATACGGACGATATGTACGCAATAGCCGTCAATGTGACAGTTATTGCGTACATATCATTCGTATGCGTCAAAACGTACGCTTATATACTGAAGGGCGGGAGAAGATACTATTGGTTGCTTAGGATGTTGACTGATTGGCTACTCTTAGAAAAGGGGAGTTTTTACGTTAGTAATTACGCGTAAAATTACCCGTAAGTGTTCGTAAAATTGAGCATACCTAGCAATTACGGTAGACAGTGTAATTACGATACCACTTTACTGCTTACGCGTAAATAATTACGTGTAAGACCGTAAGTTACGCGTAGCGCTTACGCGTAAATTTACATTGAATTACGATGCGTAATTACGCTCATGCGTAATTTCGGCCCAGCACTGCAGCAGCCCCTCCCATTCCATGTGCAGCCCCCTCTTCCATGTGTATCATCCATGTACAGCAGCCCCCTCTTCCGTGTGTATCATCTATGTACAGCAGCCCCTCCTATTCCCTGTGCAGCCCCCTCTTCCATGTGTAACATCCATGTACAGCAGCCCCCTCTTCCGTGTGTATCATCCATGTACAGCAGCCCCCTCCCATTCCATGTGCAGCCCCCTCTTCCATGTGTATCATCCATGTACAGCAGCCCCTCCCATTCCATGTGCAGCCCCCTCTTCCATGTGTATCATCCATGTACAGCAGCCCCTCCCATTCCATGTGCAGCCCCTCTTCCATGTGTAGCATCCATGTACAGCAGCCCCTCCCATTCCATGTGCAGCCCCCTCTTCCATGTGTATCCATGTACAGCAGCCCCTCCCATTCCATGTGCAGCCCCCTCTTCCATGTGTCTCACCCATGTACAGCAGCCCCTCCCATTCCATGTGCAGCCCCCTCTTCCATGTGTATCATCCATGTACACTAGCCCCTCTCCTTCATGTACAGCTCCCTTGGGCATCAATTTTTACTTTTTCATGTGTTGCTCCCCATTTCCACCCTCCTCTTTCATATGTAATAATCCCTCTTTAATGTCCAGGTGCCCCTTGGCCTGCAGCCACCCAAGGCCAGGGCCTTCTGGCCTTTCCACAAATCTGGCCCTGGTTATAGAATCTAATCCTATATTGTTTCATCGCCTCACGCGAAAACAATCTTTTCAAATCACGTTGCAGCTTCTAAAAACGGTTTCTGTCATTTGTGAATATTTTGGCGCGCGTATAGCTACGGTATAGATGCAGGTTATGCTACCTAGTGAAAGCCAGGCTGTAAAGCAGCTATTCCGGCATATCTGACAGTACAGTGTACTGTTTCCAGTATTTATCTCTTGTGTGGCATACATTGATCAGATCAAGATCGAAAATCCCTGTGGTATCGAACATCATGTGCTTTTACAGTTGCAGTGAAGCATGGACTGCATGCTTCATTGTATACGTCGCATCGCACGCCTAATGCGACTTTTCCCCTCCGTCGCGATCTCATTTTTACAGGGACTGCAACACAACGCCCCACTGTGAACCTAACCTTACTTTCTTTGAAGACCTTTTGGATTGGCTCAGTGTAAGGGAAATTTAATATTGGAAATTTGAGTAGAAAACTAGTGGTGGTTGTTGCACCCTTTGGACTCATCCTGTGCCCACGACATCCGCTGTAGTCCCTCTGGCCAGCAGCAGCTACTGCTCATGCGTGGCCCCAAGCCGCGCACAGCCTGATCTCTGCGCATGCGCAGTAATTGATTTTCACTTACTGTAAATGCGCAGAACGCTCCCCGGCCGTGGGAGTGCAGTGCGGAGGCTGGCCAGTTTTTGCGGGGGTCACCGCTGCTTGTTGGAGGGATGCCTTGAGCACAGGATGTGTCCAGGGTGCTGCAAGAGGCCCCAGGTAAGTTCAACTCATTTTTAATTTTCAATATTCAAACACCAGCTGCGCACAAATTTACGTGTACAATTTTTTTACGCGTGGAGCAGCGCACCACCAGTGTTATATCACTCATTTTATATATCAGTGCAGTATTTGATTGTATGTCATTTTTAATTTTGCCTTAAAATTTCCTTTAAGCCTCTGTAGGCGAATACAAGAAACCCAGCGCAGGAGATTTGGGCGCAGCCAGCGCTACCATAGGCCGTAATAGGAATTACTGCTATAACAGCGCACAGGGAGTAATTTTGGCGCCGTCAGAAGACTGAGCTGAAGTTACTTTTAAAACACTGTAATTCGGCCGCCAGCAATCGCTGGAAGCCGAATTACATCATTCCCCACCATCCACATGGACCTGGAGGGGGAATAGTATTTAACGCCACCGGGACTTGTGCAGCAGCAGGATAAGCCATATACTGGCCCAAGTCTCCCGGCAGCGATGTCCTTCATACTCTGTGTAAGAGGTTCAGCTTTGCCAACACTGCCCTCTGAATGCATAGATTTTCCTATTCTCACCTGAACAGTATACCTCTGAAATCTGTTGCGACGCAGGCAAACATACTATCTTCGACAAAAACGCTGATAGCCGTGCAATCATGCAGTGCACGTTTACTAACCTGACCGTTCTGAGGCCATCACAATGTTCTGATACATTCCAGGCAGCGTCTGCAGTGATTGCTGGCAAAATATCAGGGTATGTTTTTTTACAATCACAAATTTTAGAAGGAAGGTTTTTTTTCATTTTTTTTTATACAGAGCTGCAGGACGTAAAAAAAATGCAATAATAAAATGTGAAGATGTTTAAGCAATAATTATGCTGTTATAACGTGATTAAACAGCCTTCTGTCATTTCTTGTAGATGTATTGTCCACTTATTTTTAATATTCAATAGGGCAGAGCTATTGAATACTTGTCTTCACAAGGGAAATATGTTGTTGCAGATTACAGATGTGGTAAGGTGCCGGTCTTCCAATCTTAATATTAAATACTTAAAGCTAATGGGAACCCATATTTAAATTAAAAAAGTCAGATACTCACCTAAGGAGAGGGAAGGCTCAGTCCTAATGAGCCTTCCCTCTCCTCTCCCGGTGCCCTCGGTGCTGCGCTGGTTCTCCTGTTCACATCCCCCACCGAGGGGACTTCGGAAGTCTTCGAGAGCAGAGTCCTCCCGAAGACAGGCGGCTCCACACTGCGTATGCGCGAGTGCGTCATAGAGCGGCCCGTATAAGCATTTCCGAAGCCTCACTTAGGCCGGGAAACAGCAGTATTTGACTGAATACCACTACGGGGGAGCCAGCGCAACAGCAGGGACCCAGGAGAGGGAAAGCTCTATGGGACTCAGAGCCTCCCTCTCCTTAGGTGAGTATCTGACTTTTTTTTTTTTAATATGGGTTCCCATTCACTTAAACACAGAAAGGGAGTGAAGGCAAAACTGATGAGGCACCGGGCCCAGATGTATAAATCCTCGGTTGCTAAGGGAATTAAGTTCAGTTATTGATTAACCTTTTATCTTATTTTTTGTGACTTTTTTCACGTGAGACATGGTTGTCTAATGCTAGGTACACACGATGCAATTTTTTGACAGTTTTACTGTCAGATCTATTATTTCCAACATGTCCGATGTGATTTCTGGGCGATTTAATGAACAATTTTCCATTCACTTCTATGAAAAATCATTTGAAAAATTAATCAGAAATCAGATTGGACATGTAAGAAATAATTGATCTGACAGTAAATTTGTCAGAAAATTGCATCGTGTGTACCTAGCAATAGAGATGCTCTACAAGATTTCATAGCAGAGAATAATTTATTTTCTCAGCATTGGCATGAGTTTACCAAGGAAAGGTCTTGTTTGACATGCTCAGCATTTATGAGGTAGTGAACACTAATGTGGATATTGGAAATGCTGTAGATGTGATATACTTGGACTTTGCAAAGGCCTTCCATAATGTTCCCCACAACAGTCTGGTGCAGAAGTTGCAAGGGCTAGGGAAGAGTCTGTGTGCATGGATAGGCAACTGGCTAATGGAAAGAAAGCAAGGATCCTATTTCAACCCTTTCAAGACTGGCATATCCCCCCCCCCCCCCCCTATTAAGGATCCCTTGTGATCTAGTGTCCCCACCCCCTTCCTGAAACATTCCCTCGTATTGTAGGGTCCCCCCTCCATGCAGATTGGCAGCAGGAAGCGATGCTGGGCAAGTATTACTCACCTCTCTCCATCCCCAGCGATGAACAGGCATCACAGCAGCCAGCCCCGTACTGAAGCGTGTACCGGGATCTTGGCTTGAAGACATCATCAAGCCAGGCTGGTACATGCTTCAGTACGGGCTGGCTGCCGATGAAGACGGACATGTGCAGCAATCATCAGGGGAACGTGGACAGGTGAGGTGCTTATTTACCTCCTTGATTACCTGCGATCGTAGTGATCACGTGATCAGGAGCTATTCCGTATGGCTCCTGATCAATGCCAGGAAATGAAGCTGTCAATTGACACCCTTTATACCTTTCAGGTGGTTCTGGGTCACCATAAGCTGTCTAGGCATCCCTTGTTAAAGAAAGTGAGCGTAAAACTTTTGTATAACCCAACTAGTTTCGTCATTTGACTCATCAGGGGCTATCAAGCCCCTGATGAGTCAACTGACGAAACTAGTTGGGTGGAGCCTATGGAGCGAGGAAGACGCTATACCAAACTTTGATATGCGCATTATTTCTGGAAGATTGTAAGTGCACTACCTTTTAAAATCTGTTTGACCCCCTACAATCAGGATTTCGGCCAGGCCACTCCACCGAGACTGCCCTCACCATGGTCGTCAATGACCTCACGCTTGCCAAGGCCGAAGGAAAATACACTATCCTTCTCCTCCTAGACCTCTCATCAGCATTCGACACTGTTGATCACTCCCTGCTACTCCAGTCCCTGCAATCTGTGGGTATCCAAGACCGTGCCCAAGCATGGTTTTCCTCCTACCTCTCAAATCGCTCCTTCAAGACCTCCTTCAATGGTTCCTCCTCAACCTCCTTCCCACTTTCAGTTGGGGTCCCCCAAGGTTCTGTTCTTGGTCCCCTGCTGTTCTCCATTTACACCGCCTCCATCGGAAAACTCATCTCCTCTCTGGGTTTCAACTATCACCTATATGCAGATGACAACCAGATTTACCTCCATACCACTGACCTCTCCACCACCACCATGGAGAAGGTATCCTCTGGTCTCTCAGTTATTTCATCGTGGATGTCTGCCAGGTTCCTAAAATTAAACCTGGATAAGACTGAACTCCTAATCTTCCCGCCCCGTGCTGCTTCACCCCCCACTGACCTCTATGTCACTGTCAATGGCACAATCATTCACCCAACCACACAAGCCCGCTGCCTGGGTGTCACCCTAGACTCGGCCCTCTCCTTCACCTCCCACTTCCAAACCGTAGCTAGAGCCTGCTATTTCCACTTACGCAACATCTCCAAGATCCGGCCTTTCCTGACCCTAGACACTACCAAACTCCTTGTCCATGCCCTCATCATCTCCCGCTTGGACTACTGCAACTCCCTCTTGTCAGGCGTTCCTCAAAACCGCATCGCCCCCCTAAAATCCATCATGAACGCAGCAGCCAGACTCATCTACTCCTCCCACCGCTCTGTCTCCACAACTCCCCTACGCAAATCCCTTCATTGGCTTCCAATTCACTTCAGAATCAGCTTCAAGATCCTATGTTTGGCATACAAATCCATACACAAGTCCTGCCCAACCTACATCTCTGACCTGGTCAGCAGATATACAACTGGCCGCCCACTTCGCTCCTCCAACGACCTCCTCTTAACCACCCCACGCATCTCGCACTCCCATGCCAGACTGCAGGACTTCACTAGAGCTGCCCCTATCCTGTGGTACTCTCTCCCACTGCCCATCAGGCTCGCTCCCACCTTCAAAAAAGCACTCAAAACTCACTTCTTCAAGGAGGTCTACATCAACGCAACACTACCCTAATCCTTTCTGCCAATAACTTCTTGATGCACCCCCTCCTTTTGTGTCACCAGCCCCTCCCTCTAGATTGTAAGCCCTCTCCCCTTGTGTATCATACTTGACTGTGTGCACTTTACCCAGAATTTGGAACTGGTAATTTTTTATCACTACCATTCCAGTTTATGATCTGGCATTGTACTATTATCTGCATTGTGTTGTGTATCTTATTGCTATTACCTGTATTGTTGTATCTATGGTCTGTTACCTGTATTGTTCTGTCAACCCTGTTATCATTGTCTGTAATCCTATTTATTGTACAGCACTGCGTAATATGTTGGCGCTATATAAATCTAATAAATAATAATAATAATAAAACAGAATTACGCTATGTTGCGGCTTGTTTGAGTCATAGGAACACTGCTTCTGGAGCAACACCATCATTGGTCTCATGAAAAGCTGTGTTTTGCTGGTCTACGTTGGGTCAGCGCATGAAATTCGGTGAGAGGCCTGAGTACTTATTTGGTGGTGGTACACTGGGTGCTATAACTAAGAACCGGGGAACACTGGTGTTACTATAGGCTGAGTTATTATACAGTATCACACTATTGCTGTACACATCTTTTTTTACATGTATGGAGGATTGAAGATATCGGAGGGCTAAGAGTGGGACAAGTGTCAACTGGCTAGGCCACACACGTGTCATGCTGATCTCATTTGGTCGGCCATCCAATCTGGTGAGCGTAAATCGTTATTGTATTCAAACACTTTCATTTCAGCGCAGGAGACTTGGGCGCAGTAGTGAGTAACTTTAGCGCCGTCAGAAGACGGAGCTGAAGTTACTTATAAAACACTATAATTCAGTCTCCAGCTATTGCTGGAAGCCAAATTATTTCATTCCCTACCATCCATGTCGGCTTGGAGGGGGAATAGTATTTAACGTCAATGGGAATTTGTGCAGGAGCAGGTTCCTGCGCCAATTCATCTCGTACGTATTGTATTGGGTGAATTGAAGAAATTGTGAACTTAGTGGAATTGGAACTTTGATAAAATTGAGAACTAGAGACTTGGTTCTGTTTCTATGGATTGGACTTCTCTTTTCCTAGTGTAAAACAAACCCACAAGTGTGATTGGGTTGTGAATCGTTAGTCTCCCTTGAAATTGTGCTGATGTTTCTACACCTAGTGGTCCTGGCAGAGATGGCCTGGTACCTATGCCCCGATGGGAGCTGGCTGAAGAACCTATGGCCTGGGCGGGTGTGGTCACCAGCAATTTTCATTGCTGTGGAGTGGTCTGGTGTTGTAGATGAGGTCTAGAGGGGGAAGGGATGACCCTCTAAATTTTGTATCTGTCGCTGGTGGAAGATCAACCGAACCAGACCAGGATAGACAAGCAGAGGACTGACTTGATGGTAGCAGAGTAGGACCTCAGAAATCCCTGGGCCATACCAAACTTCTTCAGTTTGGTGGAGGTAGAGTCTTTGCTGTGCCTTCTTCTGAGTTGAGATGCTTCTGCTGCCTCCCTCCCCCCCACCCCTCCCAAGGAAAGGTCATCAAAGAGGATTGTGTCTAGTAGGCGGACGTTGCATACCCTTTTTTTCAACTTTGGTGCCATCTAAGTAGATGGGGGGTGGGTTAGAGGCGTGCTTTCTAAAGTCAATGTGTTTCGGACTAGCCTCTCTACACCAATTGCAGACTGTCTACCTCTTGGTGGTAGGCCTGCTCATCCTTACTGACAAGGCCCACAATAGAGTTCTCTACAAATGTGATGACTTTGACAGTCTGCCATGGTTGTTAGCTGTTTAAACATGAATGGTTGTGGTATTTTCAAGAGAATCTGAAGTGAAAATAAACTTATGATATGATGATTTGCATGTTTAGTACTGTACAGCTAAGAAATAAAACATTAGGAGCAGAGACATGAGTCTAATATTTATAGTACAGGAAGAGTTAAGAAACTCTATGCAAAAGAGCCACTGAGCTCCACGACTTTCAAAGTCGCAGAGAGCACGGACTTCTGAAACTTTTTATCTCAACTGTCTGTCATTGTATTTTCTTTTTCTCTGCAGAGGACAGGTCAAAGGTTCATTGACCTGCTCTGTAAAATCATTTAGAATGCTGAGTGTAGTGTGTAAACTGCAAATATTAGAGAATGATGCAATGTTATAAAAAAACACTATATAACTGTGGGGGACTTTGAAAGTCTTCGGGAGCCGAGTCCTCCCAAAGACAGGCGGCTCTATACTGCGCACGTGCGAGAGAGGGCGCTCTTGCATGCGCAGTCTGGAGTGGCCCATCTTCGGGAGCACTCGGCCTCCCAAAGACTGCTGAAGCCTTCCTTTGGCGGCGGAAATAGCAGTATTTGACCAATTTAGTCAAATAGTGCTACCGGGGAGCCAGCACTGGAACGTGCATTGGGAGAGGAGGGGAATTTCATTAGGACCCAGAGCCTTCCCTCTCCTTAGGTAAATATCTGGCTTTTTTTTTTTTTTTAATCGGGTCCCGTTGACTTTAAAAGGGCAGCAAATTTACACAAGCTGACTACTTTACATTGTATCAGGGTCTTTCCTTCAGTGCTGTCCCATGAAAAGATATAAAAACTACAAAAATGTGAGAGGTTTACTCACTTTTGTGAGATATTGAACATATAGGCAAGGATTCAACTACAGCTAGGGAGGGCACACAAACAGGCAGGCTCCGACATGTCTGAAAGTTTCCCTTTGAGACCCAGAGTCCTGGTGAGTTTAAGGACCCCATGCTGTCTGTATCTGGCTCTCCTGTAAACAGCATTTGTTTTGTGTGTAGGTGTGAAGGCTTCTTGTTAATTTTTCCAAGAGAACAAGTGACCTCAGGACAGCTCTGTTATATTCTCAGGAAATCTTATAGGGGTTAAAGGGAAGATGAAAAAAATAAAAATACCAATCCACTTACCTGGGGCTTCCTCCAGCCCGTGGCAGGCAGGACGTGTCCTCGGCGCCCCTCCTCAGGCTCCTGGTCTTCTCCGTTGGCGCAAATGACCTGGCCAGGCTCAGCTTCCAGGTCAGGCTCTTCTGCGATCCAACGTGCGCCTCACGCCGTCGCGCTGACTTCATCGGACGTCCTCCAGGCTGTACTGATCATGACCAGCAAATCAGAGCCTTACAAATTTAACAGCCGATCACATGCTTATTCGTGAGTTCTCCTAGGCAGGCCCAACCCTACTCTGGATTATCCAGAGGCATCTCTCTTCTAAGGTGAGTACATTTTTAAACTCACACGTACTCCTCAAAGTGAACCTCCAAACTTGGGGTTTCTTTAAACAGTTTCACAGCATCAGAACTTTGTTTTTCTTACCCAAGCCTCATTTTTAGCTGCACAGAAGAAAACTGCCCGGGCATTTTTCCCCTGATGCTGTGCAAAGCATGATGGGATTTCTGATGTTGTTCTCGTTCTACTGTTTTGGTGCAAAATTTTTTGTTCTCTTTTGAGATTTAGAGTCTAGCGTGTGCAGCTGGGAGGGGTGATAGGACACAGGACAGTTGGAACTGTGCCTCATACTCCCTGTCACCTCCTTTCAAACAAATAGATGGCTGCCCCCATGAAATCACAAACATTCGCCTGTTCTTTTAAAACAGGGTGGGTAAGAGATTATATAACCTATTCTAATCTATTTTAATTAACATAACTAATAGAATTTAATGACAGTATGTTTGTTTAGGCTGAAGTTCCCCTTTTAAGAGACCCTGAGCTTAAAATCAAAATCGTGACCCCCCGTAGCACGCGAGGACCCCCGGCATCTTCCTGGGCTCTTCCACGGTTCCGATGTCCGGTTATCCGGTGACTTCTGTGTATGCGCGGTAGTGTTTTTAGAGAACCGTGCATAGGAGGCTGGCGGTGCCCAGCGTGATAACACGGCGGGAGCGTGCACAGGTGACTTGATTGGAAGTCGCTGGATCACCAGACAGCAGGACCACGGAAGAAGCCAGGAAGATGCCGGAGGACCTCGTAGGCTATTGGGGGGGGGGGGCTGGACCCCAGGTAAGTCCCGATTTTGATTTTAAGAACAGCTTAGCGTCAATTGAAACTGGATCAAGATAGAGGAGGCATCCACCCCTGGGTAATAAAAGTTGCAGATCAATAACAGAACGCAGGTTTGCCTTATTTTCCCTTTGGGCTAGGTTAGTTGCTTTGCAGAATAATTCTGCATATCAAGTCATTGCCCATACATTTCTATAGGCCTGTTCACAGTACAACGTTGGGTACGTGATAGTTATTCTAACTCATTGCATGCAGGCTTTGTATTTAACCACTTTCCCCATCACTACAGTATATCTACGTCAGCTGTGGCACCCTCCAAGCCACAGCGACGTAGGTATACTGACCTGGCTGCAGCCCTTTTGTGCAGGAACAGGTGCGCTTCAGAGCTCACCCCCCGGCACTGTCAGCTGCAGTACTAATTGGCAAAAGGGAACATGTTCCCTTGTAGACAATTAGTGACCCCCCCCCCCCCCCCCCGCGGATGAACGATCACCGCTGTAGCAAACAGCGTGATCCTTCATCTCCCCCTCCTAGGTGCACAGATAACCATAAAAATGTAAATAAAGCTGCCTCTCTCACCTTACCTCGGTTCCAGCGATCAGCCTGCAGCCTGAGCATCCAATCCCAGCTCTGAACTCAGCTGCGTATCGCCGGTGACCCGGGTCCCGGCTTGATGACGTCATCAAGTCGGGACCCGGGTCACCGGCAATACGCGGCTGAGTTCAGAGCTGGGATCGGATGCTCAGGCTGCAGGCTCATCGCTGGAACGAGGTAAGGTGAGAGAGGCAGCTTAATTTACATGTTTTTGGCATCTGTGCACGGAGGGGCTGCCTGATTGGGGGGGGGGGGGGGGGGGAGGGGACATACATTTGGCTATCCACACTGGGGGGGGGGGGGGGAGGGGGGTGCCAAAACAACTGCCAGGCATCTGGGTAAATGGGGGATGACATCTGCCAATGGGGGATCATTTGGTTACCTGGGGGGGTAACATAATACTGGGGGCACATCTGGCTATAATTGGGGGGGGGCAATTCTGGGGGCACATATGGCTGTAATGGGGGAAATTTTATCCTGGGCACACATCTGCCTATAATGAGGGGTGCCCATCCTGGCGGCGTTACTGTCTGTCTGTACTGGGGGGGTGGTAGATACAAGGGACACATCTGACTATACGGGGGGTGCAGATATTGGGGTCACATCTGGCTAAACTGGGAGGGTTGGGCTGATACTCGGGGCACATCTGACTATATTAGGGGGGGGGACATAAAACTGGTGGAATGGTTTTATCCCTGTGGCACTTTTTATTTTTAAACTGGAATTGTTAAAAACTGAGAAATAATGCATTTTTTTTTTATTTTTGTTCCCTTTTTTCAATTAAAATGCCTAGAAAACAAAATTGTTCTTGGGACTAAATACCCCCCATCGAAAGCCTCGTTTGTCTTAAAAAAAAGGATATATAGATCATTTAGGTGTAGTGAGTAGGGATAAAGTTATTCCTGATTGAATAGGGACATAGCTAAAACGTAAAAACTGCTCTGGTCAATAAGGGGAAAACAAGGTCTGGATGCAAAGTGGTTAAAGAGGACGTGTCACAAAAATCTTAAAATTTAAAACACATACACATAAGAAGTACATTTATCCCAGATTAAAATGAACCATAAATTACTTCTTTCCTATGTTGCTGTCACTTACAGTAGGTAGTAGAAATCTGACATTTCCGACAGGTTTTGGGCTAGTCCATCTCTCCATAGGGGTTTTTCAGCATGGCCTTTATAAAGACATTCCCTGAAAAAGATTTACTTAAAGATGCTGGCAAGCCTCCCTGCTCGCTGCACACTATTTTGGCAGTTGACGTAGCAACTGCCATTCACTAAGTGCTTTTAAAAATAAGGAAAACCCCCGAGAACTCCCTATGAGAAGATGGGCTAGTCCAAAATCGGTAATATCAGATTTCTACTACTTACTGTAAGTGTCAGAAACATAGGAGAAAAGTAATTTATGGCTCATTTTACTCTGGGAAAAATGTACTTCTTATTTGTATGCGGTTTAAATTTTTAAGATTTTCGAGACAGTTCCTCTTTAAGTCTACGTCCAGTCTCCATTAGGGATGATCAGAACAGGCGATTTCCGATATCGCGGAAATTCCGGATTCTGCAGTAACGAAATTCTGTAAGCGCTACATTCCGGCGGATTTTTGGGAGCAGCAGGAGTTGTCGTAGGCCATGGGACCTAGAGGGTTTCACAGCAGTCATAATTTTATTTTGGAGCAGCAGTTGTCGTAGGCCATGGGACCTAGATGTGGTTCCACGGCAGTCATCACAATTTTTGTTTGGAGCAGCAGGAGTTGTCATAGGCCATGGGACCTAGAGGTGGTTCCACTGCAGTCATCACAATTTTTCTTTGGAGCAGCAGGAGTTGTTGTAGGCCATGGGGCCTAGAGGTGGTTTCACAGCAGTCATTAAAGCAAAATTTTAATTTAGTCTGTCCAATTTTCATCATGAATCAGTGAGAGGGGCCTTGTAATTATCACTGATCCATGACTCGTTCATTTTTATGAACGTTAGTATGTCCACAATGTCTGTGGACAGACGGGTTCATTGGTCGGTGACCACCACACCTGCAGCACTAAATACTCGCTCAGAAAGAACACTGGCGGTGGGGCATGCAAGAACCTCCAGTGCATACTGAGCGAGTTCAGGCCAGGTATCCAGTTGTTTTGTACAATACTCCATGGGGTCATCATTACTCTCCATATTGTCTGGAGCACTGGCCGACCCCAAGTAATCATTCACCATACGGGCCAGCCACTGGCAGTGACTACTTTGCCCGCTGGTGGTGCTGCTGCTAGAAGGAGTATCTGGCATTGGCTGAAAAAAATTCCTTCAACATACTCAGCAGGTTCAGGATACAGGAAAGCAGAATCCGCACACCCGCAGGTAAAGTCCAAGGGTTTTTATTCAATGTAGTTCACAAAGGCAGTAAAATGGCTGACATGTTTCGGATCTTATCCTTACTCATAGCCTATACTCAGCAGGTTCAGATTGGCTATTGGTGCTGCTGCTGGGAGTGGGACCACCAGACCTTTGCTGAGTATGATGAGGCTTGGTAGTTTGGGCCCGGGATACAGGTGCAGGAAACACATCTTCTACCCAACGAAGAAGGGCATCATGGATTTGGCTCATCCTGGCATCTGCATTGGAGGGGGGTATGAACTGCCGCATTTTCCCCTTGCACTGGGGATCTAAGATGGTGGCCACCCACATGTCGAGACTTGGTTTTAGAGTTTTAATCCGGGGGTCCTTACGGAGGCACTGGATCATATGTGCAGCCATAGGGAAGAGTTGTCTGCCATTAATCACCTCTTCCTGGCTGTCAGAACTGTCGTCATGCTCCAGCTCCACATCATCAGAATCTTCTTCCCACCCCTGGACAATGGGCTCTTCCGCTTCCACAAGCTCTGCCTCCTCATCCAGGACTTGAGCATGCTCACTCACTCCCCCACTTGACTGACCACTGTTCAGTAGGGCTTCCTCCCCCTGTCCGAGCACTTTGTCAAGCATGAAGATAATAGGGAGCACTTCTGATATGCTGCAGTGCTCCTCACTGGACAGGTTTGTAAAGTCTTGGAGCCGTTTGAGCAGGCAACAAAATTGGTCAATCAGCTGCCACTGGTCCCCAGTAATGTAGTCCAGTGACCCTGTTCTGGAGGAAGATGTCTGAGGCAGGTATAGCCTGACCGCCATTCGCTGCTCCCACAACCTCTCCAGCATGTGGAGGGTGGAGTTCCACCGAGTCGGACAATCAGAAATAAGCCTGTGCTGCGGTAGGCTATGGCGGCACAGCAGCAGTTTCAAGGCCGTGATGGCGGTTGCGGAGCGACGGATGTGGGCTGACACTTTTTGTGCTGAGACCACAGCGTCCTTCAACCCATCAAAAGTTCGTAGAAATTTCTGGACTACAAGGTTGAAGACGTGGGCCAAGCAAGGTAAGTGAGTGTAGCCACCTTCCGAAATGGTGGTCAGCATGTTGGCACCATTATCAGACACCACTACACCTGTGTCCAGTTTTCAGGGGAAAAGCCACTGCCAAATCTGATCCTGTAAGGCTACAAGGATTACAGATCCGGTTTGCCTGTTCTCGTCCATGGATTCGAGTTTCAGCACTGCTTGGCATCGACGGTGCTGCAGACCAGTGTAGGAGCGGGACCACTTGCTGGGAGGCTCAGCAACGGCGGACTGGCCTTGGACAGAACATGTAGCAGAGGGAAGTACAACAGGCCTCCCCTTCAACCCACGTGGCGGCACCACCAGCTGAGATGCCCCAGGATCTTGCACCCTTCTCAGCAGCACCATGGAGGGTGACCCAATGGGTGGTAAAAGTTAAATACTTTCCTTGCCCATACCTGCTGCTCCTGTCATCCATAGTGAAGTGCACCTTGCCACCAACAGCATGATCCATAGACTGGCCGACACACTCCACAATGTGCTGGTGAAGGGCAGGGATAGCATTCCTGGCAAAATAATGGCGGCTGGGGATCCGCCATTGTGGTGCAACACTGTTCATCAGTCTGCGGAAGGGGACACAGTCCACAAACTGGTAGGGAGCAGGTGTTGGCCCAACAGCCTAGCCAAGAGTGCATTATTTTTCACAACAAACGGATCAGTTGCAGGGAGCATCCGCTTCCTCTGCAATATTTCTGGCACAGAGGCCCGACGCTGGAACACTGGTGATTCAGAGGAAACCAACAAGGGTGATGAGGTGCGTGTCGAGGTCTGGAGTCCTCCTCCAGCCTGGCATGCAGAGGGATTTGAACTAGAATGGGACTGAGCAGGTTGGATAGGGACAGGACGAGTAGAAAAAGAAGAGGAGGGGCCTGTTGCTGCTGCTTTTCCTCCACCCATCTTATTGTAATTCTTTACATATTCAAACTCCCATCTGTGGTGGTTGCATAGATGGCTTATCAGCCCTGAAGTGCCAAACCCAGTGCCCGATTTGCCTCTGCTCACAGATTTACAGCACACAGAACAGACTGCCCTGGATTCATCCTCTTCCAGAACAGTAAAATAATTCCATGCAGGGGACGTGCGTGCACGTGGAGCAGTGGTGCGACCTGTTCTAGCACGTCGATGCTCAGCATTGGACTGGTGGGTACTGACAGACGGGAAAGCACTTGCAGGCTGCTGGCCAACCGTCTGCTCTGCTCTATTTCTCCATGCTGCTCACGCCTGCTAGTGCCTACCCCACCAGATGGCAACCACGGTGGATCAGCCGCCTCATCATCCAAAACATCATCCAGTTCAACCAAATCACTGGAACCCATAAGTGACTCTACTGGACCCTCCACCTGGCCACAAAACACCTCTGTAGTTGACTGGTGGTGATGTAGATTGGTGGTGACACAAGCTCCCAGTTGTGCCGGATTACTACTGGATGAAGAAAACACAGGGGCCATTTCTGTCACCACAGAACCCACCACTTTTTAGGACCTTGGTCCCATGGTTTCCTCCAATGCCTCCTTCCAATCCTTCTGCACATCTCTCTCAACGACATAGGTGTGCTTTAATCCTGGAGGAGAGTACTTCGGAGGAAGGAACCTCGTCAAGAGAAGCAGCTGCGGTCGAGTTCTGGTCATGAGGAACCTGGCCACTACTGGTGCTGCTGCCACTAGCTTCAAGTTCCTCAGACTGGGTAGAGGGTTCCTGATCTAAATAATCTACAACTCTGTTCGCCTGCTGCTCTGTCAAAATTTTCCTGTGTGCGAACAGAGGGAAGACACCTCTGACCAGGGGGAAATGCTTCCTGCTGCTGCTGCCACCCTCAACCTGATCATGTACTTGCCGTGATCCACCATCACTCCATTTTCTCCATTTTCTTTTAGGAGTGGCAGGAAATTGCTGCTGCTCTCGCTCCATTGCTTTGGGGCCAAAAACTTTATTGGGGAAGGGGTATGAGTGACAGAAGTAAAATAAATAAAAAAACAAAATAAAGGAAACAAAAAAAAAAATGAACTTAGAAAACAAACAAAAAACTTCACTCAACTAATCAATCACCACCTAACTCTCTCACTCTGTCAAACACTAAGCCTGCGGCCTGGCTGGCTCTGTAACCCTCTCCACACAGCAACTACTAGTACACTACACTACAATCTATCACTCAAACTAACAATCTACTGTCACTCTCTCACAAATACACCTAGCTAGCTAGTTATTACAGCTCACACTCAATCTAATTCTCTCTCACAGTCTTTAAAAAGACTTTTGTTTTATATACAGGCTTTAAAAAGACTATTGTTTTATCTTGAAACAACTAAAATGGGTCTCTCTCTCTCCTCTCTCCAACACCAGACTGAAACCCACAAGCTTTTGTGACTGTCACACCTCTCTTATATGCAAAATGGGTGGGATAGCTGATGATAGGTAGCTAGGAGCTGGTTGCTAATGTAGGATTGGTTGGTTTTTGTTAAGACTAATTGGTGCAGAAATTCCATTTTTAATGCATAAATCATGTTTTAAGCTTCTGTGATGGGTCTATCCCCTTCTGATTGGCTAATGCAGCTTTTACACGCTTTTGTTTAAATTCAGACGGAATTCCACATAGAAATTCCGCTATTTTCGGAACGGAATTGCCAATTTCCAACCGGAATCACGGAAATCTCCATTCCGCGGAATCAGACGAGCATCCCTGGTCTCCATTGCTGTTCACAATCATAACTTGTGTGTTATGCAACTGACCACTGTGAACCCAGCCTTATGGTGGCCACACGCTACAACTTATTTTGACTATTTTTTTTTTTTCGCTTGAATGAAAAATGATGACTATTGTTACCAATATACCACACAAGTATACTAGCTTATGACACAACCACAACAAAAAATACTGAAGTACCTTGTATCTAATGTGTCACTTTGACAAATAAAGTTCTTTATTCTTGAACGTAAACTTACAATTTATTAGGTTGACTTTTACACAATCCACTATTCAATTTGACAAAATGAACCTGATTTTTCCAATTTTCAATGCACTTTAAATTGAGAGAGACACTTTTTTTTAAATTGGGGTAGATTCAAACAGAAAAATTGTCATGTATGGCCACCAATACAGCTGATGTTGAACAGAACCAGGTAACTAGAGCCATAAGAGTAACATTTTATAATGCCGGCCGCAAGTTCAGGGCCAGCTTGCTGGTACCTGGGGTTGTCCCCAACTTCAGGCTCCCAGCAGCCCCTTGGTTGTGGGCAAGTCTGGGTCCTCCAATCCTTTTGGTGTCAGAGGTCCCCTTGCACCAATGGCAAAGAGCCAGGCCACCCTTGAAGCCTAGCTTGGGGAGGTCTTGGAAAAAACAGAAGGGCCCTGCTTGTGGGGCCCGAGGTCATCCATGCAGATTTGTGGTGGTGGGGTTGAAATGCCTTTTTCCCTTGTGCATTGGCATACAGCTCTGGCTTACTTTGGGCTCCTGTTGTGCACAGCAGGAGCCAAGAAAGCAAAAAAACAAAAGTTATTTGTTTAGGTTCTCAACACGATATATACCCCTAGGGCAGTGTTCCTCAAACTAAGGCTCGTAGGCCAAAAGTGGCCTCCCGATGCTTATTCACTGGCTCCCCAACACAAAATGTGTAACTTATAGTATGTGGCTCACTGCACCTTTTAATGTTGGCGGGCCGCATATAGAATAGCAGTGCTGGCACCACTCATCCACATACTGTAGAAGCCAGTGAGCAGTAATTCACTGGCTTTTAATTCTGCATCAGGCAACACTGCTGTCCAACTGGACTGCAGGTTGTTACCAGGGTATGATTCACTGTCTGGTGCACAGACATTCTTCGGGCACCGCATGACTGAACGGCTCCTGCTGGGAGTCCTCCTCCAGGCATGATTGGGGGGGAAATCAACACCTAGATGTGATGTAATATTTTTTTTGCATAATTTTACATATGTTCCGGCCCCCTAGCAGTCTGAAGAATGTGGACCTGGCCCTTGACATTAAAAAAAAGTTTGATGACCCCTGCTCTAGGGGTAACTTGAGCAGGACTCAGGGGTAATTGAACAGTCAATCCATTATAGTAATTTTTGAGGTTAAAACTAGGATAAATCATACAAATAAAGTATAACAAAAAAAATGGGGCACTAGACCTGACAAGGCTCACTGAGGGTTCGTTCAGGTGCAAGTAGCAACCATAGGAAGCTTTTTTTTGCATTCAATACAGCATAAAATGTTCCATATGACAAAACAAACTATGCAACTATACACAGCTTGGAAATAGTGCAATAAAAAATAAACAGAAAAGCAATTAATTGGCCAAATTCCAAGCTGTGTACAAATTACATGGAAGCCAAAATTATTTGTCTTTCGCCAACCATCACCTCTAGTATTTAACCAGGGATGCTCATCACGGAATAATCACAAGCAACCACGGTTGTTACTCACGATTCAAATGAACTTTAATTGCTGCACCTGAGCAGCTAGATGCGACTGGGTTAATTGCCCATAATGCCGCTATCTGTCCAGTGTTTCAATGAGGTGCAAGCGTCCTAATGGATGCGTTGCAAGCCTCGCTATGGCGCACTTCCTCCTTCCGGCTTGCACTTCATTGAAACGCTGGGCGGAGAGCGGCATTATGGGAAATTAACCCCGCCGCATCTAGCCACTCAGGTGCAGCACTTAAAGTTCATTTGAATCATGAGTAACCACTGGTTACTCGTGTTCATTCCGTGATGAGCATCCCTGTATTTAACCTTTTAACTGCCCTGGCCGCGTTCTCATTTTAGATAACTTGGGGCAGGGCTGCCTAATGCAGAGTGGCAGTGAGCACTTCATATTTACCCGCTCCACGCAGGATTCACCTTTCCTCTTCCACCAGCGAGCGGCACTAACGCCATCAATAGGATGATCAAAGAGATCATCCAGTTTTAACTGATTGGTCCATTTTCAAACTGCAAATAAATTTGCATCAACTCAAGAGAGAAAAAAAATGCACCTCATTGAATTTTCCAAGCCATCAACCTCCTTCCAAGTCCTGATCAAATGATCCGGACCCAGAGGAGGATGTTAGCATTACATAGCCAATATCCTCTTCCACCACGAGGTGCAGTAAACACTGACATCCATCCTGTGGGTTTCAATCATGTCATATGTGATCCGGACCCAGAGGAGGACCTCTGCATTACAGCGCCGCTCGGTGGTGGAAAAGGAGAGCTGATCGAGAGCAAATCCTATTTTTTTTGCCATAGCATGATCCAACAGCATCTTATTGACTTCCATAGAGCTGTTTTATTGGATTCTATATATTGTATAGAATTGTGTCCCATAGGATTTTCTGATTGGAACAATGTTAAAAGGTCCCCACAATCCGATTATAAACAATGCAAGATACACAAAATTAACAAACTTATCTTTTTGCATACCTGGAATTTGCAGTATGGTGTAAATTTTCATGTTTGAGGGCTCTCTGGATGGTGCGAGAGCTAGTCCTGTGTCTGGATCAGGTACATATGAAGCATTCCCTGCTGCTCTGCAATACGCTGGGGGAGGTACTCCAACTAAATAGCCTGCATCGCCAAAGTAGCCTACATTTCCTGTCTGTCGACTTACCTGTCTCCTACTCTTACACTAACTTTTCCTTGTCTAACACCAACACCCTCCTAGTGCATAACACTAATCCCCCCTCTAATTGCTTTCCTGGTCTTACACTTACACCCCCCCCCCCCCCCCCAACACTGACCTCCCTCCTAATGCACAACACTAACATCACCCCTTACCTATGCTTGTAGGCTGGTTCGATGTATAGGTCAGTATATTGGGGCACTGGCACAACAAACACACCAAATCCAGAACAGGAGACTTGGGCGCAGCCGGCGCCACCATAGGCCGTAATAGAAATTATGGCTGTAGCGGCGCACGGGGAGTAACTTCAGTGCCGTCAGAAGACAGCGTTGAAGTTACTTTTAAAACACTATAATTTGGCCTCCAGCAATTGCTGGAAGCCAAATTATTTTATTCCCCACCTTCCAAGGTGGCCTGGAGGGGGAATAATATTTAATGCAGCCAGGAACTTGTGCAGCAGCAGGATAAGCCATATACTGGCTCCCAAGTCTCCCACGCCGATTCCTCTCATACGCCCGCCACAAGGGACCATAGTGCTGCAACCCACCCACGCTATATGCAGAGATAAACATTCAGCATGTATTGAAGTCCAAACACATGAAGAAGCACACATGAATTTACAAAGATCCAGAAAATATATTTATTGTTGAGCGTTTACAAATCCTGTCTTGAGATGCCAACATACAAGATGTGAAAAGTTTAACATAAAATGCAACATTCCAATATTTAAAAACAAAACTGTACAATCTTTTACGGTGGAGGGCCACCATTTTTTTTTTAAACATTCATTAAATGCTGAAAGGAACCACTTCTAGCAGAAACAGGCAGGTCCCTACATGTAAATGCGATCACTGATGGCCACTTGTGGGTTGCAGGTCCAAGGCAGGGTTTGACCAGCCCTAATATTACTTAGGACAATCTACATTCGCTAGATATTACTACCAGAAGGCTGCAGGCTTTGCAAGGTATTCGTTCCAACTTTTTTTTTTTAACTCCGAATTCCCAAAAGGCTCCAGCTTTTCAGCAGCTTGTGAACCACATTCAATAAAACATGGCGAGAAGCCACACCATCTGGCTTAGAAGGCAATATACAAAATACAATCAAAACTCTTGTTTCACTGATCTATGATAAACCAGAATCACATTGCTATGCAAAAAGGGAGCCTTGCACATTCTCAGCTCTGCCAGTGACGGACGGTAGATATGCAATTGTGGCATTTAATTAAGAACCCCAATAAAACTGCTTTACGCGACTGCAAGGCCCTAAGATCTGCATCCATTACCAGTTTGTTTTCTATTCCCAAATAAGTGCCTGGTCCAGTACTGTTTTATTTTCAACATTCCCACGGCTTTCTTGATTAGGTTAAAAGTGTCAGGGTACTTCTGGACCAGGCTAGATGAACTCTACACCCTGTTTATGTCCACTTATTCCTGCCAGCGCATAGATTTTAACTTCTGCATTTGTGCGCACACTACTCCAGTTCGCACCAATACTGCAATCTGTTCACACGGCGATCTCGCTAGCAGAAGAGTGCCATATCTCGGTTGCGCACGACCCCAAAATCACTTTGAGCCAAACAGCAATCACTGCTCATTTAGTGGATACAAATCTCTGGTCCTTAAAGAGTAACTGTCGGGCATAAAATCAATTCTTTATTTTTATCTGGTAAACAAGTAATGAGGATACTAACCAGGCAATCCAAAAATAAAGAACACTCCCATTTTTCTTCTCCATAAAACATTCCTTAATTTCCCTGGCTCTAATTTGGTACATCTGCCACACAAAAGGAAGATGCAAGGCATGCTGGGTTTTCTTTTTTTCTTCTTTACATAACTAATGCAGCCTGATTGGCTGAAACCTCTTTCCCTCTGGTTTTCCCTCCCACACCTCTGTTCCTCTGATTGGGCAATATTTCTCAATGCACTTTGTACTGCAGAGCTGGGTGGGAGTGTCTGAAGACTGGTGGGGGAAGGCAATGATACACAGAGTAAGGGAGGAAACATGTCAGGATTTGCTTCAAGATAGACAAAATGGAAAATCCCAAGAAGCTTTTTTTTTTACAATAGAAAAATCACAAATAAAAATGTGGACAGTGCAAAACATAAGTAGAGCAAGTATTTACTTATAAATGTTTTTTTCTGAGATAGTATGGCTGACTGCTCCACTTTAAGGGGCTAGAGACAGCAGGTTCTGAAGTGGTTACGTGTGCTTAAAGGGACACTTAAGTCAAAAAAAAATAAAAAATAGTTTTACTCACCTGGGGCTTCCAATAGCCCCCTGCAGCAGTCCGGTGCCCTCGCCGTCTCCCTCCGATCCTCCTGGCCCCGCCGGCAACCACTTCCTGTTTCGGTGACAGGAGCTGGCAGGCTGGGGACGCGAGTGATTCTTCGCGTTCCTGGCCACAATAGTGCCATCTATGCTGCTATAGCATATATCATATACCATATAGCAGCATAGAGGGTGCTAATGTGTCTGGGAACGCGAAGAATCACTCTCGTCCCCAGCCTGTCAGCTCCTGTCACCGAAACAGGAAGTGGCTGCCGGCGGGGCCAGGAGGATCGGAGGGAGACGGCAAGGGCACCGGAGAGCTGCAGGGGGCTATTGGAAGCCCTAGGTGAGTAAAACTCTTTTTTTGTTTGACTTAAGAGTCCCTTTAAACATCTACAGGAAATGTGCATGTGGTTAAAATACATCTTTCTTAAAATATTGGCCCATTTATATAAATTGAAAATGCGGCCATGTTCACCCACGCTGAACATTTGCTGATATTTACTACTCATAAGCACCACTGACCTTTCACTTTTAAGATATCAACTCCAATGCAAATTGTATAAAGTTTGAAATTTGAACCTATCAAATGTGCTTCCCAGCTGAATCTAATTGGCCCGTTTCAAGCTCAGCAGAATCAGCATTAAATGAGGATGAAAAATCATGGCATGGAGTAACTTGTACAGTAGAATCCCTATACAGTAAACTCCAAAAGTTCCATCATGATTGGTCATGCATTGTTTATGCATACTGGCACACGGTCAGGACCAAGTGAATGATTTTATTATAGCCATAGATTTACTAGACCAAGAGTTTAACGAGATTTTACTGTACTATAAATTCACTGGAAGAGATCTAACTAGCAGAAAATGATAAATTTGCATTGTTAGGCACGCTGAATTAGGAGCGACGCAACATGTTTAACCACTTGAGCACCAGCGGTACCCCTTACGGACCAGAGACCGCTGGATTAGCGACGAATCGCCGCTCGTCGGAAACCTGGGCCACCCACTCTACCGTTTCTATTACGGCAGCGTTTCTGTGAGCCGGTCAGGAGCTGCTTTCATTGGCTTCTGATCCTGCATATCAATGTAAGCCAATGGGAGCCGCTTACGTTGATAGACAGGGTCAGGAGCCAATGAAATCGGCTCATGACCTGCTCACAGGGCTCTGCCGTTCTAGAGACAGCAGAGCGAGGAAAACAGCAGTGGGATTGTCGGGAGCGACAAAAGTGGAAAGAACGTGCAGCGCTGGTGGATTGAAATCTACGCCCTGGTAGCCATCAAAACATGGCGTAGATTTCAAGCAAGGTCCTAAAGTAGTTAAGTCTACTCCAGAAACAGTATGGAAAAAAACAAACCTTGTTTACTTAAAATTTCTTGGACCGGAGGTTAATGTCACAAACTTATACTGGGAACTGTAAGGCTTTGGTATCCTCCTTACTTCACTATTTTGTGTGATTCTTAGTGGCCAAGTAGTAGGATACCAGGGCTGGAAGAGTGTAATGGTCTTTTCACACCGAATCTTTTGCGATGGACAATATCCCAATGCAATGACATCCCAATGGTACGCTCACGATGGGTGTGGTGCATCCAACATTTACAGTGGCAGTGAAGCCTCAACACAGCCTGCCGTGTGGAACATAGCTAAAAAAATGCAACCAAGGTTTTAGCCCTCCTCTGATCTACCTAAAACAGATTCTGGCTGGATCTGGTTTGCAAGACAACAAAAAGAATCTGTTTAAATCCTCAAAAAATAGGATGAATACCAAATGCAGCTTATAGCGCCCTCTGCGGTGCACTTGTTAAACACTGACTACACCAGGTGCTGCTCTATTTGTCCATTCAGACATGATGGTACAGCAGCTGAAAGCTTCGAGACTCTGCACTGAGGCAGAGGCTGGAGATTGGCCTGGCTATAGTTGTTGCAGTAATATTTCCATACCTGGAACCCAAAACATAGCGGTACCTTAAAGAATGCCGCAGTCTATTAAAGAGTTGCACCGCAGGAAAAGAGCATACAGCCTTATCCTCATTCTCTTTAGTAAAACAGATTCACTAGGAAGGACCCAGGGAAGAAAAGCATCTAAAAGCTGTGGTCACTGAGCCAAAATGAAACAACGGTTAGATCCTAGTCCTAGATGATGGGGGGTGGGGGGGTCTTGTTCCAATAACAAGTCAAGCATGCTCAGTAGAGGGGTAATATGACCTAATTAGCAATAAAATTAAATGGTATGTGTGTCAAGACTGACTGCATACCTGACATATTGCAGGTGTATCCACAAAAAAACAAAAGATTCTGAGAGACTGCAATGTGACCAGACATCACAAACTAGTGGCTGGGGGATCCCTGTTCAAAAGCAAAAGAAATGAAAAAAGACCTTAACAACCAGGTACGGCCATAGTGTACTCTGATCATATGTATAAAAATAGCGGAGGCACTTTATGTTTAAACATTCATGTGATACCAGATCCTTGGTATGTATAGTGGCTCAAAATACAACAGGAGTTACCTGGGTGAAAAGAAATCCTGGTTGTCACCCTTCACAAATGTATCAATAACTGCTGAATGCAAAGTAAGGCCAGAGAGAGAACTAAAGCGAGAGCACAAGAGCAAGCAGGAAAAACAAAAAACCCACAACTCAGACAATATACAAATTGTATCCATTATTTTGTGATAATAGACAAAGGGTGAAGAGCATAGCGTGATCTTATCTCCCAGCACTTCGTAAATTAAACATACATAAAATGTTACACTATCAGCTTACCTGTGAACAAACAACAAATCGGTAGATATATTACAAAAATTATTAAATACTTAAGATAGGTGGCATTAAGCATATTTAAGACTGATCTTTAATTTTAAAGGATAAGTGGAATTAGAAACTCCAGGTTAACTATCCTGACCTACCCAGAACGCAAATTTAAATAGAATGTCTGCATCAAGCAGTACGCTGCCCCAAGACCCTGGCTGCGGTAAAGTCCGCCTAGTATCGAGAGGATATGAAAACTGGAGCTGTTAAATTCACCTATCCTTTAAGTCCAAATTGAATTGCCATATAACCTGGAATGATTAAAATACAATCTTGCAGCTATCACATTAAAGTGTCTGGAAATTACAAGTTGACAAGAATCATTCCAAGATTTTATTATAAACCAAAAGAGATAAAAAATAGACAATATATATATATATAAAAAACACGACTGGTTATTTATTCAACATATACACCAATCTGACATATAGCAAATACACCCATGTTCAAATAAAAAAAAAAAAAATATGAATTTGTTAAAGCGCTGCCCCAAATTTCCAGTCCAGTCAGTTATTGGCTTAAGCGGTTTAAGACAAGAGGACTTAAAATTTAGAAAAAATGTACAATTTCACTGAAATAAAACAGTGTTACAGAATTAAAACATCTAGAATATCTTAAAACCACATTTTAAAAAAATGTTTAAAGTGATCTATCACTATGGGTTTTTTTTTTTTTCATAAATTATTTTACAAATATAGATAGTGGACGGGTTTGTGGAACTATTTCCTGTTGCGTGTGCTTGTTCTGGTCTTTGCTGCCGCTACTGCTGGCTTCTCATTTAATTTAGTTGTTTCCTTGGACTTCCCTCTTGTCTGACTTGTGCTGGGAGCTGCCTCTGCGGAAGACAATACAGGAAGAGTTAGAAACAAGAACTGTGGATACAGATTTAAAGTCATCAATCGATGATACTGCCTTAAAGAGAACCCGAGGCGAGGTTCTTACAACACAATCCCCATACAGAGGCTGGGTCTGCCTATAGAGCCCAGCCTCTTGCTATTTAGCTCCCCCCAAAGCCCCCCCTGCGCGTTGCGAGACCCCATGAAACACAGCCGCGCTATGCGGCTGTGTTAACCTCACTAATGTCAGTCTCCGCTCTCCCCCGCCTCCTGAATTGCTCTGGTCCCCACCCGCGTCCCTTCTCTCCAATCAGCGGCGAGGGAAGGGACGTGGGCGGGGACAGGAGTGATTCAGGAGGCGGGGGAACGGCGAGACTGGCATTAGTAAGGTAAACAGCGCACTGCGACACGCTGCGTGTCGACAGCGCGGCTGTGATTAATGGGGTCTCGCAGAACGCAGGGGGGGGGGGCTTTGGAGGAAGCTACATAGCAACAGAGGCTGGGCTCTATAGACAGACCCAGCCTCTGTATGGGGATTGCGATGTAAGAACCCCGCCTCAGGTTCTCTTTAACCAAACAAGCTAGAATAGCTCCGTTTTTGAATTTGAGCAGGCTTTGCATTTTAACCGCTGCAATAAAGGGGGAGGAAGGGTGGTTTAATAAGAAAACAAAACCCAAGTTCTCCATTGTGGATCAGTTCAGCACTACCATACTTTATACTAGCCTTATGTATGAATCAACAAAAACAGGGGGGATAGGGGGCATATGCAGACAAACTTACACCACAAAAATGTGTTTATCAAAAAAAAAAAAAAAAAAACCACAACATAATTACCTTATTACTCTTCAAGATCATATTCAAAAACGTAAAGATATATACTAGCCTTACACCTCCCTATACTTGTTTTGAAAAAGAAGTTGAAGGCGAGGACTCCTTTTCACTGAGAAAGTGTCTAATTTCTGGAGTTCAGCCACCTATCCCAGCATGCACATCCTAATGTGACGACTCAGACTGCCAAGTAGTGGTAGCCTACAGGCAGGTTTTCACTAGCATGCCACGTCTGTTTGCAAAACTGACGCAGCACCCGTACGAATGCAAAATGTGCCTCCGAATCGCAATAGCCAAGCATGGCTATGGGGATTCGAATGTGTGAAAATGGCAGCAGGCAGCACCCAGTTTTCGCCAGAGCCCGACCTAATATAAGCATACAATGTGCAGTTCTCGCCGTCAACCTGATGCTTGCTTTTATAGTATCTCCCAGTTCCATTTAAATGTGACAATTGGCAAGCATGCACATTTTTACGTAGTTACTATGAAGTCTTCACTCACATTGTGGGCCAACATGGATACCACATTTTCCTCAGTAATGCGAACAAGCTGGTGAGAGGAATGAGGGTGGCAGTAGATGGTCAATGAGACTCTTATATGTGGCTTGCATGAAAATTATATACAGTGAGACTGGGCCATTCATATGCATTTCTGATTTCTCTGAGGCACGTAAGCATCGTCATTCAAGTGTTAGCATCTAATTGGCCATCCCTAGTAGGAAGAAAGCTCACAATGGGGGTGGAGGAAGCTATCCAGGTCAAGCTCTGTTATGCTGATGGTTGGATTTGCATGGTGCTCGAAAGTATGGGACGCAACTATACTAATGAAGTTTTTTAAAAACGTCACTGTGGTGGCATATAATAAAATGCAGTAAAGAAGCCCTATAGCAGATCGTCAAGGCCTTCATGGTAGATCCCGACCCCACTATATTTTCCATTCTGTATATACAAGTGTGCTCCTAAAATTGTACATAGGTAGATCACTTTCGGCTTGTGAGCTACTTTTAAAAATTAGCAAGTCAAAGTGTGGGCACCTCTGCCCTATAGTAATGAAACACACACACACACACACCATGAATCCCAAACAAAACTGCAGAATCATGAACCCAAGACTAGACCTGCAAGGCATCTTTAATAACAGTCAATCACCAGTGCATTAGTTAAACACCCACCAGTACCCACATTTGATTGTCAAATACCTGTTTTCCTTCTTTTTGCTGGCGATACGGCTTCTTTTTCTACAACAGTCTCTACTTCCTCTTTTGAGGTCTTTGTATTCCGTGCATTCCTTTTGCCACGCCCAGCGGGGGCGTTCTCTGAGTCTACATGATTAGCTGCGCTGGCTGGGGTTGGAGCTTCAGGCTCCTTGCCAATTGCATCTGTATTGGGGTTTCTTCTTTTTGAACCCCTGGCTGGTTTAGCTGTGCTTTCTTCCCTCTCACTGCTACTCTCTTTTGGGGAGACGCCTCTTCTCTGGTTTTTAGGTTTTACTGGAGATTGGACTGTTACATTCTTTGCAGGGGTGCTACTTGAGACAGCCCCTCTTCTTCCTCTAGAAGTGGGAGCTTCAACAACAGTTTCTACTGCGCTACTCTCCTTTTTAGACGCGGCTGTTCTTCGTCCCCGTGCCGGAAGTGAAGCTGGCTTCTTGGTAGGCTTTGGACTTGCAGCTTTAGAATCATTCTCAAGAGTTGAAGACTGGCTGTCTGAATCTGAAGTGCTGACTTTCTCTAATGGTTCCTGAGGATTTGTAGCCTTTCTTCCCCTCCTACCTTTAGCAGGAGAAACTGCTTCAGAAATGACTGAAGTAGCTTTTTCTTCAGAGCCAACAGGTTTCTCTGCACGCGACCGTTTGGCAGGTACAGGTGCCTCTGCCTCGGGTTTCGTTCTTCCTTTAGCTCTGCCACCACGAGCTGGAGGCTTAGCAGTGGTTTCTACTGCTGCATCTGAGCTTTGTACATTTCCATCAATGGTCAGCAGAGGGTGCCATTGTACAGATTTTGCTTCACTCTGCTTGTCTGAAGTATGTGATGTTCTGCCTCTTGTAGACTTTCCTTTTACTTCGGGTAATGGTTCATCACTGCTAGGCAAACTTCTCTTGCCTCGTATTGATCTTGCTTCAGGTTGTTCAGTTTTCTCCTGTGAAACCACGTCTGTGCTAACTTGATTTCTTCTTCCACCCCTCTGCCTGGAGACTGGGGCACTAGTAGTGGTGGACTTTTGCTGTTCTTGGTCATCTGTAGATGCTTCACTGCTGTCTCTTGCAGGTTTTGACCTTCCTCTTCTTGAGGTTTGCTTTTGCACAACCTCCACAATTGAAGTTTCAGACACTTCTGATATGCTGGTCTCTGCAGAACCATCCTGAGCAGTTCTGTTTCGTCTTCCACGTACATTTGTAGGAGGTTCAGGCTGAAGTTTGGCCGACCTTTTAACTGATTTAGCAGCTGGGCTCTTAGCCTGGTCAGGAACGGTGGAATCTACAGTCTCCAAATGTTCTTCTGAGCTCTTGGGCTTTGACCGGCCTCTATGTCCTGCTTCCACTTTAGGCTCTTCTGCTCTGGAATCGTTAAAATCTAGAAACGGAAGGAAAAGAAGTTTATTATTTTGGCAGGACAACAATGATGTGCTCTAAAACAGTGACCGTTAAAGTGGACCCAAATTAAAAATACAAGATTTCAGAAATAAAATCTATTTTCTAAATTATAATAATAAATAGCAGCCTTTTTTCAGCTGCATGATGACAAATATAAAATATTTTACATTTATTGGAGGAACCCCTCCCTTCCTTTCAAATTGCCGGGATTTTTCCGGCAAACTGGTGGAGTAGATGGTGTCTGGCAATGGAGGAATTGCTAATGGCTGCCCCCACAGTATAATCCTAGCTATGAAAAGAGAAGGGTGAAAACCATGCACTGAAATGATCATAGGTTTGAAGGAGTGTTTATTTATCTTTGTATGTGTCAGAGTGGTGCAACTAAATATTTTTAATTAAAAAATGTTTGGTTTGGGTCCGCTTTAAGTGGACCTGAACTTTTAGAGACCGAAGAAATAGAGAAATGCACCCTGTATGTATTTAGAGAGTTTAGCCCGATTAATTCCTCATTTGTGACTAATCACAAGTTGTAATCTGATCTCTCCCGTGTCACATGACTGCCTATGGCAGATAAGGCTATTTGAAAGCACAAGAGGTTAACAATATGTCTGCTTCCATGAATCAGGAAGTAGAGACACTGCAAATTTATTGCAGGATTTGTGTGAGCTGTAACAAATGTTTGTTTAAAGGTTATTATGCTGTTGCGTATATTTTAGAGCAGAGAGGACGTTCTGAGTTCAGGTCCACTTTAAAGAGTAACTGTCCGGCTGCAAAAGCCAATTTAAACCTCTATTCTCCTGTGTTAAACAGTTTAGAAGGAAGCCAAAAAGGCAATACTGAAGTTAAAAATCTCTCCTACTGCGATGTGTGCTGAAAAGCAAGGCTGTTATTCCCAAGCTCTGTAAGGAGGCCGGCAGGACGCATAACAGATACTGCAAAGCATTCTGGGGCTGCCTCTTCTCCCCAGTGCACTACCTTGGGTCATTCCCTTCATTTCCCTATCACGCCCTAAGGCTGCTTTTACAGTGGGAAGTTAGAAGCTGCTGTAACATGAGCCTGTAACAGCAGCAGCCTAAACTCACAGCACTGAAAAATCACGGGGCATATGTTCCGTTAGAGTATAGTGCATGGGTTCGCTATTGTTCCTAGCCACATGGCTAATTAATATTCACTGCACAGTAGTGTTGTCCATTAGGATCTTTTTTGAGAGTCGAATCATCAGGAAGCAGGGAGGATATGACATCACAATTAGCTTCATAAGAGACAGACAAACATGGAACCTGCCAGGAGCATCATTCTCTGCAAATACTATATAAAAATTCTGTGAAATCCAAACGTGGACAGTGAAATGCATATGTTATGTAAGTACAGCCAATGTTTAGCTACTGATGTGTTTTTTTCCTCTGAGACCCTATACCTAACAGCTCCTCTAACTACCTGCGGACCGAGCGAGTATGAATCTACGGCGGGCAGGGGGCGCTGCGGTCCTGACCGGACGCAAGCTCTACGTCCCATTGACGGCGCGCCCCCGCCCGTCCCTGTCGCTCGGTCCGCTCTGCCCCCGCCGCAATGTGATGCCCTGCCACCTCTATGACAGCAGAGCACTGTGAGCCTGGCAGGAGCAGTTTTCATTGCCTCCTGGCCCTGTCATTCATGTAAGCCGTTCCCATTGGCTTACATGGAATGACAGAGTCAGGAGCCTGACCGGCGCACAGCGCTCTGCCGTCATAGCGACGGCAGAGAGAGCAGCCTGCGGCGGGGACAGAGCGGCGTGTCCGGCAGGAGCGACGGTAACTTGCGGCGATGCGTCGGTTTGCTGGACCAGCACCCTCTGGTCCTTAAGGGGGCAGAGGGTGCTGGTCCAGAAAGGGTTAAAGTGAACCAGAGGTGAAAAATAAACTGATGAGAATTATATTTATCCTCCTACCCCTAAAAACTAAGTATCCCAAGGTTTTATTTTATATTTGAACATTCACAAAATAGGTTGAATGTTTTACTATCTCTAATCAGTAGAAGTCTATTAATCGTCCCAGAGTGAAAATACATGCAACTTTTTTATCTCTCCCCCCACCCTCAGAAGTGGTCTTCTGCCAGGAAAAAAAAACGTTTTTGCTGTAATTTGCTCATCAGTGATGTTTACTATATTCCGGACAAGACGGAAGCTGTCACTTCCATGCCCAGAAATTAACTTTCAGGCAGCAAAATAGAAAACCAGCGTTTGCCTTTACTCCTACCAAGAGAATTTGGTACATACACAATCTCTGGCAGATTACATGATCGAATTTGCTGGCCATCGATTCTGCAAATAGAGTAATGTATAGCACCTTTACAGTACCACGACAAATACATTGATTCCTTATACTCTTTATATTTAATAAATACCGAATATGGTTTGTCTTGTTTAAAAATTAAGGACAAAATACAAGGACCTAAAAGTAGTACACCCTAGGGAGTTTAACATGTCAAGAATCTGCACTCCAGAGCATTATGTAATTTGGACATCTATGCTAGGGAACTATAAGTGCTTCTATTCCCAATGGGCAAGTATGGCCCGAATTTATGAGATCACTGCTTATGCTACTCTATGACTAATCTCAAAACACATCCCTGGTGCGATTCAACGAATGGCACTTTTGCATGTATGAAAACTGAAATTAACAGCAAACTGATTAAAAACGTCCTGTTTTACCCTGTTAACAGCAACAGGACGCTTTAATAAATGGCTCACGCCGCCGCTCTGTGCACGCTGCAGTTTACCATTGGGTGTCAGTGTTCCGTGATTGGGGAAGAGGACCGAGCGGTCCTCTACCCAATCGCAATGCCTGGAATGAATGGACGTGACCGCGATCAGCTCCCGTTCATAAAACAGGATGCCGTCACAGTGCAACAAAATGTAAAAAAAAAAAAAAAAAAAGATAACACTTCGTATGAAACAGGTATGTGTTCACTAGCGCCATCTTGTGGCCAAAAAGTAAATGGCACATACATACACTTATAGACAAAATTAATAACGTACACTTCCAAAGATGAAGTGGGTAACACCTGCAAAACGTGTTGCATTGTGGAGCGTACAATTAAGTTTACTTGAATCAGACAATTCAAGTCATCAAGTGGGGGGTGGGGAGGGAACAAGTCCACTACTACCTCCCATTTTTAAACTGCTTTTAGTGTAGATTATCCTTCTTGGTGTTTCCATTTCACGGTTACCTGTATCGTTGGTGCATCCATTGTCCACAGGTGTCTTAGCGGTAACCCACCTTTGTGAGTATTTCACACAAACGCAGATCATAACATACTACATTATAGTGGGCTCTCAATTTGCCCCTTCATCTAGTCAAGGTTTAAAGTATTGTACTCTAGGTAGTGGCCTTTTCTTCTAATTTGGAGATGGAAGAGGCAGGTGTGCTCAAGGTTTTCAGACAGAACATTTATATCACGCTTTTCTCCTGGCGGACTCAAAGCGCCAGTGCTGCAGCCACTAGGACGCGCTCTATAGGCAGTAGCAGTGTTAGAGAGACTTGCCTAAGGTCTCCTACTGAATAGGTGCTGGCTTACTGAACAGGCAGAGCCGAGATTCGAACCCTGGTCTCCTGTGTCAGAGCCCTTAACCATTACACTATCCAGCCATAGCCGATCTGTCGGGTCCGCTCTAATGTGCCTGCGCAGTAGAGCGGCCCGACGGAGATCGGCTATTTTCGCCCATCTCCGTGCAGAGAGTGAATACTGCGCCTGCGCTGGAGCCAAGAGGTAAATATTTACATTACCGCCACTCCGGGAGAAGCCTTAATAGAATCCGGAGGCTTCCCCCATCCGAGGTGAGTACCCCCAGGGGAGGTTTTTTCATTACAGATTTTCTTTAAAGAGACACTGAAGCAAAAAAAATAAAAAAATAAATTATGATATAATGAATTGTATGTGTAGTACGAATAATTACTAGAACATTAGTAGCATTTTTAATTTCGGTTATATAGTTTTTATAATATTGCATCATTCTCTAATATTTGCAGTTTACACACTACTCAGCATTCTAAATGATTTTACAGAGCAAGCTAGTGAACTTTTGAACTGTCCTCTGCAGGAAAACAACAATACAGTGCCAGCCACTAGAAGCTTCAGAATACAGAGCTATGTGACTAAATGTTGGAGCTCAATGGCTCTTTTGCATAGAAAACTGAAGTTTCTTAACGTCCTGTACTGGAAACCATTTTAGACTTAGGTCTCTGCTCCTAATGTTTTATTTCTTAGCTGTAGTACACAACCAATTAATTTTTTTCTTTCGATTCAGTGTCTCTTTAAAGCAACCAACAAGACCATACTATACGGGGCAATTCAAAGTTTTACCTTGAGCAGAAGCTGTGGCTTTTCTTCCCCTCCTGGAATTGACGGCTGGCTGTTCGGCTACAGTACTGGCTTCCGATGGCTGCACCTGCTCTGGCTCTTCTGTCCTCTGCCTAGAGGTTTTAGTCTGGCGTACGGTTTTCTTTGCAGATTTTGCTGTATCCAGTGCTTCTTGTGGCACTTCCTCCTTCTCTGGAACTAAAAAAAAAAAAAAAATAAAATAAAGTAAGTTAACCAGAACCTACGCCAAGAAATTAAAGTGGGTCCGAGGTGAACTTTTACTCATTGCATAATTGTGTTCCTTTCCTACTGTTTATAGGGCATTCCTCAAGCCAAATATTTTGTTTTAATACTCTGAAAACCTGTGGGTGTGGTTTATTTAGTTTATAGGGAATTAGAGAGCCTTGGCAGTAGCAAGGGCTCATGGGAGCTCAGTCTGGGCAGGAGGGGGAGGTGTTACTAGCCATTGATTTCAGAGGCAGAGGGGATTAGGTTTTTTTCACAGGCTGAGTGCTCAAGATACAGATAAGCCTGCCTCTGTGTAATGTTTACAAACAACATGGCTGTTGTCATTGCATCACCGAAAGAAATAATCATTCTATTAAAGCTGTTTGCAGCTAGATTCGCTGTGTAAACTATCTAAACTTTAGATAAGATATATAGACAAGTTACTTGTTAGTTAATTTTTAATCTCGGACATGCTTTAAAGAGAGTCTGAAGCGAGAATAAATCTCGCTTCAGACCTCAGATAGCAGGGGCATGTGTGCCCCTGCTAAAACGCCGCTATCCCGCGGCTTAACGGGGTCCCTGATCCCCCATATCTCCTCCGTACAGCCGGGGAGCGGTTCCTGGTTGGGGCAGGGCTAACCGCCGCAGCCCTGCCCCACACGCGTCTGTCAGCGCGTATCTCCGCCTCTCCCCCGCCCCTCTCAGTCTTCCTTCACTGAGAGGGGCGGGGGAGAGGCGGCGATGCGCCGCTGATAGACGCGACTGGAGGCAGGGCTGCAGCCGTTAGCCCTGCCTCCAGGAAGCAATAAATCTGCGACCAACAGACGACCAAGGTTTGCTGGGGTGGGTTTGGGGGTGAAGGGACCCCCGTTTAGCGGCGCGATAGGAGGGGCACACATGCCCCTGCTAACTATGAGCTCTGAAGCGATTTATTCTCGCTTCAGAGTCTCTTTAAGCCCTAAAAACAGCCTGATCACATGGACAACTGTTACCAGAATGTTAGTCAGTCGACCAGCCAATGTGAAAGTACTAAATGGTAGCAACTGTACTAAAAGGCTGTAGCTTTAAAAACTAGTGGCCCCTTTCTTTACCTGTTTAACATTGTCCTATAAAAGTAGTGATGTGTCGGATAGAAGTGCAAACATATGGCGGACCTTTTCACTTAAAGAGGACCTCCAAAGTGAAAATTAAAATCCAGCAGCCTGCAAAGAGAAAAATCGCCAAGCTATTTACTACAGTAAATAACTTGGCGTTTTTCTTCGGGGGGAAAAAGGGGAGGCGGGGCTAGGCAGCACAAGTCAAGTGACTGCATCACAGGACAGGACTTCTTGGGTAAATATAACTGCTTAACTTGCAGGCTGCCGGATTTTAATTAAAGGTCTTATTTTTCAGCCATTGTAGTTTTTAAAGAAAAGTGCTACGATAGAAAAAACCCACACAATTTGCCCGGTTATTACAATGTTTCAATTATGTCCCTAGTACAATGTATGGTGATATTTTATTTGGAAATAAATGTTTAATGAAATCACAATTGGAACACTGCGCTCATATAAGGGACTACTCAATCCTCAAGGAATTTTGCATGAAATTTTTAAATTGAGTCACAGCATAAAGTCCATGTACAAGCACCAAATAACCAATAGTGTGCTGCTGTATTCAATATGCACAATCCTCTATAAAAAAAAACCCTAAAGTCTCTGCGTCCCGTGTCCCACGTGCGCTCTGCGCATGTGCAGGGACGCAGAGACATTGAGGGAGAGAGCGATAACGGGCGAATGGGCCAGCGCACCGTCCACTGTGCAGCGGGCACATGCACATATATATATATATATATATATATATATATATATATATATATATATATATATATATATATATATGTATATGTATATGTATATGTATATGTATATGTATATGTATATGTATATGTATATGTATATATATATATATATATATATATATATATATATATATATATATATATATATAGGACTCCTCAATCCTCAAGGAAATTGTACTGTGAGTCAAGGTAAGATTTTGTGCAAAAGTCCATGTACAAGCTCCACATACACACTACAGAGTCCTTTATCATGTAACAGGTGTGGCGCGCTGCTGTTCAGTGTGTACCACTCAGACTAGAAGAGAATAGCTGCGCTTCGGTTTGTGCTTATGTTTTGTTGCTATGGCAACTCCTCAGGGGCTTGCCATAGCAAAACGTTGGGCGGAGTCGCGGTGTGAAGTCAGCGCGAAAGTCTGGTCGGACGCGGCATTTGCGTAGGAGCGGTTTTTATTCCTTCCAGTGAGCAGTATTAGCACCGATAGCGGGAATGACATCGGTGGACTGGCTGTTAGGTAGTCCCTGGGTGCTCTACCCACCCTGGCTAAGTGCATTACTTTGCTTTACGTGATCCCTAATCGCTCATATGGAGTGGTCACTATCCCATGTTGGGCACATTTACTGGAACTTTTTACGTTTTTACCGATTTCTGCATGTATATGCAAACCTAAAAAAAAGCGAATATACCCATAAGTAGACTTTTACGCGATGAGGAGTCTCCATTTTTATTATGTACAGCTGGTGATGAACTTGAGTCCCTGAAGGACGGGAGGTGCCAGAGTGGCTGTGGGATGGCCAATACCCTAAACGAGACATCGGGGTCCTTAAAGGGAACCTTAACTGAACGGGGGGTAAAGAGTTTCACTTACCTGGGGCTATTACCAGCCCCCTGCAGCAGTCCTGTGCCCTCGTCGCCGCTCTGGAATCCTCTGGTCCCCCGCTGTCACTTAGTTTCGTTTTTGACGACTCACCAGTCACCGGCCACCATGCATATTATTGGACGCATTCACCAATGCAATTAGCGCTATTGCGGACCGCAACGCGTACAAAAATACGCGTTGCCGCATTCCGCACGCATAGATATGCGGCAACGCGTATTTTTGTACGCGTTGTGGTCCGCAATAGCGCTAATTGCATTGGTGAATGCGTCCAATAATACGCATGGCGGCCGGCGACTGGTGAGTCGTCAAAAACGAAACTAAGTGACAGCGGGGAACCAGAGGATTCCAGAGCGGCGCCGAGGGCACAGGACTGCTGCAGGGGGCTGGTAATAGCCCCAGGTAAGTGAAACTCTTTACCCCCCGTTCAGTTAAGGTTCCCTTTAAGGCCGCACCATCCGGTGAGTCCCCACCTGACGGGGGCGTTGTATTACCCGTTGATTGTTTTATACCAAAAGCAAACAAAAGCGCAGCTATTATCTTCTATTTATAAAGTTTTTTGTTTTTAATTACGAGCACTTACCGTATTTGCAAAGAGAGCAGTATGATACAGCCTATTGACATACATGTAAACAGACAATAAGTATATACCCCTGGTTTATACGTAGTCCCAAAGGGGGCGTAGATACACAATGTGGCATCATTAAAGTAAATAAACATATATGAAGAACAGAATCCCCATAAGGAGAGTAACTACTTAGATTTTTACTGCATCCTGTAAGAGACATAGGAAAAAAGTAATTTATGTACATTTGAGTAAAATGCACCATCATATGCATGTGACCTTATTTAAAGTGG
This sequence comes from Hyperolius riggenbachi, assembly GCF_040937935.1. NCBI lineage: Eukaryota > Metazoa > Chordata > Amphibia > Anura > Hyperoliidae > Hyperolius > Hyperolius riggenbachi. The sequence goes on along the minus strand of NC_090655.1, from coordinate 15,842,387 downwards.
TCTAACACCCAGCATTTCAACTTTGCTTTAAAAGATTGCTTACAGCTTATAAACTATTATGCCAGATTTTTTTTTTAGCAGAAATTCACTGAATGGATTAAACATGACATTTTAGTGCTGCATTTAGCTAGAAATGCTCCTTGTGCTTGCTTGTTTAGTTACAAATGTATCTATCTACAATGTAACAAACAAACACTGCTCTGAGAGAACAAAGAGGGCTTCCCCGGCAGGCTTTTCAAAGGTCTATTTGTATTACAAATAAAGATACATTTTGTAACTACAGATAAGAACGGATGCGGATTCCTAGTTAAATCCAACACTAAAATGTCATGTTTAACCCATTCAGTGAATTTCTGCTTAAAAAAAATCTGGCATAATAGTTTGTAAGCTGTAAGCAATCTATTAAAGCAAAGTTGTAATGCTGGGTGTTAAACCGCTTTAAAAGAAGAGTGGTCCAGCACTTACCCTCAGCCGCCTTTGTGCGCTGTCCTCTACGTTTAGGTGATGCAACCACTTCCTCTGCAGCAGGAACAGTTTCTTTGGGTGCTTCAGTGTTTGCCTGTCTTCCTCTGCGAGACTTCACATTCTCACTTGGAGCAGGTTCTTTAGGTGCCTCTGGAGCTTTAGATCTTCCCCTACGTGTAGGAGAGGTCAGATCGCTTGCAGGAGGCTCTTTTGGTGCTTCTGGAACTTTAGTTCTTCCTCTGCGAGGAGGAGGAGAGGTTACTTCAACACTTGCAGTGGACACTTTTGATGCTTCTTGAGCTTTAGCTCTACCTCTGCGGGCGGGTGTGGTCAATTCACTTGGGGCAGGAATAGGTTCTTTTGGTGCTTCTGGAGCTTTAGCTCTTCCTCTGCGTGTCGATGTAACATCACTTGCAGCAGGAGGTTCTTCTGGTGCTTTAGCTCTTCCTCTGCGGGCAGGAGAGGTCACCTCACTTGGGGCAAGAATAGGTTCTGCTGGTGCTTCTTGAGCTTTAGCTCTACCTCTGCGGGCAGGAGAGGTCACCTCACTTGGGGCAGGAATAGGTTCTAGTGGTGCTTCTTGAGCTTTAGCTCTTCCTCTGCGGGCAGGAGAGGTCACCTCACTTGGGGCAGGAATAGGTTCTAGTGGTGCTTCTTGAGCTTTAGCTCTACCTCTGCGGGCAGGAGAGGTCACATCACTTGGGGCAGGAACAAGTTCTTTTGGAGCTTCTGGAGCTTTAGCTCTTCCTCTGCGTGTCGATGTAACATCACTTGCAGCAGGAGGTTCTTCTGGAGCTTCTTTAGCTTTAGTTCTTCCTCTACGGGTAGCTGTGGCCACATCGCTTGCAGAGGAAACTTCTATTGCCACTTCTGGAACTTTAGATCTTCCTGCACGTGTAGGAGAGGTCACGTCACTTACGCCAGCAACTGGTTCTTCTAGGGCTTTAGTCCTTCCTCTGCGGGTGGGAGAAGTGACCTCTTCACTTACAGCAGGAACAGGTTCTTCAGGTACATCAGTTTTAGTTCTTGCTCTTCCTCTGCGTGACGGCAAAGTTTCATCAGCAGACTTCTTAGAAACCTCTGCAGTGACTTTAGGACCTCGTCTGCGCGTTGAAGGTGCTTCTTGAGCAAGCACAAGCTCCACTACTTCCGCAGTTTCAGGGCTACCCCTAACTGGAGAAACAACAAAGACTGGCGCCTTATCAGCACTTTTAGATTTTCTTCCACGGGTTGGAGATATGGTCTCAGTTTCTTTGGGTATGTCCACTTTTGTGGATCTTCCCTTTCGTGTCGGTGGTACAACAACTACCTCAGCAGCTGATTTCTTGGGCACATCTGCAGAAGGTCTAGCTCTTCCTCTACGAGCCTGTGAGCTAACTTCCACAGATTTCTCATGGGCAGCATCTGCACTCTTTGACCCATCCCTCCGCAAAGGAGACTTAGCTTTGACTTCAGTAGTTGCAGTTGTGACCTGGTGTTTTCCTTTGCGTGATGGAGAAGTTAATGGAATCTCAGATACTGGAAGGGATTCTTTTACCGATCCTTGAGTGGTTCTTGGTCTTCCTCTACGACTTGGAGAAGCCATCTCAGCATCAGAAACTGATTCCTTGGGGACCTCTGTGGAACTAGGCCTACCCCTAGGTCGAGGTGAAGAAGTCTCCACAACAGAAGTTGAAATAGATTCTTTAGCTTCTCCTGTAGTCAAACTCTGTCTTCCTCTTCGTGTAGGTGAAGTAACCTCACTAGGAACCGAATGTTTAGTTGCTGCTACACTAGCAGGAGCTACGTCAACCATGCTTCTAGGTCTTCCTCTGCGTGTAGGCGAAGTAATTTCTACAGCCGCAGCTGGGAGATCTGTAGCTCCAGCGCTTTGTCTTCCTCTTCGTCTAGGCGAGGACACCTCCAGCTCATCAGCCTGAGACTCCTTAGGATCTTTAGCAGCACTGCGCCTTCCTCGAGAAGATGAAGATACTTCAGGAATTATAACTGGTTCTTCAGGCATTTCTGTGTGAAAGAATTATAAAACAGAAGATCAAATTTTCTGTTTCAGAATGCAACTCACCTTAAATATTAAAAAGGGATGAGTGAGTTTTGTGGGAGCATACACTTGTTAAAAAAAACAAAACAAAAAAAAACACTAATTGCAATCTCTGGGGAAGTCATCTACTTTAGGGTCTTTAATGTCAGGTTATTTAAATCCCAAATTCTAGGAATCCAAGTATAGGCACCCACACACTACAATGATCTCCCGTCTAAATGCAGATTAGATCACTGATTGAATCTGTTGTGAAATTGTTAACTGATCGATTTCCACCTAAAAGCGATCGATTCAGTTAATCTGTCCAGGCGGAAAACGCAACTACCGCCAGCGGGCGAGGGGCGCGTTAGATACGGCGATGACTGACGCAGCAATATATCCCCAGTATGGCTGGCACGAGTCCCCGCAGTCTTACTTCTTCCGCCACCTTCTCTTCACTTCCTGTCCCGTCCTGTGAGAAGGCAAATTTCAAACAGAGGGCAATCTACGGTTTGAACTTTCTGCTTGTCACAGGGCGGGACAGTAAATGAAGAGGAGGGCGCTGGAAGAAATGAGACTGCTGGGACCCGGGGACTCGCGCTGGCGGACAGGTGAGGTTTTGCAGCTGGCCGGGGGATCAGGGGCGGCGGTTTCACAGGTTGTGAATAGATTTCAAGCTGAAAGATTCAAAATCTGTGTGCAGTGTATGGGCAGCCATTAGATCCCTCTCTTATCACATTGGATCAGAGGGATCTATTTGCCACCAGATCTACCAACAACCGACCAGTGTATGGCAGCCTTATGGAATCTATTTTACCCCTCTTACAGATTTTGTAATGACTTGGTCTTGACTCAATCAAGACAGCATCCACGTCTAACAGTTAACAGAAGAAGTGAGGGACTAAGCCTGAACACGAGTAAAAAACAAACAAAAACCAACCACACATTTAAGGGTATAGACGTGCAGTGCGTGAGGTCATGTGGCCTGTTCATTAACCCTCCTGGCGGTCTATTAAAAATCGCCAGGGGGCAGCGCAGCAGTTTAAATATATATATTTTTTTAAATACATGATAGCCGCTGTGCAGCGGCATCCCCCCACCCTATTCGATCACCTACGGCGATCTGCTATCAGGAAAACCCGTTCAAAGAACGGGATTTCCTGGAGGGCTTCCCCCGTCGCCATGGCGACGGGCGGGATGACGTCACGACATCATTGGGAGTCCCGATCCACCCCTCAGCGCTGCCTGGCACTGATTGGCCAGGCTGTGCAAGGGGTCGGGGGGCCAAGGGGCAGCGATCGGAGTGCACACGCAGCTAGCAAAGTGCTAGCTGCGTGTTGAAAAAAAAAATGTTATGCAAATTGGCCCAGCAGGGCCTGAGAAATCCTCCTGCGCAGCATAGCCCAAGCTCAGCTCGAACTTACCGCCAGGAAGGTTAAGAAACTATAGTAGTAATTTGAAAACAGAAGTCTTGAGTCTTCCCGGCTTCTGACAACTGTAGGGTAAACTTAAAATGTATAATTGGGTTGCTGGATTTCAGCAGTTACACAAAAAAGCTGCATGAACAGCTCAGTTTTAAAGGCCATTTTCAAACAGGAAGAGGGAAGGCTTGCTATGATGGTCCTCGATCAGCCTCCTCTAAGGAGGAAAGGTGGAGGGGTTTATGAGATAACACACAAAGGTATGTGGATCCAGCATGTACATACCTCTGTGCTTTCCTTACGGCAGGCTTTGCCTTGAGTCATGTGTGCTTTAAGTAGGAATGACTTTAACATGGGATAAACATATGCACATGTCAATAGCAGGTACCCTTTAATTGTCACAAAAGTACAGCCACAAGCATTTGTTACAGCCTGGCCTTTATAATGCTGCAACTAACCAAGTAAATAAGAATTGGAGCTTTTGCGATGGGATGACATTACACCACCGACGAGGCACATAAAAGGCGGTCATACCTGCAGGAGCTGCTTCAGAAGGAAGGGAAGCACGCTTCGGAGTTCTTCCTCTCGATGTCCGAGTTGTGGAAACATTTTCAGGGGCTGGAACAGAGGAAATCTATCATTAGAGTGCAAACAATGACATTTTGCACTGCAGCAGTTATTGCAGGCATCCAAGGGGGTGGGGGGGTGGGGGAAAGAACATTTTTTTTGGGTGGTGTCAAGTACAGAATGGAGAATCTCACAGGCATTGGGTTTACACAGAGAGGTTACTGCATGGAAATTAATGTTCAGAAGTGGATTCATGAAGACCAATGCAAAGAAAACGAAGTATTAGCTCAGAAACAAGTTTCCACCTTACACAGCTCTTTGTTGCATAAATTTCAGGTGTTTGCATACTTGTCTTTGTAAGTAAGAGCCAGAGTTTACCATGAGTCTCAAAGATTACCGTGTGTGTGTGTGTGGGGGGGGGGGGGGTGTTTGGGGGTGTTTAACCACAATATCAACCAAACAAACCCACTGACGATCTATTTGAGAAAAAGGTAAAGTTTTCTGGTGGGAAAGGGAGTAATCAGATTCAAGTTCAATCCTTGGTTACAATTTCTCTAAAGGTGCGTACACACGTCAGATTTGTGCTAATGACCAATCGTTCGGGACGACAAAACGACGGGTCATTTGCGCAAATCCGAGGTGTGTACGCACCTTTAGTCAAACATCTGATCTGCATGCTTGTTCAAAGTCTATGGCTGAAAATAGAGGCATAGGATCCGCAGAACAGCCAAGTAATCGGCATTGTTTAAAATATGGCAGCCTCCCTCTCGCCACAGATTCCCTTTTAGAATGGTCAAGGACAACTGCATTCTTTCCCCAACAAAGTTAATCTAGCCAGTGTCCACAGTACAATCAAATGCTGCATTGAGGGTCCTGATATATTCCTAAAGTAAACTTTAATGCAATTGGCACAACTTAATGGCAACATGAGCATACTTACATTTTGTAATTTCTTGTGCATCTATAGATTCAGAAGACACAACCTGTGGACAAACATTAAGCTCTTAGTTTTTGGCAAAGTGAACATAAGTCCAAAAAAGTAAAAAAAAATATTTTGATATTACATTACCCTTAGTTAGAGATGAGTCCCGTCAGCAGAGGAAATTATCCGACGCCAAAACAGCACATACCATTGTGCAGTAGGAGGCTGCGTATCACCTGTTTAAACTGCTGTTTTAATCCCCCCTTTGATATCCCGTGAGGATTCCTCCAACTCTTGTAATGGCTCACTGGAGCAGTTTTACTACTCATCTAAGGCCCCGGTTCACATTAGCGGTTGTTTGCCAAACGGACCGGATGACCTGACCGGATCCGGATCGGAACCGTACGGTTCTGATCCAGATCCGATCCGGATCCGGTCAGGTTGCATCAGGTGGTAATCAGGATGCGATCCGGATCAGTTTGGCAAAATATACGTAAAAAAAAAAAAAAAAATGTTGGGGTCTGGGAGGTCAGCAGAAGGGGGACCTGTGGAATCAGGCCCTCTGCTGTTTAGCACTCACCTCCACCTCCGACATGCTGCCAACATCCTGCCAACACCTCCAGCTCGTGCTGCTCCACTCCAAAATGCTTGCCCATGTGTCCCCAGCCAATATCGCCGCAAAAATCCGCATAGGAAGTGGGGTAGAAGATCCGGATTTCTCAGCCAGTGTGTTGTGCGGCCTCCGGTTCCCATTTGTTTGTATTGGCCGGATGGTGCAGTCCGGCTCCGCCCCGGATACGGCTGCCGGAGGGGCCGGATGAAAAAATAGCGCATGTTGGAACGGAGGCCGGAGTCCGGCTCTGCAGAACGGACCCATGTGAACGGACGCATAGGCTTTAATTGCTATGCCGTGCGTCCGTTCCGTCCGTTCTGCAGGCGGTGCGGCTCCGGCACGGCGATTCCGGAGGGCCACCGCAAGTGTGAACCGGGCCTAAGCCGCCGTACGTCTCAGGACTTTGACGTACGGCTCTGATGAAAACAATGCAGGACACAGCTACATCGCAGAGAGCTGGTCTCCACAGCAACGGACAACAATGTGTCCGTTCCTGAGCCAGCTGGGATGCCTCAGCCAGGAGCATTTTTTCATCAGAGCCGTACGTCAATGTCCTGAGACGTACGGCGGCTTAGATGAGTAGTAAAACTGCTCCAGTGAGCAGTTACAGGAGTTGGAGGAATCCTCTCACGGAATATCAAAGGGGGATTAAAACAGCAGTTTAGACAGGTGATACGCTGCCTCCTACTGCACAATGGTATGTGCCGTTTTGGCGTCGGATAATTTCCTCTGCTGACAGGAATCCTCTCTAAGGGTAATGTAATATCAAAATAGACTCATCCTGTCACAATATATGTGCTAAACATTGTGGCAGTTGCACATATTTTATATTAAATGATAGGCAGTTATTTAACCATAGTGCCCCTTTAACTAATGCAGCCTAATTGGCTGAAGCCTCTTCACCCATACTCTCTCTCCCCCCTCCCCCCCCCCCCCCCCCACACACCTCTGTTCCTATGACAGTACATTGTCTCAGCATGAGAAATATTGGGCCAATTGCAGAGCTAGATGGAAGTGCCTGAAGACTGGTAGGAGGTCAGGCAATGCATACGCAATCAGGCAGAGGAGAGTAAAGGAGGGTGTGACATCAGGATTGGCTTCAAGACATACAGTTAAAAAAAGAGAACATCCTTCTTAAGAGTCTCTATTTTTATTATAGAAAACTCTGTAAAATATCAAACTGTGGACAGTGCAATACATATGTAAGCAGAGGAAGTATTTATCTACTTCTATTAAAAAAAAAAAAAAAATTCTTAGATCGTATGGCTGACAGCTCCTCTTTAAGGGGAAGTGCATAGGTTAGCTCACACCAGCATGCACTTTATGCCCTTGGAAGCTAGGTGACCCTCCTCCCCCACAAGAGATGGGTATATCAAATAATTGTTTTGCATCATTGTTGAAGTTCATCTCTATGCTGTACTTCACTTGCAATAAACAGCACTATCGTGCCAGACTTCTATAAACCTATGCGAATATTTGACTGCCCATCCCTTCAGTCCTGAATACACTGTGGCACTGGGGTCAACACCTTGCGCAGCAACATATGCAGCTCAACTCATTCACAATACTATTTAAACTGAGTGCCAGCTAACTCCTTCACTTAGCACAAGTTCATTACTGCAGGTGAAAAAGGTCCACAACTAGAAGAGCCTCTGTGCTCCTACAGTGGTACAAGCCCTTTCTATACGTAGAGATGACCTCTACTGGGATAGACGACACTACGCAAGTTGCCTTTTTTTTTTCACAATTAGCAAATGACAATGTGCAAGCCATTCAATTAAATGCTGCTCCTGATGGTTTGAACATGAGCATCTTGCAACCAACACTGTTGCATGTGTTGTCACGCACAACAAAAGATGAATACTAGCATAAACAGATGTAATATACAGCAAAATTATCAGGATAGTATAAACGGGCCTTTCAACCATCTTATGCCATAGGCTCAAAGTTTAACACATGCGTGCACATTGGAAGTTTATATAAACATCCTATCTGCACTAATGGTGCACAAATAGGGTGTTTATAAATATCCACTTCGCAGGTGGTTAATTTAATACTGTGCAAGTGCTTCTAAGCTTTTCAATTCGTGGTACATGAATGAACTAACCTCCACTGAAGTAGTGGCTTCTGCTTCTTTTGCAGCCCTGCTAGGTCTTCCTCGTCGTGTCGGAGAGGTCACTTCACTATCAGAAACCAGGACGGATACTTTGGCCACTTCAGCAGCCCTGCTAGGTCTTCCTCTGCGTGTCGGAGAGGTGACCTCACTATCAGAAACCAGGACGGATTCCTTGGCCACTTCAGCAGCCCTGCTAGGTCTTCCTCTGCGTGTCGGAGAGGTCACTTCACTATCAGAAACCAGGACGGACTCCTTGGCCACTTCAGCAGCCCTGCTAGGTCTTCCTCTGCGTGTTGGAGAGGTGACCTCACCATCAGAAACTGGGACGGATTCCTTGGCCACTTCAGCAGTCTTGCTAGGTCTTCCTCTTCGTGTCGGAGAGGTGACCTCACCATCAGAAACCAGGACGGATTCCTTGGCCACTTCAGCAGCCCTGCTAGGTCTTCCTCTGCGTGTTGGAGAGGTGACCTCACCATCAGAAACTGGGACGGATTCCTTGGCCACTTCAGCAGTCTTACTAGGTCTTCCTCTTCGTGTCGGAGAGGTGACCTCACCATCAGAAACCAGGACGGATTCCTTGGCCACTTCAGCAGCCCTGCTAGGTCTTCCTCTGCGTGTTGGAGAGGTGACCTCACCATCAGAAACTGGGACGGATTCCTTGGCCACTTCAGCAGTCTTGCTAGGTCTTCCTCTTCGTGTCGGAGAGGTGACCTCACCATCAGAAACCAGGACGGATTCCTTGGCCACTTCAGCAGCCCTGCTAGGTCTTCCTCTACGTGTCGGAGATGTCACTTCACTATCAGAAACCAGGACGGACTCCTTGGCCACTTCAGCAGCCCTGCTAGGTCTTCCTCTACGTGTCGGAGATGTCACTTCACTATCAGAAACCAGGACGGACTCCTTGACCACTTCAGCAGCCCTGCTAGGTCTTCCTCTACGTGTCGGAGATGTCACTTCACTATCAGAAACCAGGACGGACTCCTTGGCCACTTCAGCAGCCCTGCTAGGTCTTCCTCTGCGTGTAGGAGAGATGACCTCACTATCAGAAACCAGGACGGCTTCCTTGGCCACTTCAGCAGCCCTGCTAGGTCTTCCTCTGCGTGATGGAGAGGTCACCTCACCATCAGAAACTGGGACGGATTCCTTGGCCACTTCAGCAGTCTTGCTAGGTCTTCCTCTGCGTGCTGGAGAGGTGACCTCACCATCAGAAACTGGGACTGATTCCTTGGCCACTTCAGCAGTCTTGCTAGGTCTTCCTCTGCGTGTAGGAGAGGTGACCTCACCATCAGAAACTGGAACAGATTCCTTGGCCACTTCAGCAGGCTTGCTAGGTCTTCCTCTGCGTGTCGGAGAGGTGACCTCACCATCAGAAACTGGGACTGATTCCTTGGCCACTTCAGCAGTCTTGCTAGGTCTTCCTCTGCGTGTAGGAGAGGTGACCTCACCATCAGAAACTGGAACAGATTCCTTAGCAACTTCAGCAGTCTTGCTTGGTCTTCCTCTACGTGTTGGAGAGGTCACCTCACCATCAGAAACTGGGACTGATTCCTTGGCCACTTCAGCAGTCTTGCTAGGTCTTCCTCTGCGTGTCGGAGAGGTCACCTCACCATCAGAAACTGGGACTGATTCCTTGGCCACTTCAGCAGTCTTGCTTGGTCTTCCTCTACGTGTTGGAGATGTTAGTTCACTGACTAGAACAATTGCTGTGGCAGCTACTACAGTCTCTTTCCGTTTTCCCTTTTGTGTAGGTGAACTCACCTCAGATTCTTTTGGTGGCAAGCTCTCAGCAGCTACTGAAACAGATTTAGTTTCAATGGTGCTTCGAGGTCTCCCTCTACGGGAAGGTGAGGTCACATCAGAAATCTGAGAATCTTTTGGTGCCTCAATAGCACTTCTTGGTCTTCCTCTCTGAGAAGATGAAGTCAATTCAAGTACAGCAGGTTCTTTAGGAGTTTCTGCAGCAAAATGTGTAGAATTGGGAGATTAGATTTCATATTTCTAAAAATAACTCAATTGCTTTTGCATCAACAAAACAATTCCAAATACAAAATAAGTCAGTCTTAACCATTTGTCTTTGACCTTCATGGTAAGCAGTGTCCACAATTACAGTATATTCTGGCAAATAGGACTACTTTTTAACCCAGGAAACATGTTCTCAAAAGTCGGGGGTATTCTTATAAGGCGGGTGCTGAAACTTCCTAACCGGACCAGAAAATCTGCGGTTGCCGCATGCTGGGGGCGGGGGAGATCGGGGCTGGGGGAGCTAAAAAAAAAAAAAAATCCACTCGCCAGGATTCCTGGAAAGAAGAGACCTGACGTGGTCCTGATGACGAGGTGAAGGGGCACCTCACTGGGAAGGCTTTGTATACAACCAGCCAATTGCCGCTAAGGTACATCTCTTGCCGTGATTGGTTGGTTGTTGTGTACTGGGTACCACATACAGTACAGCGGCATCTGTACCTGTTTATATAGTATAGCACCAGTACATATAGTACAGTATACACATCTTTAACAGTCAAGAGGGGTAGTCTTATAGGGAGCGTATATCCCAAACTGTATATTTTAACTGGAAAAGTTGGGGGGCGTCTTATACGCCTGAATATATGGCAATTATGGCCAAAAAGTCTGATGCAATTAAGGGGGGGGGGGGGGGACGACGACTCACTTTGCTGAACCAAATTAGGCATTTGAAATGTATTCTCCTGAACATGACTGGGTATTTGATGTGTATCCAGACTAATGAAAATTACATTATCAGATCTAAAGAATTTTGGTATAAATGTATTACTTAAGCAGACAAAATGTGTTTTTATGACAGCAAATAAAAAAAAAAAATAAAAAAAAATATAATAGTACTACGTTTATAAATGCACTCAAATAAAGCATCCATGGTGGAATAGAAAAACCTTTAGCAATATGGGTGCAGAAGTGGTAATCCCAGACAATGGCCTCAATTCACTAAACTTATCTCCTGTCTTTAATAACTCTTCTAGAGTTGTTACCATGGTGATAAGGCATGTAGTATTCAGGAAACATTTTACCTCAGGCAAGCCTAAAGTTAACTCTTCTGTCTTTAAATTAACTCTCCAATCCTTAAAATAACTCCAGAGTTAAAGACAGGCTGTTAACTGTGTGTGAAAATAACTACAGAGGTGGTAAATTAACTACAGAGGAGGTAACTTAAGGAATGAAGAGGTAAGATAACTCATGTGTGGAGGTAAGTTTTCTCTTGCCTTATCTCTAGCATGATCTTAGTGAATTGAGGCCAATGAGTAAAGCAACTCACCGGGCGCGGGAACAGCAGGCGCACTCTTGGACGGTCGACCTCTCTTCTGTGCAGATTTAATAACCTCACTGATACTCATCACAGACTCCTGAGCAATCTCAGATTCTGTCACTGCCATAGTTTTCTGCACATCAGTCACTGCTTGGAAATAAAAAAAAAAAAATAAAGAAAAAGTTAAGACAAAAAAGGAAAATAAATTTTTGATACGGAGTAGCAAAACAAACAAAAAATAAAAAAAATTTAGTCTTGTACTGAATACATATAAAAAAAGGAACTACCGTATATACTCGCATATAAGCCGATCAGTGTTTATTCTGAGGTACCCACTTTTCCTTCAGAAATCAGGAAAATGTGTGAGCACCCGCAGCCGATGTTCCCCCAGTACGAGTCAGCTTTCTCTCTCTCTCCCCCCCCCTCCCATAGCCAGATGTGTACCAGGATTATACAGCCGTGTCTCAAGTCATAGATATGAGACAGATTGCCACACAGGAAGAATCCCCGATCATTGCGCCGCTGGCACACTCCACAAGATAGGGGACACAGGTAGTCTTGAACAGAGCACTCTGCACACCATGTTAAAGGGGATGGGGGCACAGACACAGCAGGGAGCCAGCTGGTAAGAGCAGGATCACTAGTGCACGATTCTTATGCTCCTCTGCCAGTAACAAAACCTGCTCCACCATCCGTTCTGCTCCACTGACTCGCACATAAGCCGAGGGAGTAACGTTTCAATTTTCTTATGCTGAAAAATTAGGCTTATATGAGAGTATATACACAGTACTTCCAAACTGTTCAGATGATAGAGAGGGCTCCATGTCAAGAAACAAATTAATCCTTACAGTGAACAAACCTGTGTGCCAAACCGTATTCATAGGCATACTGTTTTATGTACTCCACCGCATAACAGTGCCAAATCCAGTGTGATTGCGCAAAAAAAAAAAAAAAAAAAAAAAACCAGTGCCGTTATCCATGCCACCAACAGAGTAATGGACAAGTTGTGCATGAAGCCCAGTGGTCAAACGCCGCAGGCAAGTGTTCTGGTGTGCACTTCAGAGACTTCAACTTGCGTCCAAATTACCTGGTGCCTTTTTTTTTTTTTTTTTACAAGAATGTGAAACCCACAGGTGTGAAGGGGTCTATACTCACCACAGCCAAGAAGTTCATAGCCACAAGAGGCTAATTGAGCTGGTTTATCTATTAAGGCAATAAAAGGCCTATTTCAGACTGTAAATGACAGATAGTCTAGCACTAGCCACAAGTCCATCTAAAAGGCCGGGAAGAGCTGGCTGGTTTTAGTACCTGCTCTAACTACACAATAATCCTTTCCAACAGTCTGTCAGAGTAGCCCTCCCACTCTGAGGACATGAGAATGCTCTCACTGCATTAATCTCCTTAGCGGAGGTAAGCCACCGGAGGATATCTCAGCCCCTGGTGGAGCGATTTCTATTCTGTAAAGTGCTGTACGATCACCCGCACGCAGCGGCGGAAGAGGCCCCCCCCAGAGCCCTGCGCTGCCCGGACCAATGACTTCCGGGCAGCACTAAGGGCTGGATCGGAGGAGTCTGACGTCAGCCCGAACAGGAAAAGCCAAACAGGGGAACGCGTTATATACGCTTTCCCCTGTTTGCCATTGATGCCGGCAACGATCGCACTAGAGGGACACATGTGCCTTCTAGTGTTTCATGTAGCTACCACTCTTGTAGCTTTACATGAAACAAAAAAAATGTATTTCTGTCTATTTGGCAGAATTAATTAGCCGCCAAGAAGGTGAAGTGTTTAGAAGCAGCCAAATGCTGCAGTGTACTGGCATCACACAATTTAGGTCAAGTGCGTTTTACCTGTAGTCGAAGTTACAGCTGGAAGGGAAAGTCTCTTGGAAGGTCTTCCTCTCTTGCCCGGCGTACTGGATTTCTCAGCAAGAGCTATGATAAGAAGAAAGGATACATGAGATCGTATGAAAATAAACTGTATAGTAAATGGAATTAAAGTGCATCTGAAGCTGGAAAATAAAGCAGCCCATGACACGTATCTGATAGTAGGGATGGTCAATGTGAGGCAGATACAGAATTATACAAACTGTAATTAAGTGTATGCAGCTTGAAAATGGACCAATCAAATGCCACCTTGGCAGGTTACGATTGGTCCATTTTCAAGCAGCATAAATTTACATAAACCGGCATTAACTCGGATTTGCACCTTATTGACCATCCATATTGGCTCAGAGCATAAATGATTTTGAAACATCCTTTCATGCAATGAAATGTAAAATACCCCTGAATAAGAGGGCTTAGGGAGTGTCCTGACTGCTTGTCCTCGGGGTCCCTCCCGATACCCTGACCTCCCAGGAAGTTCCAAGTCTCTCATCGATTCTGAACTGCACAGGTGTGAGCGTCGAAACGAAACACTAGTGGATGTGCACTTTGAGCAGTTCTAAATGTAGTGCCATTGCTTGCCCCAAATTCCTGGAAGAGTATGTGGCCGAGTATCGTGGGGAATATGTAGAGGCCCCGAAGACAAAACATAGTTGAGGCTCAGGAGCAAGTAATCTAGCCCACTATGAGCCTCATTCATGTATCCTCCACCCCCACACTTTAATTTTAGGTTTAGCAAACAGTGCATTTTAATAATTAAAAAAAAAAAAAACTAATTGTATTACATTGACTATACTGTTGTGTGTCTGAATATGACTGGTTCAAAACCAATCCAAGTACGCCCCCAGGGGTACGAGAACCACTATTGATAACCTAGGATCTGGAGCACAATAGGTGTCCAGCAGAAATCACCATTTCCCTCAATAAAATCAGTGCCCTAATAAATAGTACCTTCACAGTAACACAAAGACACTGAAGCGAAAAAATAATTATGATATAATGAATTGGTTGTGTAGTACAGATAATTACTAGAACATGAGTAGCAAAGAAAATAGTTTTTTTTATAACATTGCATCATTCTCTAATATTTGCAGTTTACACACTACTCAGCATTCTAAATCATTTTACAGAGCAGGCCAGTGAACTATTTAACTCCTCTGCAAAGAAAAAGAAAATACAGTGACTGACAGTTAAGACAACAAGCTTCAGAAGAGAGCTCTCTGCGACTTTAAAGTCGTGGAGATCAATGGCTTTAACTCTTCCTGTACTGGAAACAATATTAGACTTATGTCTCTGCTCCTAATGTTTTATTTCTTAGCTGTACTACACATACAAATCATTTTTTTCTCTCGCTTCATTGTCTTTCAGGCTCCCTGCAAATACAGTTTTCGATTCAGATTTTCCCTGAATACATTCAACAGAAAAACTGATAAAAAAAAAAAAACGCAGCATGCAGTAAAGATTAAAAATCGGAATCTGATGTAAAAAACGGAATCTGAATCACATGCAGTGTGCAGGGAGCTTAAAGTGGTCCGAAACTCAGACATAACATTAAACAATGTTTTTTCCTACTTTTTATTACTCCTACAGTTATGTTTGCTTTTGTGCACAAGTAATATTGTTTGTTTATAAATTACAAGTTCCCAAAGTGTAGTTTATCTGGCCCTGAAACCTGCCATTGCATTTTATTCAAACTGCTTTTTATTCTACATTAACATCTTCTAATTAGCTGTTCTGAGCCGTTGGTGTGCTTGAAGCAAAGAGCTTCACAGAGCTTTTCACTTGTTACACACATGTATCAACATTGGAATGCAAAAAAAAAAAAAAAAAAAAAAAAAAAAAAAAAAGATACTGTTATTTCCAGGTTGGATGCGGATTTGAAGCTGAATAGCAGGACAAAGTGCTTTGTTTAACCATTTCAGTGATGTGCAAAAAAAAAAAAAAAGAAAAGAAAATTAAAAAAAAGATCCTGGGATAGTAGCTTTTACGCTGTGAGGAATCTTTAAGAGCGAAGTAGAAATGCTGGCTTTCAGGTTCTATACATTGCCTGCTGTATGTGAAAGCCAGAAGCAAACAGACTGACTGCAATATAATAACCTAACTAGCTTTACACAACTATCATGCATACTTACATGTTGCGGCCTCATAAGCACTTTTATTAACTTCGGCAGCAAAAGCCTGAAAAACAAAATAAAAATACATGATGCTGTACTGTCAGTATGAAAAGATGCAGAAAAAAAAATCTAATTTAAAACCCTTTTAGGCCTTGCAGCAACTAAATCGCCGTTTCCTCACATATTAAAGGGATTCAAGCAGCTTTTTCTGCAGTTTGTCCTGGTTTCAGTAGCTGTCATTCCCCCCCCCCCTCCCCCCCCCCCCCCCCGTGTATTTAGAGGAAGGTGAGACTAAATCTTTTGAAGTAAATTGTCCTTTTGTTTGCTTATTGCTACTGCTAATTACAGCAATACTTAACGGCCAGCTCTTTCCTTTCTGTGGACTGTAGTCCAGAGGAAGTAGGGCAATTATAAACACATACACTAGATTTTTTTGTGTGAAGAAGCACCTGTTTAATGTCCATTTTTAATGCCATCAAGGAATCAATATTTATATGCTAGTAACCACATGGAGACCACACTTTCAAAATCCCCAGATTTGAGACAGCATCTACAGAACTATATCAGCATTGGGAGAAGCTGCCTTACAGAACACATTCGCCATGATCACTTCACAGTGACTTTAAGCTTTACTAATCATAAAAACTACTGTATATATTCCAGTATAAGCCTAATGTTTGGGCCAAAAAAGCAGCCCAAAAGTGGGAGTCTTAGCTTATACTCCAGCCACTATTTCAGTAACCCCCACTATATGCACACAGTGGTGCATCATCTGAGGAAGACCACACACACACACTTGACATTTCCATGGGAGGTCCCAGCTAGCCTCATCTGGAGTTGTAGCCTTGGAAGGCATACAGGGACAGCGTCTGAGTGGTGAGAGTCCTTGCATTTCTATATCAAGTTTTACATACATGACTGTGGCTCTGCATTCCTTGCTTTATCTGTATTCCTGCTTAAACTTTACAAAAGGCGCTCTTTGCATGTCCATCTCCACTGTAGGTCTATGTTCTAGCTTATTATTGCAATCTGCTGAATTTATGCTGCTTTTCTAACATATGGTTGTGGCCAGCCATGGCCTATTCAAGGGTCAAACATTTTTCCCAGGTTTTTTTTTTTTTTTTTTTTAAAGGTAAAAGTTGGGGTTTCTGCTTATACTTGAGTATGTATGGTAAGCTGTGGATTGGAGAACTCGCAATAGACTTCCAAACCATTTTCAAAAGCTGATCTAAGCAAGTACAATTTGTAGGAGCTAAAATTACCTCTTGAGCTTTGGATCTCTTTGGCGGAGTCCTAACCAAGTTCTTTATGCCAAATATCTCCTCTATTGGACGAGCACTATCAGTAGACTGGGCACTGTCTGTGGGGGTTTCCATTAAGTGGCTTAAATCAATCTCCTCTACTGGTTGTCCTCTTTGCTTGGGAGTTCTCACGAGACGTTTTAGTCCAACCAGGTCCTCCACCGGTTGTCCTTTCTCCTTGGGTGTCTGCATTATACGCTTTATTCCCACCATGTCTTCTACTGGTTCTCCCCTTACTTTAGGGGTTCTCATAATGTGTTTTATTGCTGTCATGTCCTCCACTTCCTGTCCTTTCTCCTTAGGAGTACGCATGATGCGTTTTACACCACTGAGTGCTTCAACAACTTCTCCCTTTTGTTTAGGAGTCTTCATGATTCGCTTGACACCTGTGAGGTCTGCTACAGGAGCTGCCTTCGCCTTGGTGGTCTTCACAAGTTGTGCAATACCAAGTACCTCAAGTTTAACAGATCTTCGGGTAGAAGCTTGAGGAGAAGCAGGATCTTTTGGTGTCTTCAACAATTTTCGCAGGGCATGTGGATCAGTAACCGGTTGGCCTTTCTGTTTTGGAGTGGTCATGATGCGTTTCACTCCAGTAAGTCCAACAGATTTCCTCTTGTCCTTTCCAGATTTTGGAGTTTTTCCTTTGCTCTCCTCTGAAGGCTCAACTTTTTTACTCAACCCTGGTGATGCCGGAGAATCAAGAAGTCTGGACACTGCATCTCTACCATATCGTCTGCGCTGAGTTGTGGCAGGGCTGTTTAATGGCGAAACCACCATTTCACCTGAAAGCAAAGAAAAAGGCATTACTAAACCTTCACAAAAATATTAAGATGGGATAAAGAGGATTTGGTGGCCCTCCATATACCTAGTCCCGTGACAGCACATAATTCAACATCAGTGTACAAAAATATTTTACCAATAAACAAAATGTGACGGTGTGTATGTAAACTAGACAATAGGCTAAATTCAGGAAGCAATATCATAAATACCAGGTGTATACATGCACTAAAGTCAGTCAATGCTGTACAGGTTTTTCAGTTGATATAATTTTTACTAACTACATTGTTACATTTTTCAAATTCACTAACCAGGAAGATGTACATCTAACCGGTAAATATTAAAGTTTGTGAGTTATTACCAAAATGAACTTTGAGTTGAATACTAGTATCTTATATGGCTATTGGTGCACGTTAAGTAATCTGCAAGCTACCAAACAGCGATAGTTATGTCTGAATTAAGCCCATTGAACTTTGGTTCTCTTAAAGGGGCACTATGTCGAAAAATTGTAAAATTTAATATATTTTCAAAACATACAAATAAGTACGTTTTTCCAGAGTAAAATGAGCCACAAATTACTTTTCTCCTATGTTGCTGTCACTTACTGTAGGTAGTAGAAATTGACAGAAGTGACAGGTTTTGGACTAGTCCATCTCTTCATAGGGGATTCTCAGGGATTTATTCATTTTCAAAAGCACTTAGTGAATGGCAGTTGCTCTGTCCAACTGCCAAAAAACAAAACAAAAAAAACTGTAGAAAGCAGGGAAGCTGGCCAGCATCATTGTTTAAATCCTTTTCAGGGAATATCTTTATAGGGGATTCTCAGCAAGGCTTTTATGCTTTATAAAGAGATGGACTACTCCAAAACCTGTCGGTAATGTCAGATTTCTACTACCACTGTAAGTGACAGCAGCATAGGAGAAAATTAATTTATGGCTCATTTACTCTGGGAGGGAGGAAAAAACAAACAAAAACAAAAAACACCCCACACTAATTTGTATACATTTGCACAATTTAAATTTTGGCCATAGTGCCCCTTTAAATAGGATATCTTAGCAGATACAAAAAAAAACCCTTGCTCTACTTACGTGGGGTTTATTCCAGCCCCCAGAGGTCACATGTTTCCCTTACCACAGGTCCGGTCCTCTCCTGGGTCACACTGGCAGCCTCTACTGTATCCTCCCCATAAATCGGCGTGTTGTGTGAATGTGCCCACATCACTGGAGCGTACAGCGACGTGGGCATGTTCGCACATAGGACACTAACCCATCGAGGCACGCGGCAATACTGCTAGCAGTACCCAGGAGAAGCAAGGGACACGTGACCTCCGGGGCTGGAAGAAGCCACAGGTAAAGGCAACCCTTTAGGCCGGTATTACAAAAGGATTAAATCAAAGGCATACTACGAAAATTCACTGCACCTAGACACGCTGTGCCTGATCCAGAGGTAGCACGTCAGGGACAGGCTGTGGATGCATTAATTGTGAAAGGTTCAGGTGTTGGTCAACGCATAGTCTTCCATCAGCTAACATCTTTAAAGTGTATAGGAGAAAAACTTCTACTCACTGCATAATTGTGCCCCTTACATATAGTTTATAGTGCATTCCTCCCGCCAAATTTTGTTTTAACACTCCAATTCCCTATAAACTAAACAAGCCTCGCCCACAGCTTTTCAGAGTCCCTTGGCACTTTCAGACAGTAGCAAGGGCTTATGGGAGCTCAGTCTGGGAAAGAGGAGTGGAGGTGTTACTAGCAAGAGATTTCAGAGGCGGAGGGGAGAAAGGGGAATTATGTTTTCACAGGCTGAGGGCTGGAGATGCAGATCAGCTTGTCTCTGTGTAATGTTTACATTATGGCTGTTGTCATTGTATCACAGGAAGAAATCATATACTGTTGAAGCAGTTTACACAGCTAATTTAGCTGCAAACAACATAACTTTAAATATATAGAAAAGTTACTTGTTATAATTCATTTTTCATCACGGATCCGCTTTAAGGTTATGTCTAACAAGTACAAAGCTATTGTGCTGCACAAATGCACTCAATGCAATCAGGCTGGTGATAGAAGAATTCCGACAGCTTTTATTGTATGCTGCTGTCTGCCTGAAAGAATAAACCCAACAGCTTATGCCACGTTTAAAAGAGCAGCACTGACCTGCTTCCTCTGGTGTCTGCATGACCGACGCTTCAACTACGGATGACTTTGGCGTGTCCGCTTTAGAGACGTCAAGTCTGCCGCTTCTCGCCCGCTTGACATTTTCAGGTGTGCTGAATAACTCAGACAAGCCTAACGGGAAAAAAAAAAACATAAGAATGCAAAACAAACAAAAAAAACAGGACATTAAAGAGGGATTATTCAGCCACAAAATCAAACTCCTTTTACCCACGGCTCTCAGTTTATTATGCATCCTGCAACCTAACCCTGCATTCCAATACAATAAAATGTTTCTGCTGTAATAAATCTCATCTAAGTCAGCTTAGCTCCATTTGGTACATTGCCAACATGAGGGAAGCTGGTCACCTACTCTCCCACATTCCGGCTCCTCACCGATTGGCTAAAAGCAGTTCAGAGAGCTGCCGAAATAAGATTATGCTGTGCTCAAAGCAAGCTAGATACGACAGTACCGTTTAATATGTTCACTCCAGAACCAGGGCTTTGGAATCAGAGTCGAAGCAATTTTGGGTACCTGGAGTCTGAGGTTTCATAAACTGAGCAGTCGGATGATTTTTGTACCGACTGTACCTGTCCAGGGCTCAAAAAGAATTTTAGTCTAAAAGGCTACCCCTGCAAATATTGGTAGCAGAGTGGTATGGGGACATTAGATTGTAATTCTTGCAGAGGGACAGTGATGTGCTTTATCTGTTGTCCTCTGAAACACTGCAGAAAGTGTAATAGCTGCACCCAAAACACCCGCTAATAGCTCAGTCACAAGCATATGACTATAGTTCCATCTGAAGCCCATGGAACCCAAGATGTGGGCTGTCATTTCAACAAGTTATTAAAAGTCTGGAAACCTCTTGCTTCTAATGCAGCATTGCTCTTCAAGCATCTTTGCTGACCACAATATCTTACCGGTGAAGCTTTCATCGAGGGCAGGCTTGAGTTTCAAGGCCACGTTTCTCACCACCTTCGGCACATGTCCAGTTAAGTTCACGGTTCTTGTATGAGCTCTTCCAACAAGAATGGTTGCAGGAGAAGCCGCATGACCCGTGCTGGCCCAATCCTTGAGTTTTCTAACTGGAGTCTAGAATTCAGAACGGAAAGCATGAAGCATAAAGTATGAAGAAATAAAGCAAAACAAGCTACAATCACAATGCTACTTGTACCTTTGACAGCATTTTCTTCTTAGTAACCACAGTCTTCTGTGCAGGTTTGTCAATCTTCTTTTGCTGTTTCGCGACACCAATTTTTACCACGTCGGCCCAGGATTTAGCCACTGCAAAAAACAAAGCAGTACGGTTATAGCCCCTTGTCTTAATCCACAGATCTTTCCAAGGGGAAAAAAAAAAAAAGCCTCAAATATCTCTTCTAAGAGGGACACCACATACTAAACTTTTCTGTAGTCGGAAAGCTAGGTACAGCAACAAAACCTTGACCAGGAAACTAATTACCTAGGGATGATCAACGACTTGCTAATTCAGTTTCTATACATTTTAAGCAAATTTATGAAGCCTGGATTAACTCCTTCCCGACCACCTAATGCCAATAGGCGTAAGACAGGTGACAGCCCCAGTACCGTTTAACGCCAAAAGGCATCAAGTCCGGGGGTTTTGCAGGGGATCACGCAAATCCCCACATGAATGATGGAGCTCTGCCCTGGCATCAGTCTAACAGCGGCGATCACTGCTATTAGACGGCACAGCCGTGCCACTTGGCTGTCTCCTGTAGAGGCTCAGAGAGCGATTGACTCTCATAGGCTAAACAAATAAAGTGAAAAAAAAAACATGCAGCTGTGATCAGAGCCCACCAACAGAAATCTCTGTTGGTGGGCAGAAAAGGACGGACGGTTGGGTTAGAATTCATTTGTGTCCTGCGTTGTATGGCTCTGCACCGAGCAATTAAAGCTGCAGAGCACTTATTTGTAAAAATAGCCTGGTCACTATTGGGGGTGTAAGCCTGTGGTCCTTAAGTGGTTAAAGTGGAGAGGAGATGAACTTTTACACATTGCATAATTGTGTTCCTTTCATATAGTTTATTGGGCATTCCTCAAGCCAAATACTTTGTTTTGTTTTAATACTCCAATTCCCTATAAACTAAATAAACCACGCCCACAGGTTTTCAGAGAGCCAAGGCACTCAGTCCCAGGTAGCAAGGGCTTATGGGAGCTCAGTCTGGGCAGGAGGCGGTTACTAGCCAGATATTTCAGAGGCAGAGGGGAGGAGAAGGGAGTGAACTTTTCCACAGGCAAGCTGATAGCATCTCCAGCTCTCAGCCTGTGACAAACAGAACATGGCTGCTGTCATTGTATCACAGCAATAAATAAGCATACACTTTTAAAGCTGTCTGCAGCTAGATTTGCTGTGTAAACTATCTAAACTTTAGATAAGCTACAGTGTTCTCCCCAGAATTTTTTTCCAGCCGGGTGGCATGAAATAGTAGCCGGGTGGCATACAAAAGTAGCTGGGTGGGGCGAGATGAAAATGCAGGGCAACTGTGCTTACAGCATAGGAGGAGGTGAGGAGCTGAGCCGATGACAGCCGGGTGGTCACCAAATCTAGCCGGGTGGAGCACCCGGCTAAAAGAGCCTGGGGAGAACACTGAGCTATATAGACAAGTTACTTGTTATAGTTTTTCATCTCGGATCCGCTTTAAAGGGCATCTTAATCTAGAGGGATATAGAGGCTGTCATTTATTTCCTTTTAAACAACGCATATTACCTGGCTGTCCTGCTGCTTTTCGGACTTTAACCACTTGAGGACCACAGTCTTTTCGCCCCTTAACCTCCTTGCCGGTTATCCCGAGCACAGCTCGGGGTAACCTGCGCAGGAGGATATCTCAGGCCCCGCTGGGCTGATTTGCATAATTTTTTTTTCCCTACACGCAGCTAGCACTTTGCTAGCTGCGTTTAGGTCGCGATCGCCGCCGCTCGCCGCTGCTCGCCGCTACCCGCCACGCCGCCCCCCCCCCCCCCCGCCCCAGACCCCTGCGCAGCCTGGCCAATCAGTGCCAGGCAGCGCTAAGGGGCGGATCGGAGTTCCCTCTGACGTCGGTGACGTCATCCCGCCCGGTCGCCATGGCGACCGGGGAAGCCCTGCAGGAAATCCCGTTCTCAACGGGATTCCCTGCATACTCTGATCGCCGAAGGCGATCGGAGTGGGTGGGGGGATGCCGCCGCTTAGCGGCTATCATGTAGCGAGCCCTGGGCTCGCTACAGGATTTAAAAAAAAAAAAAAAAAAAAGTGCGGCGCTGCCTCCTTGCCGGATTTATTAGACCGGCAAGGAGGTTAAGGACCAGAGCCTTTTTTTTCCCATTCAGACCACTGCAGCTTTCACGGTTTTATTGCTCATACAACCTACTACCTAAATGAATTTTACCTCCTTTTCTTGTCACTAATACAGCTTTCTTTTGGTGCTATTTGATTGCTGCTGCGAGTTTTACTTTTTATTATATTCATCAAAAAAGAAATGAATTTTGGCAAAAAAATTATTTTTTTTTAACTTTCTGTGCTGACATCTTTCAAATAAAGTAAAATTTCTGTATACATGCAGCACGAAAAATGTGGACAAACATGTTTTTGATTAAAAAAACCCCATTCAGTGTATATTTATTGGTTTGGGTAAAAGTTATAGCGTTTACAAACTATGGTGCCAAAAGTGAATTTTCCCATTTTCAAGAATCTATGACTTTTCTGACCCCCTGTCAGGTTTCATGAGGGGCTAAAATTCCAGGATGTTATAAATACCCCCCAAATGACCCCATTTTGGAAAGAAGACATCCCAAAGTATTCAGTGAGAGGCATGGTGAGTTCACAGAAGATTTTATTTTTTGTCACAAGTTAGCGGAAAATGACACTGACAAAAAAAAAAAAAAAAAAAAAATGAAATCTGCCACGGACTCACCATGCCCCTCTCTGAATACCTTGAAGTGTCTACTTTCCAAAATGGGGTCATTTGTGGGGTGTGTTTACTGTCCTGGCATTTTGGGGGGTGCCTAATTGTAAGCACCCCTGTAAAGCCTAAAGATGCCCATTGGACTTTGGGCCTCTTAGCGCAGTTAGGCTGCAAAAAGGTGCCACACGTGGTATCGCCGTACTCAGGAGAAGTAGTATAATGTGTTTTGGGGGGTATTTTTACACATACCCATGCTGAGTGGGAGAAATATCTCTGTAAATGGACAATTGTTTGTAAAAAAAAAGATAAAATAAAAAAAAAAATTGTCATTTACGGAGATATTTCTCCCACCCAGCATGGGCATGTGTAAAAATACACCACAAACCACATTATACTACTTCTGAGTACGGCGATACCACATGTGTGACACTTTTGCAGCCTAGATGCGCTAAGGGGCCCAACGTCCTATTCACAGGTCATTTTGAGGCATTTGTTTTCTAGACTACTCCTCACGGTTTAGGGCCCCTAAAATGCCAGGGCAGTATAGGAACTCCACAAGTGAACCCATTTTAGAAAGAAGAAACCCCAAGGTATTCCGTTAGGGGTATGGTGAGTTCATAGAAGAGTTTATTTTTTGTCACAAGTTAGTGAAAAATGACACTTGGTGAAAAAAACAACAAACATCAATTTCCGCTAACTTGACAAAAAAAATAAATTCTATGAACTCGTCATACACCTAACAGAATACATTGGGGTGTCTTTTCTAAAATGGGGTCACTTTGTGGGGTTCCTATACCGCCCTGGCATTTTACGGGCCCTAAACCGTGAGTAGTCTGGAAACCAAATTTCTCAAAATGATTGTTCAGGGGTATAAGCATCTGCAAATTTTGATGACAGGTGGTCTATGAGGGGGAGAATTTTGTGGAACCGGTCATAAGCAGGGTGGCCTCTTAGATGACAGGTTGTATTGGGCCTGCTCTGATGGATAGGAGTGCTGGGGGGGGGGGGGGGGGGGGGGTGTGACAGGAGGTGATTGATGGGTGTCTCAGGGGGTGGTTAGAGGGGAAAATAGATGCAATCAATGCACTGGGGAGGTGATCGGAAGGGGGTCTGAGGGTTTGGCCGAGTGATCAGGAGCCCACACGGGGCAAATTAGGGCCTGATCTGATGAGTAGGTGTGCTAGGGGGTGACAGGAGGTGATTGATGGGTGTCTCAAGGTGCGATTAGAGGGGGGAAATGGATGCAAGCAATGCACTGGCGAGGTGATCAGGGCTGGGGTCTGAGGGCGTTCTGCGGGTGTGGGCGGGTGATTGGGTGCCCTAGGGGCAGATTAGGGTCTAATCTGATGGGTAACAGTGACAGGTGGTGATAGGGGGTGATTGCGTTTAGGGTAGAGGCCAGATGTAAACACTGCACTTTGCGGGCGATCCATTGGTGTGGGTGATCAGATTGCCCGCAAGGGGCAGGTTAGGGGCTGATTGATGGGTGGCAGTGACAGGGGGTGATTGACAGGTGATCAGGGGGATAGAAGCATACAGTACACAGGGGGGGGGGGGGGTGATCAGGAGGGAGCAGGGGGCAGTTTAGGGTTAAAAATATAATAATAGCGTCGACAGATAGTGATTGATGGGTGATTAGGTGTAAACATGGGTCTGGGAGGTGGGCAGGGGGTCTGAGGGGTGCTGTGGGCGATCAGGGGGCAGAAATCAGTGTGCTTGGGTACAGACTAGGGTGGCTGCAGCCTGCCCTGGTGGTTCCTCGGACACTGGGATCACCAGGGCAGGAGGCAGCCTGTATAATAGGCTTTGTATACATTACAAAGCCTATTATACACTTTCCGTGCGGCGATCGGGGTGCTAGTAACCCGCCGGCGCTTCCGAACGGCCGGCGGGTTACAGCGCGGGGAGAGCCAGTCGCCGGCGGCTGATCGCGTCACGAATGACGAGGTCACATAACCACGCCCGCCGCCGCCAAGGCCGATGGGCGTATTGCGGTCGTTTGGGCCCAGCCCTTGCAGCCGCCCATCGGCTTAAGGCGGTCGGCAAGTGGTTAAAGTGGACCTGAACTCTTCCACAGGAAAGGAGAAGTGCACCATGTATGTATTGAGAGTTTAGCCTGTCTAATCCCCCTTCATGTGTCTAATCACTAGTTGTAATTTAATTTCTCCCATGTCACATGAGGCAGATAAGCTCATTTGAAAGTACAGGCTGTTAACAATATGTCTGCTTCCATGAATCAGGAAATAGAAACAGTGCAGATTTTAGGACTTGTATTAGCTGTTACAAAAATGTTTTT
Organism: Hyperolius riggenbachi; assembly: GCF_040937935.1. Classification (NCBI taxonomy): domain Eukaryota; kingdom Metazoa; phylum Chordata; class Amphibia; order Anura; family Hyperoliidae; genus Hyperolius; species Hyperolius riggenbachi. The sequence continues at coordinate 15,816,571 of NC_090655.1, read as the reverse complement.
GTTCAAAAGTTATTATGCCGTTTTGTATCTTATAGCAGAGAGAACGTTCTGAGTTCAGGTCTGCTTTAATACAATTAGCCATAGACCCTTAACAAGCAAATCAGGAGACTGCAATTAGACTGGATTAGCTGCAATCTTGCTTCAGGTGTGCAATTTAGACACCATTTCTGCCAAATAGATTAGCAGGATAGCCAGGCAACTGGTATTGCTTCAAGCGTAAACGAGATGAAAAACTAACAAGTAACTTGTCTACATATCTAAAGTTTACATAGTTTACACAGCAAATCTAGCTGCAAACAGCTGCAACAGAATATGATTATTTCTTCCTGTAGTACAATGACAGCGGCCATGTTCTGTTTGTAAACATTACACACATGCAAGCTAATCTGCATCTCCAGCCCTCAGCCTGAGAAAATCTAATTCCCCCTCCCCCCTCTGAAATCTCTGGCTAGTAACACCTCCCCATCCTCCTGCCCAGACTGAGCTCCCATAAGCCCTTGCTACTGACTGAAAAAATGCCAAGGCACTCAGAAAAGCTGTGGGTGAGGCTTGTTTATAGGGAAGTAAAAAAAAAAAGTATTTGGCTTGAGGAATGCCCTATAGACTATATGAAAGGAACACAATTATGCAAAGCGTAAAAGTTTCTCGGATCCACTTTCAGAGGAAATATGGAAGACTAGTTTTAGGTTCCTTTTGAATGTCCCAATTGCACGCAGCATCTGCTGGACCCAATTGGTCCATTTCAAAGCAGTATAAATTATTAGCATCTACATTTCACACAGTTCTAACAACTAGAACAAGTGCATAGGATGACTTGGCCACTCATACACCACATCCTTCAGAAGCCAGTGTTAAAGAGAACCCGAGGTGTGTTTAAAGAATGTTATCTGCATACAGAGGCTGGATCTGCCTATACAGCCCAGTCTCTGTTGCTATCCCAAACCCCACTAAGGTCCCCGTGCACTCTGCAATCCCTCGTAACTCACAGCCGTGTTGTGAGGCTGTATTTACATCTGTAGTGTCAGTCTCAGCTGCTCCCCCGCCTCCTGCATAGCTCCAGTCCCTGCCCCTGTCCCTTCCCTTCAATCAGCAGGGAGGGAAGGGATGCAGGCGGGGACTGGAGTTCTGCAGGAGGCGGGGAGAGTAGCAGACTGACGCTATAGAGATAAACACAGCCAGCTCTGACAAGCTGTTTGTCAGCAGTGTGGCTGTGATTTATGAGGGATTGCAGAGTGCAGGGGGACCTTAGGGGGGTTTGGGATAGCAACAGAGGCTGGGCTGTATAGGCAGATCCAGCCTCTGTATGCAGATAATATTCTTCAAACCCACCTCGGGTTCTCTTTAAGAACAAGTTTGTCACTTCTTCTATAAGACAACTTAAAGTTATACAAATATTTCAATAAATTTCAAAAACTGACAAGCTAAATTTGCTTTTATGCATTTGGAATCAGTGTAAAAAGATATGCTAACATTAGTATAACATGTTTCTATTGTCAGACTCAACGTGCTTGAAAGCTGCAGGCAGTTAGAACACTCAGCAGGCCACCCTGGAACATTAGAGAGTCTTGGCCAAGTAGTGTCTTAAAGGGAAGGTTCAGGGAGTCTCCCCAAAAAAATAAAAATCCAAATCCACTTACCTGGTGCTTCCTCCAGCCCAGTAGTTCTGAGCCTGCGCAGTACAGCCCGGAGGACGTCAGATGAGGCCAGCGCGCACCAGTGACACGCAGATTGGAGCGCAGAAGAAGCCTCACCTGGCAGCCGGCCTGACCAGGTCGGGCGCGCCACCGGAGACCACCGGGAGCTTGTGGAGCGGCGCCGAGGGCGCGTCCTGCCTGCCACGGGCTGGAGGAAGCCCCAGGTAAGTGGATTTGGATTTTTATTTTTCTGTGAGACTCCCTGAACCTTCCCTTTAATCACACACCTGAAATATGCATCAGAGACATCCGATCTGCACGCTTCTTATGGGTCTATGGCTAAAAGTATTAAAAAAGGATCAGGACATGCTGTAGACAAGCACTGAGCTTTTCTGCTCATAAAAAAAAAAAAAAAAAAAAACTCACATCGACTTGCATTAAAGCGGATCCGAGATGAAAAACTATAACAAGTAACTTGTCTATATATCTTATCTAAAGTTTAGATAGTTTACGCATCAAATCTAGCTGCAAAGAGCTTTAACAGTACATGATTATTTCTTTCTGTGATACAATGAGAGCAGCCATGTTCTGTTTGTCACATTACACACAGGCAAATTGTTCTGCATCTCCACCCTTCAGCCTGTGAAAACTTCACTCCCCCTCCCTCTGAAATCTCTGGCTAGTAACCTCCTCCTGCCTGGACTGAGCTCCCATAAGCCCTTGCCACTAATGCTCAGAGTGCCAAGGCACTCTGGAGAAGCTGTGGGCGAGGCTTGCTAGTTTATAGGGAATTAAGAGTATTAAAAAAAAAAAAAAAAAATTGGTTTGATGAATGCCCTATAAACTAAATGAAAGAGGACACAATTATGCAATGAGTAAAAGATTATCTCGGATCCACTTTAAAAATTGAGGCAAAGTTACAGTAATTACTATTTTTAAAAAAATTGTAATTGCAGCAATTTTACCGCGATTCTAATGCAAGTCAATGGGAGAGGTTTTTTTTTTTTTTTAAACGCTAAGAAAGCTCTGATTGTCAGAAAAACTTTCTGAAAGTGCTCAGTGCATCTACAGCCTAAAAAAAGAAATAAATATGTACATCTCTATATCCCTCTCACTTAAGGTTCCCTATAAGTAGTCATTTAGGCTTAATATCCCCCCCCCCCCCCCCCCCACATAGAAATTCTTGGGACTTTTTTCTAGCAAGTTCATGCATGATCTTATTCCTAGCATTGGCTACCACTTTTAGAAACTAGCCCTTATTTTTCTCAATGCACTTACCAATCAAATTAGCCTCAGATGCACCACTTCGCCTTTTGGCACGAATAGTTTCAAAAGCATCAAGTTTCCGGCTCCTTCTGTGTGGTGTCTTCTTTGTGGTCAAAGACTTCCGTGGCTGTTTTGGTGTCCGTGTTGTCAGAACTTCTGTAACGTGTTCTGCCACCTGCGGTGGTGTAGTAATGTGTGAAATTGAAAATCGACCCTTGGTGTACGGGGTGGATGGAGACCGCTTTGAAGGAGTTAACACTGGTGACTTTTTGGCAGGTGTTGAGGGTGAAGATCTTGCAGGTGATTTCGTAGCTGGTGTTGCCATTTTAGCAGACTTCCTGGAAGAGGTCATGGATGGAGATCTGCCCGGAGAGGACAATTTAACAGGAGATTTCTTTGCAGGCGTTTTGGACGGCGATCTCACTGGTGACTTCTTGGCAGGTGTAGACAATTTAGCAGGGGACTCCTTGCCACCTGGCGTTTTGGATGGAGATCTGACTGGTGACTTCTTGGAGGGTGTGGACAACGTAGCAAGAGACTTTCTCCCTGGAGTTTTAGGAGACCTGACTGGTGTGGACAATTTAGCAGGAGACTTCTTACCACCAGGCGTTTTGGATGGAGATCTGACTGGTGACTTCTTGGCAGGTGTAGACAATTTAGCAGGGGACTCCTTACCACCTGGTGTTTTGGATGGAGATCTGACTGGTGACTTCTTGGAGGGTGTGGACAACGTAGCAAGAGACTTTCTCCCTGGAGTTTTAGGAGACCTGACTGGTGTGGACAATTTAGCAGGAGACTTCTTACCACCAGGCGTTTTGGATGGAGATCTGACTGGTGACTTCTTGGCAGGTGTAGACAATTTAGCAGGAGACCTGGAAGGAGACTTTGCTGGAGATTTCTTTGCTGCAACAGAACTAGAAGGAGACCTGGTGGATGAAGCTCTCTTGGCTGGTACTACTGATGTTACAGGCGACGTCTTAGCTGGCGTGGACAGTTTAGCAGGAGATTTCTTAGCAGGTGTAAATGATGGGGATTTTAATGGTGAAGCTTTGGCTGGTGTAGGAGATCTGGCCGAAGACCTAGTGGAAGGAGACGTTTTCACTGGAGCTGTAGGTGTTCCTGGAGATTTCTTGATTGGAGTCAGAGACACAGAACATACTGGTGATACTGGTGCCTTAGCCGGAGTGGTCACCTTCATTGGAGTAATGGGCTCAACTTTCAGAGGCGTTTTCTTTCCAGGAGTCTTGGACACAGATTTGACTGGCGATTTAGCAGACGGAGAATTTCTCAGTGGGGTTTTTACGGGAGTAATGGAAGGAATTTGGTTAGGCGATCTTCTGGGAGACAGTTTGGCAGGAGTTACTGAACTAGAGGAAGGTGATTTACTTGGAGACTTCTTGCCCACACCTGAAGACCTTCTACTTGGAGATCCAGCCAATGATTTAGGAGTCAATGCCTTCTCTGCCTTGGCTGCAGGAGATGTACTAGGCAAAGGACTCTTTGCTGCTCCAGGAGCTGAAACTCTCCTGGTCGGTGTAAGAGATACTAAAGGAGAGACCGCAGACTTGGCATGTTCAAGAACTTCCTAAAAAGTAAAAACAAAAATATAAACATCAACAAAACATGTACAAAAAAAAATGTTTTCCTAAAAGCATGCGCTTCTGTATAAACCCATTTACCGCTAGCACGGCCTGCTTTAAACCAAAGCTCTTCCTGATGACTACGCGAGGAGAGTTTATGGATAAACTTCTTCGAGCTGGAGTTGCTCCTTTCTTAAGGGGAGAATTTGGCGGCAGTCTTTTATCGAACAGTTCTGGACTTAGGTGACCGCCAAAGGAGACCCTCTTTCTTTTAAATGGCGGCTCTGGCAAGGAAAGCTCATCGCTCCTTCTCTTTTTTGGAGATGATCTTGTTCCAGGTCCTTAAAATTAAAAACATTAAAACCATGAGAAAAACAAACAGTAAAACCGTAACAGCCTGACTACACTATAAGCTTATGTCTGTCCGGAGGAAGGAATCTGCTAGAGACCAGTGTTTCTCAACATTTTATCGGTGTGTACCTCTTTTAAAACCCTGTAGTCACCAAGTACCCCCTAGCATAGTAAACATTATCACAAGTACCCCTTGACAAATAAATATTTAATCGTAGTACATTATAATTGGTTCTAAACCATTTCCAAGCCTTTACTATTGATTTTAATTGTCTTAAACACTAATTTGGGGTTGTTTAAAATAAGATTTATCATTTTCTAAAACTCTAAATTTGTTATTCTTGGTTAAGTATATCAAGCCCGAGTACCCCCTGAAACCGTTAGAAGTACCCCCTGGGGTACACGTACCACACGTTGAGAACCTAGGTGCTAGACTGATTGCAGCCTGGTTCGTGTTAGGCACTAGAGTACCGCTAGGACATAAATGGGAGGTTCTCTTTATCTGAAGGACAACTGCCAAGTGAAGCTGTCATTTTATTTAGAGATCTTGGTTGTGCTCACAGAATCAGTGAAAGCACAGTTAGTCCGGATTAAAAAGCAGCAGAGTGGTCCATATAAAAGCATTCAAGCTGGTATTCTGTGCATCTCATGGACCATCTCTGAAGCCCACTAAAAATAAAAAACTACCCGGCTACAGGAAAGTGTGACTGTGCCCCAGAAGCTGAACGTTGCTCCTCCTACTCCTGCAGTGACACTGCTCCCAACCCACCTTCCTATTTACTGTATACACTCGACTATAAGTCTAGGAATTTAGGTCAGACTCACTAAATAAAAGTAAAGGGGTCGACTTATACACAAGTCACGAGCAACACTGAGTAATGTGTGCACTATTAGTGACATTCCCAATTGCAGCAATTTACCCAGCGGTGAGTGACTTTCTTGATAAAGGAAATGCCAAGAAAACACAGGTCTGAACAATTAAACAAAGGAAAGGGGCAGGTGAAAAAAAAAATACTGGGCTGCAGGAAGGGGGGTGAATAACTGCTCCACTTGGGGGGCCTGGGGGAGTTATTTGCTGCACTTAAGGGACAGGAGGGGTTATTGGCTGCAATACTGTATACAGTGCTGTCATTAACCTCTACTGGTTCCCAAATGCAGCCTTTAATTGTTCCTGATCCCCCCAAAAAGCCATTAACTTTGCTGGGAAGATGTATACTTCAGTCAATAATTCCAGCTTAGGAGGGTCAAATATTGGAGACGGCTTATACACGGGGTCGACTTATATTCGAGGATATACGGTACACTCAGGGAAGTAGTAAAGTTCCTTCTTGCAGTTGAATCGGAGGTTTGCTTTCACTGTGGGCTCCAGGCAAGAAAGGGGTGGTGCTCCCGGGATGAAGGTAAGGAAATTCAGGAAAGCTTTACAAGCACTTCACTGTGCACAATTTACAAGTTAATTTTCACTTTAGGTACATTTTATTCTAACTCCTGTATATACACAAAAGGTATCATTAGGAAGAGCCAGAGGATGTCTTATCTACTCACACCTTTAGAACCAGGCTTGTAGACAAGCAAAAACCCTAGACAGAAAAGCCTTATATTGGGCATGATTCAAAGCTTTTTCACTTTTTCTATGTTACTTTAAGGCTGCTTTCACAGTGGGACGTTACAGGCGCCCGTTAGAGAAGCCTGTAACGCAGCCCAACTCACAGTAATGAAAAATCAATGAGCTGTTCACAGTGCCCACGTTGCGTTACATTGTAACGCTGCACGTTCTGGGAAAGTGCAGCATGCTGTGTGTTATAATGGGCTTTAGCTGCGTTAGACTGTTTGCACATGCTCAGAAAGGGGAGAGTCCGCTATTGTTCCTAGCCACATGGCTAATTATTATTCACTGCACCATAGTGTTGTCCAGATCATGAACGATTCGGATCTTTGATCCGGACCACCACAATGAAGGATTCTGTTCACAATCCAGATCACCACAATGAAGGATTCTGTTCACAGTGGATGGCTGGAAGAAAGGAACTGCAGCTTCTGTGCACAAGCACAATCTTCCTGCTGCATCTCTCCCTTCCCCATTAGCACCCTCAATGTGCCCTCATTCTCCTGCACCTCTCTCTGCTGCACCCCTGCTTCCCTAGTAAAAGGATTCAAAGATTCAGATCTTTTCAATGATCCGATTGGAATCATCCGAATCAATGAAAAGATCCGGACTTCCCAGGATAGAACGTAAAGGTGCACCAACAGACGCATAACGCGGCTCAATCCGACGTCCAACTTCAACACCACCATGCGTTGTGTTAGGGGCACATTATGCGACCTCAACGGCCCCTAAAACGCAACGTCTTGGTGTGAAAGAGGCCTAAGTTCACAAAGCGCAAAATATACCGTAATATAACGTCAGAAAATTAAAATGAAGTTAAACAACTTTGAGTGATAATTTTGCTTGTAAAATGTGCTGAAAGGTTATTTTTATTAAATAAGGAGCCAAGTCATTTATGAGAGGTTTTGTGAATAGAGCCCATTGTAATTTACAAAACTTACCTTTAACAGTTTCCTTAACATTTTTTCCTGCTGAAACAGACTTAGGACTCGCTTTGGGCTGTTCCTTCGATCCACTTCGTCTGGCCGTTGGGGATTTAATTGGCTGTGGTGAATTCCCTTGGCTTTGAAGCGCTGCTACCGGAGAGAGTGATGGTCGGCCTCTTCTGGGGCTAGATTTAGCCGGAGAGGGTGAACGAGGAGGGGGCGTCTGGGTTTTCTCAGCACTTCCGGATCTTCTGGGGGACCGTTTGTCTGGGGTGACAACTGGAGCTGCTTGTTCTTGAGGAACTGCCTGTGGAGATACTTTGCCAGAGCTTCTCCGAGGAGTCTGGATGTGGTTCTGGACAACCTCAGGTGCAGAGCCGTTCACTGTAGGGCTCTTCGCGTTCACAGCACTACTTTCCTTCTGTTTAATCAGAGAGCTTCTGCGCCCTCTTGGACTTTTGGAAAGTTCCCCAGCCCGGTCAGCAGACAGCGACCTCGGCGTCACACTTACGTCTTTGCTGTGAACTGCAGAGCTGTCGCTTGACTGACTTCTTCTGGAGTCTCGTCTGGTTGAGGCAGGAGACTGGGAAACTGCTACGGTCAGAATTTTCTTAGTGGTCACGTTTTTTGGGGAGTTTTCCTTTACTGGAGTGTGGCCATTCTTGGTTTTTCGAGATTTCAACCCACTTTTATACATTTCATAGAGATCACCGAAAGGATCGCTGCTTTTTTCGGATGAGGTTGCCTGCAGCGATCGCCGCACGTGAGTTGCTTTGATAATGTGGCCTTCAGATTTTCTGTGACCTTTGCCACCAACGATATTTTCTATCTTTACAGTTTCATCTATAAAACAAAAAGGAGGGTTTTTAATCATAGGATTAAACACCGATGCTTTCTAACAAATTCTAGTAGAACGCAATAAAATAAAAAAAATAATATTCTTACTTGTGTCTGCGGATTGCTTACTGGTAAAGACCTGGGAGCGGGAAAAAAAAAAAAAAAGTTACTAAAGACACTTAACAGTATATAGGTCAATTTCTTAAAGGATACCAAAGGTGACATACGTGTATGTACAGTGCCTAGCACACATAACTATGCTGTGTTCCTTTTTTTCTCTGACTGAAAGAGTTAAATACCAAGTATGTAGGTGGCTGACTCAGACAGGAAGTGACTACAGTGTGACCCTCACTGATAAGAAATTCCAACTATAAGGGCTGGTGCACACCAGAGCGGTTCTGGAGTTTTTACAAACGCTAGCTGTTTGAAGACTGCTTGGGTAATGTATTTCAATGGGATGGTGCACACCAGAGCAATTCGTTTTTTCCCACAAACTTTGGGGGCTGCAGCATTTTTTAGATTTCTGAGGCGTTTCTGCCTCAATGTTTAATGTTTAGGAAAGTGGAAAACCGCTCTGAAAAAACACTAGTTTAGAGCGGTTTTCCAGGCGTTTTTGTTACAGAAGCAGTTCAGTTACAGCTTTACTGTAACAATATATGAAATCTGCTACACAAACGCTCCCAAAAAAAAAAAAAAAAAAAAAAAAAAAAAAAAAAAAAAAAAAAAAAAAAAGCTAGGCATATTTAGAAAACTCTAAAAATGCCTAGAATCGCTGAAAATCTGCTTCAAAAACCTCTAGCATATTGCAGATCTGCTAGATATTTATGGTGTGCACTGGCCCCAAAACACTGTCCTAGCAGAAAATGGCTTCTGAGGGCCGGAAAGAGATAAAAAGGGAGAATAGTTCATAGATTTTTAGCTCTAGCATACTTTAACCTCCCCGGCGTTCTATTGAGATCACCAGGGAAGCTGCGGGAGGTTTTTCTTTTAATTAAAAAAAAAAAAACTATTTCATGCAGCCAACTGAAAGTTGGCTGCATGAAAGCCCACTAGAGGGCGCTCCGGAGGCGTTCTTCCGATCGCCCAGAACAAACAAGGAAGGCCGCAATGAGCAGCCTTCCTTGTTTGGCTTTCCTCGTCGCCATGGCGACGAGCGGAGTGACATCATGGACGTCAGCCGCCTCCGATCCAGCCCTTAGCGCTGGCCGGAACTGATTGGTCCGGCTGCGCAGGGCTCGGGCGGCTGGGGGGACCCTCTTTCGCCGCTGCTCGCCGCAGAGCAGCAGCGATCAGGCAGCACACGCGGCTGGCAAAGTGCCGGCTGCGTGTGCTGCTTTTCATTTGAGGAAAATCGGCCCAGCAGGGCCTGAGCGGCAGCCTCCGGCGGTGATGGACGAGCTGAGCTCGTCCATACCGCTCAGGAGGTTAAAGGGAACCTAAACTGAGAAGGATGTGGATGTTTCCTTATAAAATACCAGTTGCCTGACTCTCCTGCTGATCCTGTGTCTAATACGTTCAGCCACAGCCCCTGAACAAGCATGCAGATCAGGTGCTCTGACTGAAGTCAGACTGGATTAGCTTCATGCTTGTTTCAGGTGTGTGATTCAGCCACTACTACAGCTAAAGATCAGCAGGACAGCCAGGCAACTGGTGTTTAAAAGGAAACATCCATATCCCTCTCAGTTTAGGTTCACTTTAATGAATGTGTCATTGAGCAAAAAAACAGGAGAGGGGAGAAAAAAACCACATCTTTTAAAGTGAAACTTAAGTAAACGATAAAAAATGAGATTTACTCACCTTGGGCTTCCCTCAGCCGCCAGCAGCCGATCGGTGCCCTTCGCAGCCGCGCTCTGACGCTCCAGGACCCGCCGGCGAACACTTCCGGTTTGGCCGTTACTGGCCGACAGGCATGGGAACGCGAGTGATTCTTCACGTTCCCAGCCTGTATATCGCCCCCCTATGCTGCTATTGCGGCCAGCTGTTCGCCGGCGGGTCCTGGAGCGTCAGAGCGGGGCTGCGAGGGCACAGATCGGCTGCTGGGGGCTGAGGGAAGCCCCAGGTGAGTAAATCTCAATTTTTATCGTTGCTTAAGTTTCACTTTAAAGCGGATCCGAGGTGAAAAACTAACTATAACAAGTAACTTGTCTTTGTATCTTATCTAAAATTTAGATGGTTTACACAGTAAATCTAGCTGCATACAGCTTAAACAATATATGAACATTTCTTCCTATGACACAATGAGAGCTGCCATGTTAGGCTTGCAATCATTACACAGGTAATTAGCTATGCATCTCCACACCTCAACCTGTGATAACGCCACGCCCCTCTCCTCCCCTTGTCTCTGAAATCCTGTGAGCTGGGGAGAATGGCAAAGAAGAGACAGGAGGGGAGGGGAAATAGGGGTGACAGGAGGGGGAAGGTGGCAGAGGGCCCCGCAAAGGGAGGGGAGGATGGCAGAAAGGTGAAAGGTGGCAGAGAGGGGGGGTCAGCAGGCAAGGAAAGGGTGGCAGAGTGAGGTGGTAGTAGAGGAGGGGAGAGTAGATGAGAAATTCTAGCAACATGCTGAAGGTGATGGGAGAGAGTGGAAAAGTGGTGACAGGCTGCAGCATGGTGAGGGTGAGGAAAGGGTCATTCAGGGTGGGGAGGGGGTTGTGAGAATCTGGATGGGGAAGCAATAAAAGCTGGAGGGATAGTGGGGGCTGCAGCTAAAGTACCACCTGACATCCAATCCTCCAGCTCCAGGCAGTGCGGCTGCTATACAAATTCTTCCCTATCCCTCCCTCACCATGGCCCCCCTCTGCCTGTGTGCATCAGAGCGCAGCGTCTCTTATCAGCGCTGCTCCTGGACGTTCGCTCTGTGTTGAAGCCGTGCAGGCAGAAATTATGGTACACCGTCCAGCCAGCAGCTCTCACCACTTCCTATTCTCTGCATGTCGCGTTTACACAGACATGCAGAGAGCTGCTGGCTGGACGGTGTACCATAATTTCTGCCTGCACGGCTTCAACACGTCCAGGGAATGTCCAGGAGCAGCGCTGGTAAGAGACACGCTGTGCTCTGATACACACACAGGCAGAAGAGGGGGGCCATGGTGAGGGAGGGATGGGAGCAAAGGTGATGGAGACTACACGCTGCGCTCTGACACGAGGGGGGTCCATGGTGAGTGATGGAGGAGTGAGGTCGGACCCCCCTCCCTGCATCCTCACTACACTCTGTGTCCGGGTGTCACTCCTCCTAGAATCACCACTGACTGTGCTGCTCACGCTAGTATCGCGAGAGTTCAGCAGCTCCAGACTTGAATCACCGCCTCTGCCTCCTCCTGCCTATAATTAGATCCCATGACCCTTTGCATCCCAGGACAGAACGCCGCGGTGTTAGATGCGCTGGGGGGCGTGGCTTAATATTTTTATAAGGTTTTTATTGTGAAATATATTTTAAAAAAAAAAAACGCTATTTAAAGGGTTTAACGCCCCCAAAATATGTCCACCAGCACAAAAATGCGGACATCCTTACTTGGTCTCGGATCCACTTTAAGTAAATTTAACCATTTCTGCCGTGGTGCCGCACTACAGTGCCCCCGTGCTGTCTCCCGGTAGCCCTGGGATCAGTGTCCCCAGCACAAACACACATTGTGATAGGGACAAGATTTAAATTGTGTCATAACCGAGACAAAGGGGCAAATAAAATACATAGGTTTTAATTATGGTAGCATGTATCATTTTAAAGCTATAATGGCCGAAAACAGAATTAATTTCCATTTTTTCCCCCTTATCAATCTTAAGAATTATTTTTTTTATTAATGCATTTTAACAAAGTGTACCACCCAAAGAAAACCTAATTAGTGGCAGAAAAAAACGATATAGATCAATAAATTGTGATAAGTAGTGATAAAGTTATTAGCGAATGAATGGGAGGTGAAAACTGCTGATGCATCAGGTAAAAAAAATCCCCCCGGGCTGAAATGGTTAAATATAAAACAAAACTGGAATATCTTAAGTCATTTTTAGGAGAATGAGGAGGGAAGCGTCTGATCTTCCAGAAACTTCCCATGCCCTCCATTTCCCAGTTGCCACACGCAGGACACATGAAATATATCCAATGAGCTTGTCAGATGTTATTCTACCCGCAGTGTAAGCGTGCCGGCACAGTATCCCAGAGCCGCTCCTCCACTGTGTACTTGCGCAGGTGCAGCATGACTGCGGTAGTGCAAGATGATATGTGCTGTTGTGAACTGCAAGGAAGCCAGGCAGTAGTCTTGAGGACATGGGAAGCCTCTAAATGATCCAGAGACTTCTTTGTAGGCAAGTATCCTAAGTTAGAATCCGCCTCAAGCGCTCTGTAAAACTTATGCAGCATCTATTCATGTTCTACTGCAGTCCAGCTACTTTGACTATTTGTATCTGGTATTAGCTTTGAATTTAAAAAAAGGACAACTGAAGTGAGAAGAATACAGAGGCTGCCATAATTTCTTTTTAACAATAACAGTGGCATGGCAGTCCTGATCTGCAGAAATGGCTGACCACCACCAGAAACAAGCATGCAGCTAAATCTTGTCTGATTTCACAAAGCCAGAAACATCTGATCTGCATAGGCTTGTTCAGGGTCTATGGCAGATGAACAGCAGGATAGCCAGGCAACTGGTATACAAATATAGCAGCCTCCATATCCATCTCGTTACAGTTGACCCTTCATACAGTATTTCATAAACAAAGCTTACCTTAAAAGTGTCGGAGTCGAGTCCTGCAGATCGCCGTCTTCCTTGTGACTGTGGCTTCTCGAACCTGAAATCAGAATGATGACTCAGTCCTCACTTATAATTTAGATGAGAATTTGGGGTTTGCACATTTCTGAAGGCATTAGATCAACATGTAGGTACATCACAGGCTTACATGTTACACATGGACCCCAGGGGGTAACAATGTTTTGCCCAGCGGCATGTACTGTACTATAAATACTGGAGGGGAGTATAGCATTGCTAGACTACAAGGCAATTGCACCCCCCCCCCCCCATAAATCTGCAGCTGAAAGCTTGCGCCTAACGATTTGATGGGTGCAGGAAAGGAGGGAATCCAGCACAAACAGATTGGTAAGTGGAATGCTCGCGACAATAATTTCAGCTGTTGGGTTGAATACCTGTAAACACCTCAACTACAGCTGCACAATAAAGGAACTGTTCTGTTCAAGGGGCAGAATGCATCAAAGGTTATTGCAACTAACTTTCACGTTACAGTCAGAGATTCTGCCATACTCAGCGTTTGGCCTCACATACTGGTTTATATCACATGGAAATAATTGTGGCAACAGCAAGTGTACACAAGCCAGGCAAAAGTGCTAACCACTGTCACCAAGACATGTTTCTGTCCAGCAATCTTCTGTATACTATGTAGAGTTAACCTTTTGATGACCGCTCCATGCCAATTGGTGCGTACCCGGCGGCAGCCCCAAGACCACCTAACGCCGATCAAAGTGCAGTCCTGGGGCGGAGTTTGCAGGGGATCGTGTGCATTGCCCGCCCCGTAATCAGTCTCCCTGCGGCAATCGCCGCTAGGAGACTGTTAAAGTGAATGTTTACCGGATTAAAAAAGAAAAAAAGTCAGATACTCACCTAAGGAGAGGGAAGGCTCGGTCCTAATGAGCCTTCCCCCTTTCCCGGTCCCGCGCAGGGTCCACCATGACAGTATTCAACTAGTTTGGTCAAATACTGCCCCTTCCGCATGCCTTTGGGAGCTTTCGGAAGCCTTCGGGAGCACTCGGGCTCCCGATGACGCGGCCGCTCCACACTACGCATGCGCGAGCGCCCTCTATCATGCACTCGCGCGTACGTAGTATGGAGCGGCCCGTCTTCGGAAGCCCGAGTGCTCCCGAAGTCCCTGCGGCAGCGGACGCGAACAGGGGAGCCAGCGCAGCACCGAGGGCACCGGGAGAGGAGAGGCTCATTAGGACCAAGCCTTCCCTCTCCTTAGGTGAGTATCTGACTCTTTTTTTAAACGGTACCCATTGGCTTTAAACGGCGAAACCTGCAGTCCTCAAGTGGTTAATGGTGGTTGCAGTTACAATTTGGGTTTAGAATGGTTTTCATGTGTGCAGTGTTTTTGACTATAGCTCTGTTCTACAACAGGGGAGAGAAAGTGTTTTAAGGAAAATTGCCATGCCAGAAACTTACCTAAAAGAACGATCAATAATAGTGATTAGATCTCCATGCTTGAGACGAACAGCTTGTTTAAGAGGAGTCCCATTCAACTGAGTTGGGTTTACTGTGCTTAAGTTGGTTATAAAAACCTAAATGGTAAAAAACAAAAAGTAAAATGTTGGCATCACCTGGAATTATCCTTTAAATGTGAATGTCTGAGCTAAAACCTGGCCTGCTGACAAAAAAAAAATTCTATTTTGCTAAAAATTTGCAATAAGCATTTTTTAATCGGTGCTTCAGTAATGTTTTTGGAACCTGAGGTTATTAAAAATTACCTTTGTGGTTTCAGTCTCAAGTCAGTGATGGGCTGCTAAAACTGACCTTAAAGTGAACATTAAAGAGACTAACAAAAAAAAAAAAGTTCCACTGGGGGGTACTCACCTTGGCAGGGGGAAGCCTCTGGATTCCAATGAGGCTTCCCAGTCGTCCTCTGTCGCACGGCGGTCTCGCTGCAGCCCACGGAACGTACATCCGAGAATTTGTCAGGCTGTGCAATAGTTACCTTTTCTGGCTCCAGCGGGTGCGCTGCTCGGATATAGCAGATTTCTGTTGGGTCCGCTCTACTGCACATGCGCATTGCGCAGTAGAGCGGACCAACACCGATCGGTATTGCCGCCTATTTCCAAGTGGAGAGCCGATACTGCGCCTGCTCTGGAGCCGGGAAGGTAAATATTTAGATGCCCGCTGTTCGGAGGGGCACAGCGAGGCCGCCATGGGAGACAGGAGGATGGGGAAGCCGCAATTGGATCCGGCAGATTCCCCAACCCGAGGCGAGTACCGCCCAGGGGAATTTTTTTTTTTAGTTAGTTTGTAGAAGTGGGGTTAATTAGTCACGTTTTACTAACCTGGGGCTTTTCCCAGCCCCTGGAAGTCTTGCAGGGCCTCCCCAAAAGCTCACCAACAGGACAAGCCACAGAACACTGCACACCGGTTGCCGGAAGCGTTCTGCGCACGCATGGTTTTAAGAACTGCACATGCAAAGAATGCTCCTGATCATAAAAAGCACACACACAGGGCTGGTAAATTGGATTACTAAAGGGTACCGGAAAGACGCCCCAAGAAGAAAAAAAACCTTCACCCTACATAAGGTTCACTTGAGTCCATTACGCTCCAACAGACAATACCGCATAGCAAAGCAATACAATTGGGGTTTTCAAAGAGGGCGTCGAGTTTTAATTTGCAGATTGGATGTCCAGGAACCAAGGGAAAAATCGTTCGAGTGATCAGAAATTCCAATCGGAAGAAAAATCGTTTACTACACCACCAACGAACCAATCTTTGTTTCCTATCACAACTAATCAAGAAAATCCAAATTTTGGTTTGACAAAGATTTTTTTTTCCGCTCATAATCGATTGTACCCATCAACTGAGATTATTTTCAACCAATTCAATCAGAATTTCTGATCGCGCAAAAGATTTTTCACTAGAAATTGGACCATTAGTGGCCACCTTAAGATTGTGTGAATGACGAAACAATTGTTCCACTATCTTTCACGATATCTACAGAATGTGATGTGACAGGCAATGCAGTAAACAGTAGGATTGATAAACAATGTAGATTGTGTGACGAGCACTGTAGACTTCAGACACATTGAAGTTTGGTTATAGCTCTGTACACAGCTGACTACGAAAGTTTACCTGCCAATGATCAGGAAGGTAATTTGAAACGCATGCTTTAAAGAGAACCTGTACTGAGCAAAATTATTTAAAATAAACACATGAGGTAACTTCAAATGAACATTACGTAGTTACCTTGCCATCAGTTCCTCTCAGAAGCTCACCATTTTCTTCTTACAGTGATCCCTTCCAGTTCTGACAACATTTTGTCAGAACTGAAATATATCAGTTGCTGTCAGTTATATATCAGTTGCTGTCGGTTAGAGCTGAGAGGAGAACTGATGTGGCCATGTTTCCCTATGGCTCAAGTGGGCGTTGTTACAGTTTAACAGTGTGCTGACCAGGAAGCTGTTATGGGTAATAGCCATTTTCAAAATGGAGGACGGAGAATTCCAATGATCACAGTGGACAAACAGGGTGAAGGAGAGGAAAAATAGATTGAGGCGTAGACTACACAGGAGGTAAGTATGACTTGTGTATGTTTATGTTGTCTTTTAATTTTCAGTACAGGTTTTCTTTAAGTTATGGAATGACATTTTTGGTAAACTACAGGCACACAGACCATTTCCTGCGTTGTCAGCTGTCTCCAACAATAGTCTATTCAGGTGTTTTGGCAGCTCCCTATTCTACACACTAAGGTGTTTGCATAGGACAACAAAAAAAGTTTCCCTGGAGGGTACTCACCTCAGGTAGGGGAAGCCTCCAGATCCTATCGAGGCATCCCTTGTCCTCCCGTGTCCCACGGCCGTCTCTCCGAACAGCAGGATGTAAATATTTACCTTCCCGGCTCCAGCACAGGATCTACGCTTGGAAATAGCTGATAGCCGTCGGCCCGCTCACTACTCTCCTGCGTAGTAGAGCGGACCCAACAGAGATCGGCTATTTCCGCCTATCTCCGTGCTGAGAGCCACAACAGCGCCCCCGCTGGAGCCAGGGAAGGTAAATATTTCAAAGCCTTGTCAAGCCAGGATTGCGGGACGCTTCGGGGGAGCCAGCTCTGGATTGCTTGCAGCTACAGGGATGGGGGAAGCCTCTTTGGGACCCTGAGGTTTCCCCCTCCAGAGGAAAGTACACCCCAGGGGAACTTTTTGTTACAGAGTCTCTTTAACACTGACTAATGGCCAGCTTCCTTATTTCTAACTGGCTTCAAAGGCAATGCATAACTTTTCATATGAGTATTTTGGAGACAGCAGACAATGTCTTCCACATAAGTTCTATTTGCTAAGATTTCTACCCTGTCCTGTATATGTCACACCTCAGTATATCATTACAGTCATTACATGATCTAGTTTGAGCTTTATGCAGAAGAATGGGCTGGCATGAAGCCAGGACAGTTACCTCTCCATTTCCCTTGACTTCCACTTTACAGTGCTCTTTGGAGACGTGTGGCAGCTGAATACGAATATCGCATTCGGACTTCCTGAAAAGGAAACAACAAACATTAGTATCCTACACTTTGCTAAGGGATCAGTTTACCAAAAAGGCGATGTTTGATGTGGCTCAACAAAGCTTGAAACAGATGGGATTATGCACACCACTGGGAGGGGAACAGTTTCTTCAGCCAACAGTCAAAATGTATTTTATGTTAAAACTACATGGCAAAAACAACAACAAGTATTTTCACGGACGCAGGGTGCTAAATACGTGACGCCTCCCTAAATACTAACATGCACTAGTGAAAGATATGGAGGCTGCAATGTTTCTTTTTTTAAAATATTTATGGCCCAACTGTCCTGCTGATCCTTTGCCTCCAATGATTTAAGCCACTGAACCAGAAGGATGCAGAGCAAGTGATCTAATGATTGATCACGTTTGTTTCAGGAGCCTGGTTCAGACACAAAACAGCATGACGGCCAGGCAACTGGCATGGTTAAAGCGGAATATAACCCTGCATTTCAACTTTGCTCTAAAACATTTACAGCATATTATATGCAACCAGCATTGGAAGGGTTACACACAGAGCTTTAAAGTTCCGTGGAGAGAACTGCTCCCCACAGCCGAAGTTTAAATACATTTAAGTAAACACAAAGTAACAAGTGAGGAATGCAACTCACTGTGTCCGGGAGCTCCTGCACAGTGTGTCACATACCACACTTGTTACATTGTGTTTACTTAAATGTATCGATCTAAACTTCGGCTGCGGCAGCATTTCTCTCCACGGAACTTTAAAGCTCTGTGTGTAACCCTTCCAATGCTGGTCTAGTAAAAAAAAAAAAAGCGGGTTGCATATAATATGCTGTAAATAATGTTTTAGAGCAAAGTTGAAATGCAGGGTTATATTCCGCTTTAAAGGGACTCCGAGCACCTCTCATGGGCATGCCTTTAATCCAGACGACTTCCAACAAAGCCGTGCTATGACCCCTCTGGAGGAGCCTCTTGCAATGGCCATGCGTCACTTCCTCTTCATTCAGTGATGCACTTCTCTAACAGAGAAGACAGACGTGACCCGGAAGTTATAACATATCCAAGATGGCAGCCGCTATTTTTAAATTAAAATCGACCAAAAACTATTTGGTGTAGAATGGCGTTTCAGGCATCAAATGAAAGAGGAGAGCTCAAGCTCCAGAAACGTACTTTGCAGTACTGGTCGGTGTCATAAAGGCATACCCACGAGAGGTGCTCGGAGTCCCTTTAAAAGGGTAGTAAATATGGCAGCCTCCATGTCCTGCTCCCTTTAGCACATCTAAGGCCCCGTTCACATCACAAACGCGGATGGCGATGCGTGCGGAACCTAACGCATGCGAACGCACGCCATCCGCGTTTGTGTGCGTTGCGTGGCTGATCCCATCATTGAAAAGTAAATGGGACAGCCACGAGTGCAGCATGCGTTCCCAGACCGCACAGGTCCAGAACGCATGCAGTGTGAACATCAGACAGTGCACTCTATGCACTGTCTGATGTCGTGCGTGTTGGCCACCTGCACGCGTTTCCAAAACGCGGCTGGAAACGCGAGCAGTGTGAACGGGGCCTTAAGGTAACTATCAGAAGTGCAGTGCAGATGCTTTGGAATGCAATGGAGAGGAGGATTCATAGCTCGACTTTCAGCAACGCGAGTTCCATGACTTTCAAAAGTTTCTGAGGCTGACCTGATGATGGTGGAACTCTGATTACTGGAAGACGTAGAACCTCGACAGCAGTGCCAAGAGTTCTGCATTTCATATTCCTGCAGCACTCAACTTTATGCACCGCAACGGGAAAACACTTAGAAGAATAAAATGCTTACCTTCCAAACAAGCATGCAGTTGCAGTCAGTGGAAAATGTGTTCCATCAGCACCATTCCTTTTTATCACAACGATTTCCCCGTGGAGAGGCATCTTTAAAATCTTACCTATAGAACGAGATACACATCTGTGTCAACACTAAATCTGGAGGAACCCTCAGCACCCTGGCTGGATGGTTTAATGGTTAAGGGCTATGCCTCTGACACAGGAGACCAGGGTTCGAATCTCGGCTCTGCCTGTTCAGTAAGCCAGCAGCTATTCAGTAGGAGACCTTAGGCAAGTCTCCCTAACACTGCTACTGCCTATAGAGCGCGCCCTAGTGGCTGCAGCTCTGGCGCTTTGAGTCCGCCAGGAGAAAAGCGCAATATAAATGTTATTTGTCTTGTCTAGCACAAGCAGTCACTGAATAGCAACTTACAAAGCAAACTGTTTACTACACACAGCAGAATATACAGTTTAGAAGACAGCAAGAGCAATCTGCAAGCAATTATTCTCAAATTTGCCTCTTATTAAATGAACTCTTGCACAGGACACAAGGAAAACAGAGAAATGCACCCTGTGTGTGGAGAGAAGAGCCAGTAATTACCCCTCAACTGTAAGTAATCACAAGTGTAATTTAATCTCTTGGTTGTGTCATACAGGGTGGAAATCTAACCATATGGTCAACTTTAAGGCTCATACACGTCGGATTTTTCCAAACGACCGGTCGTTTAGACGTCAAACCGGGCGTGTGTACAGTCGGTCGTTCAGCTGCAAATGCTGGTTTTGATGGATCCGCCTCCGCGCTAGTGACATGCACCTTGTCGCCAGCACGCTGTTTACCTATGTGGTCTCCGTCACTCTCCTGCCTCCTCTATATCGCCACTCCCTGTCCCTTCCCTCCAATCAGTGGGAGGGAAACGGCAATATAGAGGAGGCGGGGGGCGGCAATGACAGGCACCACATAGGTAAACAGCGTGCAGCCGACAAGGTGCATCTCACTAGCGCTGCGGATTTTATTTTTATTACAGGGGACAGCAGAGCGTAGGGATGGGGGGGGGGGTGCCTGAGGGCACACTATACGGCAACAGAGGCGGGTGATAGTGTGCACAACCAGCCTCTGTGCTCTACTAACATTAAATCCCACCTCAGGTTCTTTTTAAGGAACCAGTTACCAGCGCTGCAGAAGGCTGAGGACGTCAGCTAGAAGCGATCGGAGCAGATGGGACTGGAGGAAACCCCAGCTATGTAAAAATCTTTCCTTTTCCTCATGCGCAGAACACCCCTGGACACGTGCAGTAGTGCACAACTTAGAGACTCTGAGGGTACATTTCCATTGGTGCGGTGCGATTACAGTGCGGAAACCACATGTGCGATTTTGCATGCGGATGCGGTTTTCTATGCGTTGTGGCCAAGCGTTTTTAACTATGTCAATGCTGGTGTGCTTTTTACATTGTTTTTACGCAAAAACGCATGCGTTTTTCCTAATTACATTGTATGCGATTCGCACACCGCTTTGTGGTGTACGAATTCTGATGGCTCTGCCGTGCAGATTTTTTCTGCACAGAAAACCGCTAAGAAATCCTGACAAGTGGAAACAGTCCCATCCACTTATTGGTTATGCGAATCTGCATGCAGGAAACGCATGCAGATTCGCTCTAGTGGAAACGAGCCATGAAGCCACTACAAAAAAAAAAATATGTTTTTACCTTTTCTTTTAAGGATCATTGCCAGACAAACCACCGCATCCCCATGGCAAGACCAGGGGTATATACCCCCCAAATCTCCTGTGCAAAATCTACAGCTTTCCTGGCTGTGGATTTTGCTGCCCAGGGAGGCAGAGCTTTCAGCTGCAGCTCTGCCTCCATTCCCATCAATCCAAAGCGGATCTCCGCCTCTCAGTGAAAGAAGACAGAGGGGCGGGGAGAGGCGCCAATCAAAGGGGATTGATGCGACGAGAGGGAGAGCTACAGCCGAGAGCTCTGCCTCAATCAGGAACCGCTCACAAGACATTGCCCCAGGGATCTGGGGTTATAGAACCCTCGTTTTGCCGTAGGGATGCAGCGGTTTATTAACAATGATCCTTAAAAGAAATAAAAAAGGTAAAAACTGATCTTTATAGTGGCCTCAGTATCTCTTTAACCAAGTAGTGAGCTTCACTGGGCCACACCGTGGATTAAAAAGAGGACAGCAAGGGACCTACAAGACTACGGGAGCTGGAAGGGGACACTATTTACAACTCTGGTACCCTTTAACTGTACCAAGCCCACATAGCCCCTAAATCCTAGGTTCTCAACGTGTGGTACGCATACCCCAGGGGGTACTTCTGTTGGTTCAAGGGGGTACTCTGGTTTGTTGTACTTAACCAAAAATAAATTTAGAGTTGTAGAAAAAAAATCTTATTTAAAAACACCAAATTAGTATTTTAGCTAATTAAAAGCAATTGTAAATGCTTGGAAAGTGTGTAGAACCAATTAATATGTACTATGATTAAATATATATTTGTCAAGGGCTCCTTGTGCTAATGTTTACTATGCTAGGGGGGTACTTGGTGAGTACAGGGTTTTAAAATGGGTACATACCAATACAATGTTGAAACACTGCCCTAAATCAGGGGTTGTCAGACTGGGTGCCTCAGAATTCATAGCCATCCTTTGGGAATTCCCATCAGGTAATGCAACCAAACTAATAAAATGGGTGGGTCAGTGGCTACTTGAAGGGGGGGTGGTGGGTTAAGTGGCCAAATAAGCATCACTATGATGAGCTTGCTGAGTAGTCTGCAACTCTGGGTGTTTCTAGTCCTACTCCATGCCATGCACTGATGAGAATCAACCAATCCAAAACAGTCTGCATGCATGTTGGATTACTTGGAGGGGGTGGGGAATGGTGCCTAGTAAGCACTAAGCATCGCTAGCTACTTGGAAGGGGTGCTGCCTAAAAGGGCATTCCGGTAGTTTGCGTCAAGGGGCACATTGGGAGCAGAAAAAGAAAACCCTACACAAAGCAATCAAGGCTCCCTCACCCAAAAAGTTTGAGAATCACTGCCCTAAACTAATCACCTGGGTTATGCTTCATATTGAGAGCCTAAATTTTAAAGTATAGATTAGAATGTCAAACCTAGAATATAATTAAATGAGCAGTTACAAGCTGGGAAAGTATGCTGCTGTAGGCTAAACACATGGCAAGGACAAGCATGTGACCAACAAGGCCCTGTCCACGTCAAACAAGTGCTGACAAAGTGTACAGGAGCCTTATCTGCAGGCATGCATACGGCAAGCTCTTCTGTATCCAGCTAAGCTGTTACCAATGCCTTGTCTGACAGAACAACTACCAACAGACATTCAACAAGTATGAATCTTCTACAGGGAACTTACAGTCTTTGCTGCCTGGTAAATATACTTTATAAGCCAGGACATTTCCGCTGTGACAAAAGCAAGCCATCTCTGTCCTAAACCAAATGTCTTGTGAAAATGCAGAAGTTTAATACTCATCCCTGAACTTTTTAGGCTATTTCGAATCAATCATTTTCAAATGAGCTTCAAGGAATTAGGCATTTTTACAAAAAACTGTCTTACTCACCTGGTGACTTTCTCCAGCCCCTCGCAGCCGACTGTCCTACGCTGTCACCTCCATTCTCCAACGCACGGTGCAGAGGATGACCGCGGGGTTGTTCTTACTGCGCCTGCGTCATGCGCCTCTGTCAATCATGGCCACCTGCACAGTAAGCTGCAGATAATGTGGCCGTGATTGACAGGCGCTTGCCTCAGGCGCAGTAAGGGCGACCTCGCGGTCGTCCTCTGCACCGTGCGGCAACAGCGGCGGAGAGCGGAGGTGACCGCGTGGGACAGTCGGCTGCAAAGGGCTGGAGAAAGCCCCAGGTGAGTAAAGCAGATTTTTGTAAAAATGCCTGATTCCTTTAAGTACAGTAAAACCTGAGTTATCTTAGAACTCAGTTAACCAGAAGTCTCAAGCAAACAAAAAACAAATTCTGGTCTTGCATGATGCATACATCTACTTTTACACTTTTCACAGTAATAAACCTGTTACGTAGTCTGTCCTTTGCCCTAATTTGTTTTAATTACTGTATTTTAACATAAATACTGAATTAATGGTACGTTTACAGAAGGGCTGTGGAGTCGGAGAGTCGGAGTCATGGAGTCGGGCAATTTTGGGTGCCTGGAGTCGGGAAAAATGCACCGACTCCTAATGAAATTGTAACTAATTAAAATAGAAAATATGATAAAATGTTCTATTTCTCAGATAATAGTCATTAAAAATAATGTATATATACAGTAATAGCTGTGCTTAGTCTACAAAAATGAAATAAACCAATCAAAATTAGTTACTTGTGCTGCTTCAATAAAGCAGTCCCCGTATTTTTAAAGTCAGATATACATATCTGATTGTGACTGTATATATGATGTGTACACAGGAATCTCTTATATATACAAAATAACATCTATGCTGTAAATATAAAGCCTGATGTGTAGCTGTGTCACTAATAGAGATGGTCAACGAGATGGAAATAATTCTGCACTGATGCTGATTTATGCAAATGTATGCACTCCCTTTGCTGATGAAATCAAATAATTTGAGGTTATTAAAATTTGGTTTGGTGACTACAAATTAAAGGGAAACTGAGACGGGTGAAAAGTAAAGTTTTATACATACCTGGGGCTTCCTCCAGCCCCCTTCAGGCTAATCAGTCCCTCACTGTCTTCCACCACCCGGATCTTCTGCTATGAGTCCTGGTAATTCAGCCAGTCAGCGCTGTCCGGCCGCATGCCGCTCCCACAGCCAGGAACATTCTGCACCTGCGCAATAGTGCTGCACAGGTGTAGTATGCTCCTGGCGGCGGAGTGTGTGCATGCGCACTACGCCCGACTGGCTCAAGTACCTGGACTCATAGCAGAAGATCCAGGTGGTGGAGGAGGACATACAGGGACTGATTATCCTGAAGGCGCCTGGAGGAAGCCCCAGGTATGTATAAAACTTTAATTTCATCTGTCTCAGGTTTACTTTGTTACACAGTAGTACTATACTCTACATATGCACTCCCCACAGAGCTGCAGGGAATCCACTGAGAATGCTGTGCACATTGAACACAGAGGTGTTGTCTGTTTACAATCTCCTCATTCCCCTGCAGAGTACCTGCACATCATTCTTACATGTTCCCACACTTACATTGCCTAGGGCCTGATAGATGTTCTTTGTTCCGGTTTGTACCTTTTACAAGTACTCTTACCAAGGACTAGTTTTAGTCTAAAGGGAATAAATATAGTAGTCTACATATCCTTCTCACTTCAGTTGTCTTGTAAAATTCCTAAGCGTTGGCAGTTAAGAGACGAATTTCATGTTACATACTTTTAATCAACAAAATTGTAATATGCAAATTAGAGGAGTCGTGGAATCGGAGTCGGTGGAATCCTAAACTGAGGAGTCGGAGGATTTTTGGACCGACTCCACAGCCCTGGTTTACAGTGTAGGGTATAGTAATGTTTTTTTTAGCTAGGCCTGTTTTTGACATTGACCCCCCAGCAACCAGAAACTACACTTCTGATCCCTGTTGGTGCTGATAATGGGGGTTTTACTGTATTCCCTTGCAGGAGAAGAGCTGTAACTTTCTGCTATGATGCAGGTGAGTTCAACACCATGGACAGCGTAAGCAGTCATTACAGGCTACCACCAGCATGTGTAATATTGGTACTTGTTCTGCAGCTTGCTTTTCTTCTATATTACAAACCGTTATCTACAGCTCATAACTTTTCCTTTGGGTTAGTTCAACAGAACCAAAGCATACGGCCCAGTCAGTAAACACAAAGCAAATGTAAAGTGACAACTAATACCAGGACTCTCAATACATTAAACATTCATTACTAAATATACAGAATCTGTACAAGTTATAACTCAGGCTATATTTGCAAGTTCCTTACCCAATGTTATCAGACTCGGAAAATAAACTTAAAAAGCCTTCCATGCAGCAACAAAACATTTAGTCCATGTATATACTGAGCTTGCATCCCTTTAATTATCACCATTAGAACTGCCAGCAACATGGATGATAAAGGCAATAAGAACTTTATAAAGGACACAGCAAGCACTGAAAGCCAAGCATCACAAAGGATGAGTCAGTGAAGCGTCAGTGCCAGCTATGCCAGTGTCACAATGCTGCAACAACCAACCCTGGTACTGGCCAGCTACAACTCTGCATCAAACGTGACTTTGGAAGCAGGTCAATAGTTTGTCTTTTCCCATATGGAGCACCAACTTGCTAAAAGTCAACCACATGAGAGCATGTGGGGTCTTAGCAATGCAGTCATTCTATACACCTCTGGCCTTATTGATTGTCAAATGCAGGTATTTCGTCAGATAACCCTGCCTTTCCCTGCACCAGTGTTCTCCCCAGGCCCTTTTAGCCGGGTGCTCCACCCAGCTGTCATCAGCTCATCTCCTCTGCATTCTGTCACATCGCCCCACCGGCTACTTTTTCATGCCACCCGGCTGCAAAACATTTCTGGGGAGAACACTGTGCATTGTCAGCTCATACACAGTACACAAACTGAAGATCTGGCAAAACACCATATAGACTGCCCAGTTTTCCTATTTTGTGGATACCCATAGAACAAAAACCCAGCATGCCACCACCCACTCCTGAGCACAGTAAAACCACATTTGGCTCTAAGGACACCGTATGTTCTAAAGTGATTCAAGATACACCAGTGTATGGCATGTGCCAGTATAGGCCTGTCAAGGCACCCTATATAACACCAATGGCCCTGTGCAAAACATGCTCCCCAGCACTGGGAGCAGTACCCACCACAAATAGCTCGGATATTTACCTGTCCCAACAAACCTATTGTCAAGGTGCAATAATGAAAATGGCACCAAAGTATATTATAGCTCTGTATTCATAAAAAGCAGATGTACTTCATATGCTCCTCACAGTCTGTAGAACCCTATACACCACCCCGTGCTACCCAGAAGTGCCATATAAACTCCCATGGTAGAAACATGCTGAGTGTCCCATGCCAACAGCTCAAAATAGCCTGCCAACACATACTGCCAAATCTACCCCTGTAATACACCAGAGCAAAGGTGATCCCATATACCAGCATCCAGAGGATTGTATATGCATCCTAGATGTGACTGTCTCACAATTACCCTGCAAGCCCTAATATACTAGACCAAACGCATGTCCAGTGCCAGAAATGCACTATATACCTCAATATATGAGCAGTGCAAGCAAATAACGCTCAGTAGATACCCTGTATGCACAGCACATACTGATAAACAGATGCTCCACAAGGCACTGTCAGTAACCCGATATGTCCCAGAATTGGAGGTATCCAATAATACCATATACAAAACACAAGAGTTGGCCCAGTGTCACCAACACATCCTGTACCATCAAAAGTATTCTATATGCTCTGTGCAAGCCACCAATTACCATATCGCAAAGTTCTGGCATACAAATCGTCAATTAGACACATAATTTCAGCTTGTGAAATTAAATTGTGATGGAAAACTATCAAAATCTACATGAAGCTATTTTGGTTCGTCAGATTTTCAAAAAAATTTTTTAAAACAACGTGGCATACAAATGTGTCAATGTATACTCAATATGTCACCTATATGTATAGTAATCAAAGCCTTTCATATAGAGCACATGCTATAATGTTACCAGTGATTTGCATTAAAGTGGCCACATGATAAAATAATATGATCCCTTTTACAGCAATTTGATAAAACAATTAGTTGTACAGAAAAAATTAAATTTAAAAAAATTGTGTGGCCATCTTAACCCTTACACACAACAGCACCATAGCTACCCTAAATAACCCCTATGCAAAACCCCAAATGTACACCATAGAGCACCCACACACACATGCATCAGTTACCCTACATACACCCCCAGGCCATAGTTACCCGACATGCCCCAACATAGGTACCTTAGAAATACACCCAACAGCCTACTCTCCACATAAGTGCTCCAATATTATTATTTGCATCCATGCAGTGCTCAGGATATGCCCTGTCTATACTTCAGCTCTACAGCCATCCTACACACCATATGTCCTAGGTTCTCAACACATGCGCACTCCCGGGGTACTTGAGTTGGTTTTAAGGGGAACTTGAACCGGTCATCAAACTATTATGGTGAACTTTGATTAAACATTATGCATTGGCTATAAACAAGCCTTACGTTTTTGTTACAAGCATAAAAGCACTTTAAAAGTATACAATCAGTCCTCCAAATTAATGTGCGTGTGGGAGAACGCTCCTGGTGACGTCAGCGGGAGCAAGGACGCGGCCACGCAGGCGCAGTAGTTTTCCCAACTTTAAAGTCGAAAATTCCAGAAGTGAACCTGCGGCAGGCACATCGGTGAAGTGGCTGCGTGGGCACAGGACATCTGCGGGGGACCATTAGATGCCCCAGGTAAATTCAACTCTCCCCCCCCCCCCATCCTTTAAGTTGCAACAATGTCAAGAACCCCTGCCATATGCCATCAAGTACCCTATAAAAACCTGTGTATACCCTTGCCCATATAAACACCAGTGCTCAAGATTTGTCCTAAGAATACCCCACAACTATAGCCATCCTATGCACCATATGGTGCCATTAAGTACCCCATAGAATCCCCTATTACCCCCACAGTGCTCAGGATAGCTCCTGTAGGACCCACACAGCTCTCAGAATATATGCCAGCAACAATGGATGCCTTATGCACCCCATGCCACTCAGAGGTCCCTGGCTACAGCTTGTCATGGGCTACAGAAGAAAGTTGTTACAGTTGACCCTAACAACCAACCCAAATCCTATTTATTACCTAGTAACCAAACCCGTGACTGGTTGCTGCTGGCAACAGCTTCACTCTCACATGCCCTTTGAGTTTTCTCACTAGTAGACTGGCACCCCAGTGTCAGAGGATCCCTGTGCACCCCCCCCCCCCAATAGGATCCCCCATTACCCCACAGAGCTCAGGATCTGTCCTGTAGGACCCACACAGCCCTCAGAATCCATGCCAGCCACAATGGGTGCCTTATGGGCCCCCCAATAGATGTCCCTGGCTCATTATGGGCTACAGACAGAAAGTTGTAACAGTTGGCCCTAGCAACCAACCCAAATCCTATTTTTTTACCTAGCAACCAAACCCGTGCCTGGTTGCTCCTGGCAACAGCTTCACTCTCGCGCGCCCTATGAGTTTTCTCGCTAGTAGACTGGCGCCCCAGTGTCAGAGGAGCCCCCCGCACGCTCATCCAGCCGAAAGCCCGCCAATTCCCCCAGCAACCCCGTAGCAGAGGTCAGTGGGCCCGAACCCCCCTCAGCAGCGCCGAAACTGACCTTAGCGGGGAGACGCTTCCTCTTCTAGCCGAGGCGGAGCGGTGAGATCACCCCTCCAACACCCGGACACTGGAGCCCCGCAGTCCGTTATGGGCAACTCGGCGCCTCGGAAGCCGACCCCACTGCGCAGGCGCCGCACGCCGACCCACGTATCCCTCCGCCGCGTCACTCACCAGCTGACGTCCGTCCCGCGAAGAAGCCTCGAAAAGGCTCCGAACACCCCGCTCTGCTTCACTTTCGGCTCTGAAGACCGCCCGGTCACCCGCCGCGGCTGCTAAACCCGAACCCGCGGGACTATTTCCTGCCGCGCACGGATACCTCGGAGAGACGTAGAGTTTTAAAAGTGTTCGAAAAACAGCGCGAAGGCTGGTGATTGGGCGCCCCGGATCACGTGATGGAGACGCGCTGCCAATGAAGAGAGTGGGTGGGCGGGGCCGAGGGAGGGAAAAAGAGCGCGCAGTTTCCCCCCTCCCCAAACAAAAGACGACGAGAGAGGGAAGAAGGTTTTCATTATGGCGGCAAAACAGTCCCATAGAAACGCATTGAGGGACAGGTGTGCGGGCACGCTGCCCCCCGCTGCACCAATAGAGCTGCATTATGAGGCCAGCAGCATGCAATACACCACAAGCGCTGCGCTGAGGAGAATAGCCGCATGCCCAAGGACGTTACTGCCTGACAAATGTCTTTAAAGGGACAGTATCCGTTAAATGCCACTAGTTTCACCATTTTTTTTTAAGATTGGAATTTACACACATTTGTGTAATTCATTATTCTGTTTTAAAGAGAACCCGAGGTGTGTTTAAAGAATGTTATCTGCATGCAGAGGCTGGATCTGCCTATACAGCCCAGCCTCTGTTGCTATCCCAAACCCCACTAAGGTCCCCCTGCACTCTGCAATCCCTCATAAATCACAGCCATGCTGTGAGGCTGTGTTTACATCTGTAGTGTCAGTCTCAGCTGCTCCCCCGCCTCCTGCATAGCTCTGGTCCCTGCCCCCCTCCCTTCCCTCCAATCAGGGAGGGAAGGGATGCAGGCGGGGACTGGAGTTCTGCAGGAGGCGGGGAGAGCAGCAGACTGACACTATAGAGATAAACACAGCCAGCTCTGACAAGCTGTTTGTCAGCAGCGTGGCTGTGATTTATGAGGGATTGCAGAGTGCAGGGGGATCTTAGGGGGGTTTGGGATAGCAACAGAGGCTGGGCTGTATAGGCAGATCCAGCCTCTGTATGCAGATAATATTCTTCAAACCCACCTCGGGTTCTCTTTAAATTCAACTTGGAGCCACAACTCCAAAAAGAAACGGAGGACTTAAATTGTACACAATAGGAACAGAGGCGCCAGAAGTATAAAAGTATTTAAAATCAGAGGAGGCAGTGGTGGACTTGCCTCTTCCAAGCAGACACAAGTAAAAGCTGATGTAATCTAATCTCAACATAAATGTGTAATACCAACACAAATGTATTTACACTCCAGGAGATAGATGCAACATGTTTCGCAGGAATTGCTCTGCTTCATCAGGCAATAAGTAGGAGCATGTAAAATGCTCTCCGTTTTACTCTGCCACTCTAATACCAGTACATAACTACACCCTATTGGGCTCTCCATTCTCTTTTTGAGGGCTTAAATTGCACAGCGTCAACAGCACTCTAGATCAAAATGGGTAATTTGGGTGCTGCTGTAGACCGCAGCGCCCAGTGGCTTTAAATCACTACATTCGGTAAAAAAAAAACAATTTAAAAGGTTGAAAAATATCGCGTTTTTTTGGGGGGGGGGGGGGCACTAAAATTTTCACGCATGTATTAGTTTTGTAATTTAACAAAAAACTGCATGAATATTCACGAAGATTGTTACTTTTATGCGGTATCAACATAGCTTAAACTGCTTAAATTGTCCCTTTAATTTCTAAAGAGGGACAGTCCGTCTTCTGTCCCTCTTTCTCCCTCATTTGTGCCTCTTTCAGGACTGATGTATCGATTTATGTATTTTTCTACTGAAAAATGTGTTTAATTGGCTCCAAACTTTATTCCCATCCTTTAAACTGATATATTTCTTCATTTCAAATCTTAATATGAAGAATAACTAGTGATGATAGAAAGGACCAGTGTAGTCTGAATAAAATTAAGTCTTTTACCGCTTTTTTAGTGATATGTGTTGTGGGGGTGTGGTTAGAAGTGTGTCAGGGGCGTGTCTTAAAGTGTCCCACTCCCTTATCTCAAAAAGTTGGGAGACAGGATTGGTATTTTAGGAATCGTGCAGTATTTCATTTGGTATTAGATGAATTACTGCAGTGCAGGTAAAATGGATAAAGGATGTGATGCAGATGGCATTGTTTATGATACTGATGAGTTAAGTGCAAGTCCGAGGTGCATATAATCAGCTTAAAACCATTGGTAATTTAATTATTTTTAATTACTGCGCAATAATATTGTGAAGTTAGGTGAAATATGTTTTTATAATTTATTTACATATTTTCCTGGATAGTTGACTTAGTTTTCGCCTTTTCTCTGCTGCGTTTCCTCCCTTTTATAACCTTCTGAATGTCTGTTGGTTACCAACAGCTCCAAGCTGGATACACCGAACATCTCACTTGATCTTTGTGAATTGACATTTATTGAGGTACCCGTATATACTCGAATACAAGTCAACCTCGTGTATAAGTCAACTCAAATATTCATCCCTCTTAAAGCGGAATATAACCCTGCATTTCAACTTTGCTCTAAAACATTATTTACAGCATATTATATGCAAAAAGCATTTTTTCTTTACTAGACCAGCATTGGAAGGGTTTATTTTTATTTATTTATTTATTGTATTTATAAAGCGCCAACATATTACGCAGCGCTGAACATTAATTTAGGTTACAGACAATATTTAGGGGTGACATACAGCAATATGACAATACAGGAATACAAGAAAACCAGATCACACAGCACAGTATTAGTACAAGGTAATGCTTAGTCAGTCACTGGAGGGGATCATGGAGATTAGGCAAGTTATGTTCACTCAGATGCATAGCATGGGTTCACAGTAATGGAGGTGCCAGATCAGGTAGGACACAAAAGGAGGAGGACCCTGCCCAAAGGCTTACAATCTAGAGGGAGAGGTAAGGACACAAATAGTAGGGGACCAGAGTTCAGCTGTAGGTTTAGAGCACTTGTGAGGGGTAGTAGGCCAGAGTGAAAAGGTGAGTTTTGAGGGCTTTCTTGAAGATGTTGAAGGAGGGGGCTGCCCTAATGGGTGGAGGTATGGAGTTCCATAGTGTTGGAGCAGCTCTTGAGAAGTCCTGGAGGCGTGCATGGGACTGGGTGATGCGGGGGGCGGTTAGGCGAAGTTCATTGGAAGAGCGGAGTGAGCGGCTAGGTGTGTACCTCTGAGTAAGATCGGAAATGTAGGTTGGACAGGTTTTGTGGACAGATTTGTAGGTCAGACACAGTATCTTGAATCTGATTCTGGACTGGATAGGAAGCCAGTGGAGGGATTCTAGGAGGGGATCTGCCGTGGTGGAGCGATGGGAGCAGTGGATAATTCTGGCTGCCGCATTCATGATGGACTGCAGTGGGGCTGTTCGGGTCATAGGGAGACCAGACAGCAGGGCATTGCAGTAGTCAAGGCGGGAAATTATGAGGGCATGGATGAGGAGTTTGGTGGTGGCAGAGGTCAGGAAAGGGCGAATCTTACAGATGTTACGAAGGTGGAAGTTGCAGGACTTTGTGAGGTTTTGGATGTGGGAAGTGAAGGAGAAGTAAACAGAGGTTTCAAGTTCGGTGGAGAGATATGCAGAAGTTCAGATAGATACATTCTATTTAGTTAGATGTATCTATTGATAAACAGTTACACACTCTTTGGCTGTCCTCCAACTCCTTCTCAGTGAGAGATGAGTCACATGCCACACTTAGATACATTTATGTAAACAAAATGTATCTGTTTCAGGTTCGGATGCGTCTGCAGAAATCTCCAGGAACTTTAAAGCCCTGTGTAACCCTTCCAATGCTGGTCTAGTAAAAAAAAAAAAAATGCTGGTTGCATATAATATACTGTAAATAATGTTTTAGAGCAAAGTTGAAATGCAGGGTTATATTCCGCTTTAAGCTGGAATTTTTATTGACTCAAATATAAGTCTACCCAGCAAAGTTAATAGTTGCCCTTGGGGCTCAGGAGGAGTTAATGACTGCACTGCATACAGTTTTGTAGTCATTAACCCCTCCTGTCCCTAAAGTGCAGCCAATAACTCCTCCAGGCCCCCAATTGCTGCAATTATTCACTCCCTTTTATGCAGCCCAGTATTTCCCTCCTGCCCCTTTACCTGATAATTGTGCCCAGGGCTTTTAGACCTGTGTGTTCTTGACATTTCCTTTCCTCAAAGTATCACGACGGTAAATTGCTGCAAATAGGAACTATTAGTACACACATTACTCAGTGTTGCCTGTGACCCGTGTATAAGTCAACTCCTATACTTTTATGAAGTGAATCGGACCTAAATTTCTAGACTTGTGCTCGAGTATATACAGTACTTTCCTCACTAGTCACTAAGGCTGCTTTTCCACTAGGAAGGGCGATTGCATGCAAAATCGTGCTACCTATGTTTTCTACTCGCTGCCATTGCGCCATCTGGAACAGAGTGGGATCACACCAAAAGTTTTGCAGCCTGACTACTACGATTTGCGGAAAAATCACAATTTGCATGTAAATCGCGGTCCTGTTGCTATCAGAAAAACAGCCGCGATCTGCTTTTTTGAAGGGATTGTGGCTAATGGAAAAGTAGCCTTATTTTAGTTTTCCTTGCGGCAACAGACTAAGTGAATTGACATTTTCCGAAATGTTGATTAAAACCCGTTTTCTACTTTACCGTATGTGCTAATCCTTAGTGAATTGAAACCAGTGTGTAATTTGGGTGCTGTCAATAGCCGAAGCCCAAATTACGTTAGGAAGGGACAGGTAGTGTTAGGAGTAATGTTTTGGGGGTATTTTTAGGAGTAGCTAGGGGTGGAATTATTGGAGGAGGTAGAAGTCTTAGTAGAATATCGGCTTCACCCCGAGGCCAAATTACCCGGTGCCATATCCTAATGCATGCCTCTGGAATACTATTACTATGAGATGGTTTAGATTGAATGTCCAATCTTGCTGCAGGAGTAATTGGCTGCATGGTGACCACATCAGGATATAGGTAGGTCTACAATACCTGCCCAAGGTAGAAGGCCCATAATTTTATCTGGCAGAAGATACAAAATGAGCCCAGAAATGTGTATTTGGGGCTACTCAGGGAGGGGAACCCTTTTACAGGCTGTTCCTCTTTTGTTGTGAAAACATCAAATGGTTTCAGCTTAGCTCTGTATATAGCAAAGATTAATGAAACCCTTATTTTGGCAATTGTGTATAGTCCGTTTTCTAGATATTTCTGTATCCACAAAAGATTATCCCAAATGGGAGCACTCCCTTCCATCTGCCCAGCTTGCATGGCACTGATATAGAAAAAGTTTAGCTATTCTGTAAGGCCCATTTGCATGCTTCTGATATAATGTTGCCGGTTTACCATGTGCTTTGATGCAGATGGTTTTATATGCAATTTTGTTGCGTTTCGAGCATATATAAACTCTGGCCCATGGGCTAAATCTGCCCCGCAGAGCCATCAAATTTGGCACCAAGTGGTTTACCCTCTTTTCATTATGTTTGGTCCATTCTAGACACCAGGGCAGCTATACTAAAGGTGAAGCCCTAGATCACCAGGGAAGCACCATGGGAGAGGAAGTGGTAAAGCTCAACAGGAAACTATAGCGGAGGGAGTCACTAGACATTACGGAACTGTATAGTGGAGGGAGAGGACAACTAGACACCAGAGAACTGTATAGGGCAGGGAGTGGGGGCAATAGACACCAGAGAACTGTATAGGGCAGGGAGTGGGGGCACTAGACACCAGAGAACTGTATATGACAGGGTAGGGCCACTAGACACCAGAGAACTGTATAGGGCAGGGAGTGGGGGCAATAGACACCAGAGAACTGTATAGGGCAGGGAGTGTGGGCACTAGACACCAGAGAACTGTATAGGGCAGAGAGTGGGGGCACTAGACACCAGAGAACTGTATATGACAGGGTAGGGCCACTAGACACCAGAGAACTGTATAGGGCAGGGAGTGGGGGCAATAGACACCAGAGAACTGTATAGGGCAGGGAGTGGGGGCACTAGACACCAGAGAACTGTATAGGGCAGGGAGTGGGGGCACTAGACACCAGAGAACTGTATAGGGCAGGGAGTGGGGGCAATAGACACCAGAGAACTGTATAGGACAGGGAGGGGGGCCACTAGAGCCGGCTTTCGTAGCCAGGGTAGCTTCAGGTCTTTGCAGGGGTTCCCTGGCATTTTCCCGGGGGGATGAGAAAGTTTCAAAAGTGCCATTTTGTTTCCTCTGTGTCCTCTTCACTCATTGGGCTTCATTCACAAAGCCGTGGTAACTCCTAGCATGGTTTTGCGCATGTTAGAACGTGCGAAAACACGGCTGAAAATTTGCAATTGCGCGTCAAAACAATTATCGCGTTATAACGCGTGCAAAACGCTGGCGCCACTGTGCTATGGGTTAGCACGGCTTTGTGAATCAAGCCCATTGTATGCTCATTTCGAATGGGGTGGGGGTGACGTATGTAAGAGCACACTATAATAGAGTACCGTATAAAGCTGTTACAATAAGGAGCACATTAATAAAAAAACAATTGAATATGAGGTCAGTATAACAAGTGGCACTATAATAAATGTAGGAGCTATAATAAGAAACACTAACGTATGCTGCTTAAAAGGAACCACTATAAGGAAGAAACATGGAATGGAGGCTTAACAACAAAGTTGTTACAATGAACAACCACACCCACTTTTAAAGACCATGCATCCTGAAAAATAAATCCCTACTCCCCCTATTATTTGAAGGGTTCCTCCAGAGTACAAAGGTTGATAAAGGCTGCACTAGAGAATGGCATAGGTGAGCCACTAGACACCAGGGAACTTTATAGGGCACAGGTGTCGAACTCCAGGCCTGGAGGGCCAGATCCATGCCAGTGTTTAGGATGGACTCAGAAAGAGAGGAATGTGTTCCACCTGATGGACCACACCTTTCCTGATTCAGACCCTCAATTCATTTGAGCTATGTCAAAAAAGTGTGAGGATCTCGGCCCTCGAAGGACCGTTTGACATTCCTGGTATAGTGGAAGGGGGCCATTATACACCAGGGAACTTTATAAGGTAGTGAGGTGGCCACTAGACATTGAGGTTGGCCCGTGACTTGGTCCCAGCATTCAATTTTCTGCCCACTTTGTATTTGAGTTTAAAGAGACTCCGTAACAAAAATTGCATCCTGTTTTTTATCATCCTACAAGTTCCAAAAGCTATTCTAATGTGTTCTGGATTACTGCAGCACTTTGTACTATCACAGTCTCTGTAATAAATCAACTTATCTCTCTCTTGTCAGACTTGTCAGCCTGTGTCTGGAAGGCTGCCAAGTTCTTCAGTGTTGTGGTTCTGCTATGAACTCTCCCTTCCAGGCCCCTCTATGCACACTGCCTGTGTGTTATTTAGATTAGAGCAGCTTCTCTCTTCTCTCTTATCTTTTACAAGCTGGATAAATCGCCCTCTGAGCTGGCTGGGCTTTCACATAGTGAGGAATTACACACAAGGGCAAAGCTGTTTGCAGGAATAAAAGAGCAGCCTGAAACTTCAGTGCATGAGAGATGCAGGGGGAAAGAAACACACAAATGATCTCTTGAGATTCAAAAGGAAGGCTGTATACAGCCTGCTTGTGTATGGATGTATTTTCTATGTGTGGACATACTGTACATCAACCTACTTCCTGTTTTGGTGGCCATTTTGTTTGTTTATAAACAAACTTTTTAAAACTGTTTTTAACCACTTTTAATTCGGCGGGGAGCTGCGAAATTGTGACAGAGGGTAATAGGAGATGTCCCCTAACGCACTGGTATGTTTACTTTTGTGTGATTTTTAACAATACAGATTCTCTTTAAATACCACTGGTTTGCTTGCAAGTTCAACAGTGGTGCAGAATTCTCCATGCTATTGAAAGAAATTAGCAAGAGACTACATGATATTGAAAAGAGCACCTAAAGCGATAATAATAACAAAAGAAAAAGTTAGATCCCTCAGCAGAGTTACCATTTGTTCAAAATCGCACTGCACGCAGCATTTCTTACCCTACATACGTTAAAAATGTGCAATTGCGAAGACCTTGCTGATTGCATTGTTTAGTGTGAACTAAGCCCTAGTGTGAATCTGGGGTGGGGGAGGCACTCCGACGTACATTTAAGTGATAAATTATGTTTAAAATTGAAAAAAAGTTTTGCTTACTTCTAACAAGAAAGGGATAGGCCTATGGATGTAAAATAAACTTTTAATGCAAATCAGGCACTAATAAGATAACGCGTTTTGCAGAACGCAGTCCACTTCCTCAGATCAAGTGAAAAAAAGTGTCTTAATCCGTGAACGGAGCAAGTCAGGAGCAGCCCAGTGTGCCTTTCTTCTGTTCATGAACAGCCTTTGGCAAGCGCATCCATATTGGGCTTTTGGTTTAGACAATAATGTCCTAATGGTGTAAATGTGAGCTTCCATAATTGTGCTCCACATGCAAGGAAATAACACACCAAAGCTATGCCTACACTTCAAAGTTCCCTCGGCTGAAGCAATCGTCTATGAAGAGTGTACACGTTCCCCGACGTCACTGGACTACTGTGATCCACCAGGATATGGACTATGCCACTCGCTCTGTGATGGACTGGATCACTCACCCTGTGGGAACTTCAAACGAGCCTCCTGTATTAAGATACCCCTTAAATGTCCACCCCGAATACTGGAGCTGCCAATTTGGACTGGATCGTTTCCAAGTTGCGAACAGTTTGCTACAATACTTCCAGGAACTGAAAAGATTATTGTCTCACCGATTATTTTGAGTTCCAATCAAAGAACTGACACACCCAATACTCGTTTTGCTGGCAGGAAGGCTGAGCTGTGCACGTGGCCGTCTCTGGAAATAACACCAAGGTAGACATTAAAGTAATGTATGAAAATCTCTTGTCATGTGTAGCTCTGAGTCTTGTTTACCAGAAGTGGGAATTCAAATGAGATAATTGCTCGAGTAGAGGGAAACGTGTATAGTCCAGAGTCTTCACTGATCATCCTGTGGCCCACTGTTCTAACGCTGGGTCCATTTAAAGGGGACACGAGGTGGGAGGGATATGGAGGTAACACGCACGCTTAGAGGGATGCATGGGGACGCGAGAGCCAGAAAAAGCGAAGCTTCCGAGAGAAGCTGTCGCTTTTTCAGCAGGGGAGAGGAATCAGTGATCGGGCACCATAGCCCGATTCACTGATTGCCTGGCTAACGAACCGCGGGCCGGGAGCACGGGCACATGGCCTCCTGGACGTAGCTAGTACGTCCAGGAGGTGAAAGTAGTTAAAAGGGAAATAAATATGGCAGCCTCTGTATACCTCTTAACTTCAGTTCCCCTCTCAGCTTTAGATTCTGCAAAGCAAACCTTTCATGAAGGTGGAATTAAAAGTACCCTGAGTCAGCGAAATATCTATTGATTGAAGTCCATGCGTGGCTAAATTACCTCTCACTTAGGGCTCTTCCTGTTCAGTAAGGCAGCACTTATTCAGTAAGTAGACCTTGGGCAAGTCTACCTAAACACTGCTACTGCCTATAGAGCGCGTCCTAGTGGCTGCAGCTCTGGCGCTTTGAGTCCCCCAGAAGAAATATTATTTGTCTTGTCTTTCATACTTTCCGAGGTCCGTCATGTCACGTAGCAAAAAAAACACATAAGGAGTAATATTCCTATGGGGTTATCCCATTGTATGCAGGGAGGCGGGTCCCGTCATAATGCACGAATAGGTGTGTGTCGTGTTTGTTTCACCTGGAAATGAGGCATACTTTCATTAGGAAGTATGGCTCACTGGTCGCACCACAGCGGTAGCGCAACCTTTTGGGACTCTTGCAGTGTGGTTGGGGAAGAATTGCACTGCAGCGGACATTTGAAGAATGGGCCTTAGTGTCCTGGTGCTGCTCGTTATCCTCTTGTTCCCCAGGCCCCCTTCTTTCCGCAGCCTCCTGGAAGTCTGAACTCTCTAACTGCGCCTGCACAAGCCTGGATTTATACTTTTTTCACCCCTAGTCCAAGTATGTTCGGACTCTTCCATGTAGACAGAGAAAAGACGCCTTAGAGGGGATCTAATTAACATGTATAAATACATCAGAGGGCAATATAATAGCTTGGCAGATGAGCTTTTTGTCCCTAGGCCTTCTCAAAGGACTAGAGGACATGATCTGCGCATGGAGAAAAAACGTTTTAGCCATTTATTTAGGAAAGAGCTCTTTACAGTAAGAGTGATTAAGATGTGGAATGCATTGCCACAGGGAGTAGTTATGGCAAACTCTATACCTGCATTTAAAGGGGGCTTAGATGCTTTCCTTGCATTGAAAGACATCCATGGCTACAATTACTAGGTAATGCCTAATGATGATGATCCAAGGATTTTATCTGATTGCCATCTGGAGTCGGGAAGGAATGTTTTCCCTTTTGGGGCTAATTGGACCATGCCTTGTAAGGGTTTTTCGCCTTCCTCTGGATCAACAGGGATATGTGAGGGAGCAGGCTGGTGTTCTACTTTGTTCTCTGGTTGAACTCGATGGACGTATGCCTTTTTTCAACCCAAATAACTATGTAACGATGTACAGCAGCCCCTCCCATTCCGCGTGCAGCCCCCTCTCCCATATGTACAGAGGCTTGCAAAAAGTATTCGGCCCCCTTGAAGTTTTCCACATTTTGTCACATTACTGCCACAAACATGAATCAATTTTATTGGAATTCCACGTGAAAGACCAATACAAATTGGTGTACACATGAGAAGTGGAACAAAAATCATACATGATTCCAAACATTTTTTACAAATAAATAACTGCAAAGTGTGGTGTGCGTAATTATTCAGCCCCCTTTGGTCTGAGTGCAGTCAGTTGCCCATAGACATTGTCGGATGAGTGCTAATGACTACATAGAGTGCACCTGTGTGTAATCTAATGTCAGTATAAATACAGCTGCTCTGTGACGGCCTCAGAGGTTGTCTAAGAGAATATTGGGAGCAACAACACCGTGAAGTCCAAAGAACACACCAGACAGGTCAGGGATAAAGTTATTGAGAAATTTTAAAGCAGGCTTAGGCTACAAAAAGATTTCCAAAGCCTTGAACATCCCTCGGAGCACTGTTTAAGCGATCATTCAGAAATGGAAGGCGTATGGCACAACTGTAAACCTACCAAGACAAGGTCGTCCACCTAAACTCACAGGCCGAACAAGGAGAGCGCTGATCAGAAATGCAGTCAAGAGGCCCATGGTGACTCTGGACGAGCAGAGATCTACAGCTCAGGTGGGGGAATCTGTCCATAGGACAACTATTAGTCGTGCACTGTACAAAGTTGGCCTTTATGGAAGAGTGGCAAGAAGAAAGCCATTGTTAACAGAAAAGCATAAGAAGTCCCGTTTGCTGTTTGCCACAAGCCATGTGGGGGACACAGCAAACATGTGGAAGAAGGTGCTCGGGTCAGATGAGACCAAAACGGAACTTTTTGGCCAAAATGAAAACGCTTTGTGTGGTGGAAAACTAACACTGCATATCACTCTGAACACACCATCCCGACTGTCAAATATGGTGGTGGCAGCATCTTGCTCTGGGGATGCTTCTCTTCAGCAGGGACGGGGAAGCTGGTAAGAGTTGCTGAGAAGATGGATAGAGCCAAATACAGGGAAAACTTGGAAGAAAACCTCTTGGAGTCTGCAAAAGACTTGAGACTGGGGCAGAGGTTCACCTTCCAGCAGGACAACAACCCTAAACATAAAGCCAGGGCAACAATGGAATGGTTTAAAACAAAACATATCCATGTGTTAGAATGGCCCAGTCAAAGTCCAGATCTAAATCCAATCGAGAATCTGTGGCAAGATCTGAAAACTGCTGTTCACAAACGTTGTCCATCTAATCTGACTGAGCTGGAGCTGTTTTGCAAAGAAGAATGGGCAAGGATTTCAGTCTCTAGATGTGCAAAGCTGGTAGAGACATACCCTAAAAGACTGGCAGCTGCAATTGCAGCAAAAGGTGGTTCTACAAAGTATTGACTCAGGGGGCTGAATAATTATGCACACCCTACTTTGAAGATATTTATTTGTAAAAAATGTTTGGAATCATGTATGATTTTCACTCCACTTCTCACATGTACACCACTTTGTATTGGTCTTTCACGTGGAATTCCAATAAAATGGTATTCATGTTTGTGGCAGTAATGTGACAAAATGTGGAAAACTCATCGAATAATTTTGCAAGCCACTGTAACTCTTACGTACTGCAGCCCATCTTTCATGTACAGCTCCCTTGGGCATCAGCTTCTGATTTTCATGTGTTGCTCCCAACTTGCAGCCTTCTCTTTCATTAATTAGCATGTCCAGGTGCCCCCTTAGGTTGCAGCCACCCAGGCCTTTCCCAAAAGCCGGCACTGCGCCTGTGCAGTAAAAGAAAGCGCTCATATGAACTTGCACCTGTAAAGTTCTCAATCACGCGGTGCCGCTTGTGGGAACTTCCTGGTTATAGTATTCAATTAAGCATCCCATCAAATATGATGAGAAAATAAAGGGGGTGAGGGGCAACGAACAGGAAAATGAGCAGTGCCAGGACACTAAGAGGTAATCTAACTCACCCTGGGCTTATTTCACTTTTTGTCCCTGGTTTAGGGGTACCTTAACCCCCTTGGCGGTATGATGCTTTCTAGATTTTAGAGTCAAAAAGCGGTACAGTTTTTTTGCATCCTTTCAGACCCTAAAACCTGGAAAAAAACCGCTGCCAGGGAGATCTGAACAGCCCCAGTAATCGCTCACCTCCCTGGCTCCAGCGCTGCAGTTATGCCTCCATCCTCCGGGTGGCGCTGCAACTCTAAAGTTAGATCGCCGGCTGTGTTAGCAGGTCAGGAGCCAATGTAAGCCAATTGCATTGGCTTACATTGATGGACACCGTCAGGAGCCAATGAAAGCGGCTCCTGACCTGCTAACACAGCTCTGTTGTCATAGGGACGGCAGACAGAGGGACCTGCGGCGATATTAGAGCGGCGTGACCGGCGGGAGTGACAGGTCTGTGCGGCGATACATTGGAAGGCGGCGTTTTTTGCGGTACCAGCAGTCTCTGGTCCTTAAGGGGCCAGAGACTGCTGGTATGGAAATGGTTAAACCGTTAAAGGAAAATGAATATAACAGCCTCTATCTCTCTCACTTCAGTGGTCCTTTAAAGAGAATCTGTATTGTTAAAATCGCACAAAAGTAAACATACCAGTGCGTTAGGGGACATCTCCTATTACCCTCTGTCACAATTTCGCCGCTCCTCGCCGCATTAAAAGTGGTTAAAAACAGTTTTAAAAAGTTTGTTTATAAACAAACAAAATGGCCACCAAAACAGGAAGTAGGTTGATGTACAGTATGCCCACACATAGAAAATACAACCATACACAAGCAGGCTGTTTACACCCTTCCTTTTGAATCTCAAGAGATCATTTGTGTGTTTCTTTCCCCCTGCAGCTATCTTCCACTGAAGTGTCAGGCTGTTTCTTCCTGCAGAGTGCAGACAGCTCTGCCTGTATGTAATTCCTCAGTATGTGAAAGCCCAGCCAGCTCAGAGG
The DNA here is from genome assembly GCF_040937935.1 of Hyperolius riggenbachi. Classification (NCBI taxonomy): domain Eukaryota; kingdom Metazoa; phylum Chordata; class Amphibia; order Anura; family Hyperoliidae; genus Hyperolius; species Hyperolius riggenbachi. Next base: position 15,774,323 of record NC_090655.1, on the reverse strand, counting down.
AGGATTTATCCAGCTTGTAAAAGATAAGAGAGAAGAGAGAAGCTGCCCTAATCTAAATAATATACAGGCAGTGTGCAGAGAGGGGCCTGGAGGGGGGAGATGCATCACAGAACCACAACACTGAAGAACTTGGCAGCCTTCCAGATACAGGCTGACAAGTCTGACAAGAGAGAGATAAGTTGATTTATTACAGAGATGGTGATAGTAGAACGTGCTGCAGTAAGCCAGAACACATTAGAATAGCTTCTGGAACTTGTAGGATGATAAAAAACAGGATGCAATTTTTGTTACGGAGTCTCTTTAAATCACATGGCCTGGGAAGTATGAAAATCCCAGCAGGGCCTGCAGCTACGCTTGTAAGCAGCATTCCACTAACAAACATGCAGGTGCACAGGAAGAACGTTCACAAGAGCATCTGAAAGATGTAACAAAGTAACAATAACATCCTGATCTTCCGCCTGTGCTAACTGGCTATACTAAGTATAGCTGATCACAAATGAAGTCAATTAAAAAATAAACAGCCCAGCGCATACCAAGATTACAGTATATGGTAGTAACAATGTTTAACCACTTAAGGACCGGGCTGGTTTCTCTGATCTGTGCTGCGTGGGCTCTCCAGCCCGCAGCACAGATCGTGTTTGCAGCATGGCGATCAGACTTCCCCCCCCCCCCCCCCCTTTTATCCCCACTAGGGGGATGTCCTGCTGGGGGAATCTGATCGCCACCGCTCTGTGTGTGTGTGGGGGGGGGGCTCCTCAAAGCCCTCCTCCGCAGCGATTCCCAGCCTCCCTCTCCTCCCCTCCTTCCTATGGGCGCACAGGACGGAGATCCATCCTACGCCGCCTCTGATAGGCTTCAGCCTATCAGATGCCGGCGATCCCCGGCCAATCAGAGACCGGGGATCGCCGATCTCCAGCGCCGGATGATGTAAACACAGGGGATTTCTTCCCCGCGTGTTTACATTTAGCCTGCGAGCCGCGATCGGAGGCTCGCAGGCTGTTCACGGAGACACCCTCCGTGAACTGACATGGAATGGAAACCCACAAACGACCAGCCGCCGCCTATCGGCGTTAGCTGGTCGTTATGTGGTTAAATGGTATTGACAGTCAAACATTTTATTCCACTTTTCCTCTCTCTCCTGCGTAAGCAGAACAGAGCAAATTTAAAGGGATACTGTAGGGGGGTCGGGGGAAAATGAGTTGAAGTTACCCGGGGCTTCTAATGGTCCCCCGCAGACATCCTGTGTTGGCGCAGCCACTCACCGATGCTCCGGCCCCGCCTCCGGTTCACTTCTGGAATTTCAGACTTTAAAGTCTGAAAACCACTGCGCCTACGTTTCCGTGTCCTCGATCCCGCTGATGTCACCAAGAGCGCACAGCGCAGGCGCAGTATGGTCTGTGTCTGCGCAGTACACTCCTGGTGACATCAGAGGGAGTGAGGACATGGCAACGCAGGCGCAGTGGTTTTCTGACTTTAAAGTCAGAAATTCCAGAAGTGAACTGGAGGCGGGGCCGGAGCATCGGTGAGTGGCTGCGCGGGCACAGGACGTCTGCGGGGGACCATTAGAAGCCTCGGGTAAGTTCAGCTCATTTTCCCCCGACCCCCCCTACAGTATCCCTTTAAGATTAAAAAAAAATAAAATTGTTTCTATCACTTAACCTGCTGGACGTTTCATTTCCCATGGCCGCGGGAGGGTTTTCTTCGCCTGATTTTTTTTCCCTTTCATGTAGCTAGCCTAGTGCTAGCTACATGATTCTCCCCTTCCTCCTCTCTCCCTCCAACCCTTCTGATCGGCGCCGGCGATCACGCCCATAAGGAAATCCCGTTCTGAACGGGATATCCTTTAGGGCTTCCCCCGTCGCCATGGCGACGAATGGAGTGGCGTCATCGACGTCGTGACGTCACTGGGACTCCCGATCCACCCCAAAGCGCAGCCTGGCGGCGATTGGCCAGGCTGTGCACGGGGCGGGCCTCTCTCGCGTCGGGCAGCGGCGGATCGGCGGCGAACGGGGCAAACACGCAGCTAGCAAAGTGCTAGCTCCGTGTTTGAAAAAAAAAATTATCAGAACGCTAGGGAGGTTAAAGAGGAACTGTAGTGATAATGCTTTTTTTTTCTTTGCTTTTTTTTTTTTTTACAATATTAATGTATAAATTATTTAGTCAGTGTCTGCCCAATGTAAAATATTTCCCGGATTTACATTCTGAGGGCTATTTCACACTGGGCACTTTTCTAGGGATTTTGGCAGCGTTTCGGATCGCTAGCGATCAGGCAAATCGCTGGAAAAGCGCTACAGCAATGTATTTCAATGGAGATGTTCTCATTTAAGAGATTTGCATGCAGCGTTTTTGAAGCGATAGCGCTTCCATTATAAGTATAGAATCACTTCAAAATCGCTTTTTATTTTTTAAGTGCAGTGATTTTTGAGCGCTTTTCCCATCAAAACCTACTATTCACCAATCACTGGCTGATCGCTACACTCTGAAATCGCTCAAAAATAGCTTTTGTATTGGACAAAAAATCACCCCGAAAGCGCTAGAAAAAAATTCACAAAATCTCTACGCAATTGCACTTGCGCTTAGTGATTGCCAGTGTAAACCAGCCCTGACATTTATCACTGGTGGTGACATCTTTAGTTCTGCCAGGTGATCTGTATGGAATGTTCGTTACTGAGAGTTCAATACACAGAGATATTGCTTACTTGGCAGTTGAAAACAAACGTTAATTCCCACAATGCAACGAGGTTCACAGACAGCAAACCGTCAGGACCAAGGTCATGACATCACACTGTGGGAGGGGTTTATTAGCAGCACAGATTCCCTCCCCCCTCCTCCTCTGTGATGATCTATTGGAGAAAAGATGAAGATTTCTTGTGGGGAAGTGTGTATGAGCTACTGATTGGGAGGGCGTTTTATCCAAGGTTAAGATAAACAGATCTGATTCAAAACTGATAACAACGCTGCCACCATTAGTATGGAGCTGTCCAATGCACGACAAAGCTTATGCAGTTATCAATACTACCCTTACCTGCAGCACTCAACTTATTAATAAATATGAATCTGTTAGAATGATTTATTCTTTATTGTACTTATACAACACCAACATATTATTATTGTTTATTTATAAAGCGCCAACATATTCCATGGCACTGTACAATGTAAGAAAACAAACAAGGGATACAGACAATGATAAACATCAAGTATGGACACTTGTACAAAATACAGAACTGGCGATTACAAGAGCAGATTTAACATGATGACTAAAATGTGTAAATGTATAACAGAATGCAAGCTGTTAAATGAATAACATTCCAAGACACAAAAGGGTGAGAACCCTGCCCTTGCGAGCTTACAATCTAAAGGAATGGGGTGGAAACAAGAGGTGGGGGAATTGCACAGTATATACAGGCAATGCGTGATTAGGATATTTAGTAAGGAGTAAAACTAGACACAAGGTTGAAGGGTGTATGGTCTGAGATAGAGCATATGCTTGTCGGAAAAGGTGGGTATTGAGGGAGAGTTTAAAGATTTCAAAGGTGGCAGAGTGGCGGATGTGCTGTGGAGGGGCATTCCAGAGGAGGGGTGAGGCACGTGAGAAGTCTTGTACCCGTGAATGTGAGGAGGTAATTGTAGAAGAGGGTAAAAGAAGCTCGTGTGCAGATCTGAGATTGCGGTTGGGTTGGTATCTGGAGATTAGTGAGGATATGTACCGGGGAGAGATTGTGGAGAGCTTTGTAGGTTAGGGTTAAGAGTTTGAACTGGATCCTCTGGGTAATTGGCAGCTAGTGAAGAGCTTGACAGAGAGGAGCAGCAGAGGAAGAGCGAAAACAGATGAATGAGACGAGCAGCAGAGTTCAGTAAAGATTGGAGGGGTGCTAGTCGGTTAGTTGGAAGAACATATTACACAGTGCTGAACGATAAATGGGGAAGATCATGCAACAGACAGTGCTCAGCTGCGTTGCAGAATAACTCCCTGCTCATACAATCCTATGGGGCTGTTCACAGTACTGCACTGTAACTGAAACTGAGGTGACAGGCAGGTGATCTTGAAGAGGTGCGTTTTGAGGGATGGTATCCCTTGTCCCGGTCCAAGATCATAATCATTGAATCTCTGCACTGCCTGTCTGTTTACGCTGTAAAGTCTGTTGTCCCTTCTCCAAGTCTGTCCTCACAAAAGTTCTGTTTCAGCTGCTGAGGCTGTATAGGAAGTTCTGTTCTCTTCCAAAACGTCTGCATGCATTTTTTAACAGTCTAGTCTGCTCTTATGGCATGCCCTATAGGTACAGAGTCAGGTATAATACACCTGATGTATACTACGATTAAATATCGATAAAAAACACCAATACGTCCCGGTGTTTAATGCAATGACACTGACTATATATCTGTGGTAGTACTGTGTTGTGGGGGTCCTGGCTGATCCCCCTCCACTGAAACAGTATGTCAGTGGGGTGTAGCTATCCCACACCAACAGTACTCGGTGCCCTGCCAAGGGTGGTATGGACCCAAGTGTGATCGCAGGTGTGGTGTTATAAGCCACCTCAGCAAACACCTCAAAGTATAAGTCCTATACGCACCCCCTGGGGAGGCTAGATTACAATCGTGCTAAAACGTGCATAGTGCTGTACATATAAACCTGTATTTTTATTACATTTATATGTACAGCACGATGCACGTTTTAGCACGATTGTAATCTAGCCTCCCCAGGGGGTGCGTATAGGACTTATACTTTGAGGTGTTTGCTGAGGTGGTTTATAATACCACACCTGCGATCACACTTGGGTCCATACCACCCTTGGCAGGGCACCGAGTACTGTTGGTGTGGGATAGCTACACCCCACTGACATACTGTTTCAGTGGAGAGGGATCAGCCAGGACCTCCTCAACACAGTACTACCACAGATATATAGTCAGTGTCATTGCATTAAACACCGGGACGTATTGGTGTTTTTTATCGATATTTAATCGTAGTATACATCAGGTGTATTATACCTGACTCTGTACCTATAGGGCATGTCCTAGTGACAAGTGTGTTTTCTTGTATGTTTTCCCTGGTACTTACCTTCGGTTAGTGTATGTACTTTAGTCTGCTCTTATACAAGGTTGAAGTAAACCAAAAGTGACTTTTTAAATACAAGTTACATAAGAAAAGAAAAGCTTCTGGATAGTCCTGAGGCTTCCCCCGTCGTCCTCAACCCCAGTGATTTAGTGCTGGGACCCTCTAAGTAAATCTGACAGAGGCTTAGGTAGGATTAAATCATGAGCTACTCTGAGGACAGCCAGTGACATGACTATGTACTCTGTAATGTGCTGCAGAAGATGTCAGTGCTATATAAATACATAGTAATAATATGGTAGGACATTAGACTATGACTATGGTAGGATTAGAGTATGAGCTCCTCTGAGGACAGTCAGTGACATGACTATGTACTCTGTAAAGTGCTGCAGAAGATGTCAGTGCTGTATAAATACATAATAATAATATGGTAGGACATTAGACTATGGTAAGATTAGAGTGTGAGCTCCTCTGAGGACAGTCAGTGACATGACTATGTACTCTGTAAAGTGCTGCAGTTGTCAGTGCTATATAAATACATAATAATAATATGGTAGGACATTAGACTATGACTATGGTAGGATTTAATTGTGAGATCCTCTGAGGACAGTCAGTGACATGACTATGTACTCTGTAAAGTGCTGCAGATGTCAGTGATATAAACATAATAATAATAATATGGTAGGACATTAGACTAGGACTATGGTAGGATTAGATTGTGAGTTCCTCTGAGGACAGTCAGTGACATGACTATGTACTCTGTTAGTAGATGCCAGCGCTATATAAATACATAATAATAATATGGTATGACAGACTAATGCTAGGTACACACAGTAACATTTTCAGACAGATTTACTGCCAGATCAACTATTTCCAACAGGTCCGATTTTTGATCTATTTTCCATTTACTTCTATGGAAAATCAGTCAGAAAATCAAAAAGAAAATCAGATTGGACTTGTTGGAAATAGTCGAACAGTAAATCTGTCAAAAAAAATGTGTATCACGTGTGCCTAGCTTTAGATGGGGATTAGATTGTCAGCTTCTAAGTGACATGTAGCGACATGCATCCTGTAAAGCGCCGCCATAGACTCTAATGCAATTATCTTTAATACAGCAAAAAAAGGAGAAAAAAAGGCGCCGCGATAAATATCGTTAACAGTATTAGAACATTACAGTTTTTGAAGTATGTTATCGTTTTAGAAGCTTGCAACGTTGTAGTTTTTGTCATATTGATTAGTTTCTATGTACAGATTTTACGGTATCAAAGATATTATCGTCTCTATGTGTAAAAGGGTGTTTCTGTAGAGGGAGTGGTTAGGGTTAGGCACCACCAGGGGGAGTGGTTAGAGTTAGGGACCACCCGGGCGGCGGTTAGGGTTAGGCAACACTGGGGGGAGGGGGGGGGGGTGTTAGGTGTCACCTGGGCGGCGGTTAGTTTTAGACACCACCGGGGGTTGGTTAGGTGTAACCAGGGAAGTGGTTAGTTTTAGGCACCACCAGGGGAGGGTTCTGTGTGAGAGTGGGGTTGGGTTAAACTGTATTTTTGAATTATGTAACTATTGTTAACGTTAACATCTTTTCATTATTATTTCCCGTCTGTTTTTACAACAGTATTTAGCGTTTCACCAAGTTTGACAACGAGGTTTATCATTATCAGATTTCATTATCCACCGGCGCCATTACGTTATCCAGTCGAGCCCTTTTTTCATGCATGCTGTAAAGTTGCTGTTCGGACACACAAACGTTTTATATAAGCACAGTTCTCTTCTGTGCTTCTGTTGCAGGTGGCCTATTTTACAGCAGGGGGCATATTATTCCCATAACAGCTTCACTTGATCTACTTTCTGTTCATGCTTGTTTAGGCGATGAAGAGGAAAGATAAGGCGACTAGTTACAAAATACAAGCTGCAGGTAAAGCTAGCAGAAGGCCCCACACATGCAGAGTATCTGCAGAGGAGGATCCAGCATGTGTGAGGACTGCAGAATGGGATTTATGTATAAGCTGAGAGCAGGATTGTTGTGTAGTGGACTCTGTGTAAATCATCTTTAAAGAGACTCCGTAACAAAAATTACATCCTGTTTTTTATCATCCTACAAGTTCCAAAAGCTATTCTAATGTGTTCTGGCTTACAGCAGCACGTTCTACTATCACCATCTCTGTAATAAATCAACTTATCTCTCTCTTGTCAGACTTGTCAGCCTGTGTCTGGAAGGCTGCCAAGTTCTTCAGTGTTGTGGTTCTGTGATGCATCTCCCCCCTCCTGGCCCCTCTATGCACACTGCCTGTGTATAATGATCTCTTGAGATACAAAAGGAAGGATGTATACAGCCTGCTTGTGTATGAATGTATTTTCTATGTGTGGACATACTGTACATCAACCTACTTCCTGTTTTGGTGGCCATTTTGTTTGTTTATAAACAAACTTTTTAAAACTGTTTTTAACCACTTTTAATGCGGCGAGGAGCGGCGAAATTGTGACAGAGGGTAATAGGAGATGTCCCCTAACACACTGGTATGTTTACTTTTCTGCGATTTTAACAATACAGATTCTCTTTAACTACTGCCTGATGCACATGGTGAAAAGTTCAACCAAGATGACCATGACATGAGACTCTAGCATGTGTGTGGGGGGGTCCCACAATGTCTTGTGATGAGTAGCGATCTGGCGTGCTGGACTCCTAAACAAAAGCGACAAACAAGCGCATTGTTTTCACAATTATCAAGTTGATCTTGCAGCACCTGCTGTGCCTCCTCTTCTCTCCATTGAACAGTACACACCACTCAGCTGCGTACGTTAAAAAGGGGCGCTGGGAAAAAAGGGCGCCGGGTTTTTAACGATAAGCATGGATAACGTTTAAAAATGTATTGTACTGTATTTCGTTTAAAATTAATGTTTTATAAAGTTATAAATCATTAAATAATGTGCATTAAATCGGCAATTGTAAAAACGTTAATCTTTCGTTTAAATAGTGAAACGTATAATAACGTTTAAAAAAAAAAATATTACTAAGTAACCCTCCCTGTACCTACCCCTAACCCCTAGACCCCCCTGTTGATGCCTAAACCTAAGACCCCCCCTGTTGGTGCCTAAGTAACCCTCCCTGTACCTACCCCTAACCCCTAGACCCCCCTGTTAGTGCCTAAACCTAAGACCCCCCTGTTGGTGCCTAAACCTAAGACCCCCCTGTTGGTGCCTAAACCTAAGACCCCCCTGTTGGTGCCTAAACCTAAGACCCCCCTGTTGGTGCCTAAACCTAAGACCCCCCTTTTGGTGCCTAAACCTAAGACCCCCTGTTGGTGCCTAAACCTAAGACCCCCCTGTTGGTGCCTAAACCTAAGACCCCCCTGTTGGTGCCTAAACCTAAGACCCCCCTGTTGGTTTTTTCGTTTAAAAATAATGTAAAAAAAAAAAAAAATGTACTGTTTTTCGTTTAAAAATAATGTTTGAAAAAAAATATTGTACTGTTTTTCGTTTAAAAATAATATTTAAAAATGTATAAATCATTAAATAATGTGTAATCATGAGAAGCAGTAATAAAACATTAAGTCTCCGGGCGCCGCTTTTAAAACGTTATTTTTCTCCGGCGCCCTTTTTTCCTATCGGGCGCCCATTAAACGATATTTATTATAGGAGTGAATGGCGGCGCCCGATTTGTCCACTAGCCTCAGGCGCCCGAATTTACTGTTACCCACTCAGCTATAGCCAAGTGGCCTGTGAGTATGGCAGCCATGCCTCGAACTGTTTCTTAAAGGATACACGAGGTGAGCAAATAAAACTATTTTTACTTACCCGGGGCTTATTCCAGCCCCTACAAGTCACATGTGTCCCTCGCTGCACCTCCGGTCTTTTGCCGTCTCCCACTGACAGCCTCTGAAGATCCCTGACCCCTGGATGGGTTGGCATCTTCTGCACATGTGCCCGTGCTACGCGTGAACACACCCTTGTCATCAGGAGCGGTACTGCACCTGTGCAGGTGTATTCAGAGACACAAATACAAAGCCTCTCGAAGGCATACTCGACTAGTTGATTAGATTACTTTCACATGGGGGTCTGGTGGACTGAAGGCCCAGAGAGAGGACTAGAAAGGCTCTAAGGTATCCAGAGCCTCCCCTATCCGTATGTGATTATAGGTCACAGGTTCACTTCAGTTTTGCTTTAACTACTTCAGCTTACAGACCATTTTACCCTTAATGCCAAAAGCCATTTTCACCTGTCAGAGCTCCTCCAAAAAATTAGGCTTTTTGTGGGCAGCAGTGCCCACTATCAGCGCGCGCGTATGCATTAAGTGAGCTGTGATATCACTTCCTGCATACGGCGCCCGCTGATACTGGGCATGGCTGCCTGTCTCTCTTTATTACGATCGCAGCTGATCTGAGGTGTGACTATGCCAACAGCGATAACAAGGGGTAGCCTGGCTTTGGGGAGGAGGAGAGTGGTGGACCGTGGAGGAGAGGCGGAGCAGTGCCAGAAAGACTGATAATAAGAAGGGAGTGATGGGAAGTATACTGGGGGGACAGCTTACCTGTATGGGGGGAGGGACAGCTACCTATACTGGGGGATAGCTACCTATACTGGAGAAAAGCTACCTATACTATATAAGGGGGGGGGGGAGGGCTGCCTATACTGGGGGACAGCTACTTATACAAAATGAGGGGCGAAGGCTGCTTACCCTAAAGTGTGTGTGTGTGTGTGTGTGTGTGTGTGTGTGTGTGTGTGTGGGATATGTCCAGTATGGTTGTGAAGAGTGCACTACCACTTTGTTTGAGGCACACACAGCATCATTTTAACCGTGACGAGTTGTAGAATACATTTTGTTGTGTTTTTAAAAGCTTGGACCCACGCCACATAAAAGATAGGTAGGGACAAACTCAGTCCAACATAAAAAGTCATTTTCAAAATTATGATCAAACTTGGGAAAGTTTTAGCTAAACTACATGAGACATATGTGGTAAAATTTTATCCGTGATAAGTGGTAGAATAGATTTTAGGTTGTTTTAGGATTGAGGCCTATGTCTTGTGTATTCTTTTTAATGACAAACATTTTTGTGAAAATGTTTAGTGAAAAAATGTTTGCATATTCTATACCAAAATAAAAGACTTGGAAATGAAAATAGTTACAGAATATAAAATAAAAATACATGTATTGTTACCTTAGGACAAGGGTCCCAAACGTTTTGGGTCGAGGGCCGGGTCAACATACTTCAGACTGCTGGGGGGCCGGAGTATACATAGAAGTCTTTGCGGGCCAGAAAGTGATGCATACTAAGGTGAAAACCTTCAGTCCAAATGGTTACCAGTGTCACCTGATGTGGAATTTAATAGGAAACTATCGAATTACTGCTTTCTGGCTTCATTCTATATGTGAACCACCAATATTTAAAAATGTAGCTGACCGCATCTATAATACAATTTGTGTGTGGGGGGCCGGTAAAAAAGCCTCAGGGGGCCACATTCGGCCCGAGGGCCTTAGTTTGAGGACCACTGCCTTAGGATCTTGGCTTTTTAAATATGTATGAGATAAGGGTCTATTACTATTATTTTTTGCAAACAATGTCTTGTAATCATCGATTGTATACAATGAGAAAGCTGGCTGATGGTGTAATGGTTAAGGGCTCTGCCTCTGACACAGGAGACCAGGGTTCGAATCTCGGCTCTGCCTGTTCAGTAAGCCAGCACTAATTCAGTAGGAGACCTTTGGCAAGTCTCCCTTACACTGCTACTGCCAATAGAGCGCACCCTAGTGGCTGCTGCTCTGCTCTGGCGCTTTGAGTCCGCAAGGAGAAAAGCGCAATATAAATGTTATTTGTCTTGTCTTGTCTTGTCAAAACAGAAAAAAAGACATCTTTATTTCCAAATACAATATTGTCGCCATACATTGTACTAGGAACATAATCTAAATGTTGTAATAACCCGGATAGATAAGCAAATACAATGTGTGGGTTTAACTCATAATTAGCACTATTTATTGTAAAGCTATAATGGATTTAAATGGAGAAATAGTGTAATAATGTTTTGTCTAATTTCCCCCTATTTTCCTTTTAAAATGCATAGAAAATAAGGTAATTACTAAACAAAAATATCACCCACTAAAAGCCTAATTTGTCCTAGAAAAACAATATATAGATTGTTTAGGTGTGATAAGTAGTAATAAAGTTATTGGCAAATGAATGGAAGCAGTGCTGATATGTGAAAATTGCTTGGGGGCTGACAATCCATCCCTTTGACTGGTGTCAGGCAGTGAGTAGCACAACCTGCTGGATTTGCCAATGTAAATGTATGCCATAAGGAACTCGGTGATACATAGCTAAGCGTACCGAGTGACAACTTCCTGCCGTTTGGTCCGACCCGCCGCAGAAAACCTCCAGTGCCCAAATTTCCTGCTGAGTCTGTGGCCTGCTTTGAAAGTTCTTCCCCTCCCCCAGTTTTTGTTTTTTTTGTGGATGTTCAAAGTATGTGGACTGCTACAGCAGTCAACTAACTTACGGTACTTCCCTCACAGCAGAGGATTTGATTTAAATCCCCATTACAGTGTTATTATTTTGCTGTGATGAAATAACCCTGCTTGATACAAATCCCCCGAGGCATACAATTCACAGGAGACAGGCTTGTTGTGCAATTTGCATTGTACGTTTGCAAAGCCAGCCCAGCTATTATCCCCCAGCCCATACTAGTAAAACAGGAACAGATGCTGCAGCTTTGTGAAGCAGACTCTACATTACAAATCCCCTGCCCGCCCACCACACCCTCTCTGCTTTCACAGCAGTGCATGTCTCTATTGAGCTGCGTTTGTTTTGACTTTTCCGGACAATGGAGAGCACCAGCTCTACCTGCAAGTCTCAAGTTCAGCAGCTCCAGCCTGAAGACAGAGGATGTAAAAACATGCAAAGTAACTCTTTGGAAATGCATTGTGTACAGTCAACGCATTTTTGTAAGCTGGGGCTTTTTATGTACATGCCTAGAGCTTGTTATTGTATGTATGTATGTATGTATGTATATAGTCTATTCTGGTGGTAGTTTGCTGCCATAGTCTAAAATAGCTCTCCTTGCCATTTTATTACTTGTCAGATGGATGGCTCCTTATTACGATTTGTCAATTTTTGAAGACCACTGAAGCTTGTGTTGCAGTGGGAGAAATGTATATCTTCAGCATTATAGGGGGTTATTATTATTGTTATTATTATTGATTTATAAAGCGCCAACATATTCCGTGGGGCTGTACAAAGTTAAGAAACAAACATGGGGTACATAATAATACAGACAATGGTATACACTAGGCCTGAACGATTTTAGGAAAAAATTGAATTGAGCGATTTCTGTTTCAAATCACGATTTCGATTAGATTCACGATTTCCTTCAAATTAAGCTTTGTTCCCCCTCTGTGCCTCTCTGTCCCATCTCTCTTTGTGCACCCTCTGTGTCTTTGTGCCCCTTTTTTCTGTGTCCCCTCTGTTTTTTCCTCCCTTTGTGTCTCTTTGTGCCCCCCATTTGCTGTGCCCCTTTTGTGTCTCTCTCTGTGCCCCTTTTGTGTCTCTCTCTGTGCCCCTTTTGTGTCTCTCTCTCTGTGCCCCTTTTGTGTGTCTCTCTCTGTGCCCCTTTTGTGTGTCTCTCTCTGAGCCCCTTTTGTGTCTCTCTGTGCCCCTTTTGTGTCTCTCTGTGCCCCTTTTGTCTCTCTCTCTCTGAGCCCCTTTTGTGTCTCTCTGTACCCCTTTTGTGTCTCTCTCTGAGCCCCTTTTGTCTCTCTGTGCCCCTTCTGGGACCCTCTCTTGCCCCTTTTGTGTCTGTGGGTCTGTGCCCTCTCTAGGTCTCTCTCTTACCCCCTTTGCGTCTCTCTTTGGGCCCCTTTTGTCTCTCTCTATGCCCGCTCTGTCCCCAGCTGCGGCAGTGCTGGACATACCTTCCAGCACGAGTTCAGCAATGCCCGTCTATTCACTAATGCACGCATGCTTCCTGTATGTCATGTGACATACAGGAACCAGGAAGTATGCCGTGCACAAGAGCAGTGTCTTCAAACTTCCCTATGCAGAAATAACGTCATTGCGAAAATCGCCACTTTGACGATTCCGAAATTGTGATCTTGATGATTTCTGTTTAAATTTGATTTATCTTTCAGGCCTAGTGTACACCAATATACAAGATACATAATTAGTGACAAAATACAAAGAAATGATACAAAATACAGAATACAAAATACAGAATTGGTAATGACAGTGATAAAAGTAACATGATAAATAAAATGTATAATGATTTCTAAGACATAAAAGGGGGAGAGAGCCCTGCCCTTGCAAGCTTACAATCTAAAGGGAATGCGGGGAAACAAGAGGAGGGGTAGTATACAGCAAATATATAGAGGCAGTGTGTTTTAAGATACCTAGTAGGAGTGCAATTTGGTCTTAGGACAAAGGGAAGTGGCCTAAGGTAGCGCATATGCTTGTCGGAAAAAATTAGTTTTTAGAGAGCGTTTAAAGAGAAACTCAGACCAAGAATTGAACTTTATCCCAATCAGTAGCTAATACCCCCTTTTACATGAGAAATATATTCCTTTTCACAAACAGATCATCAGTGGGCGCTGTATGGCTGATATTGTGGTGAAACCCTCCCACAGGAAACTCCTTGAGTACATACTCCTGGCAGTTTCTTGTCTGGGAACCTTGCTGCATTGTGGGAAATAGCTGTTTACAGCTGTTTCCAACTGCCAAAAAACCATGCAGCAGCTACATCACCTGCCAACAGTAAAAATGTCACCATGTAATAAATGTCAGGATGTAAATCAGGGATGGGATTTAAAAGATTTTACAATGGGCACTCTTTGAAGGTAACAAAGGTTGGCGAGTGTCGGATGGATAGAGGAGGACAACAGAAGATCGTGTGCAGATCTGAGATTGCGATTGGGTTGGTATCTGGAAATTAGTGAGGATATGTACCGGGGAGAGAGATTGTGGAGAGCTTTGTAGATTAGGGTTAGGAGTTTGAACTGGATCATTTGGTTAATTGGCAGCCAGTGAAGAGCTTGACAGAGAGGAGCAGCAGAGAAAGATGGAGAAGAAAGATGAATGAGACGAGCAGCTGAGTTCAGTACCGACTGGAGTGAGCCAGTCTGTTAGAAGGTAGTCCACAAAGTAGTATGTTGCAGTAGTCCAGACAAGATATTATAAGAGCATGTATTAACATTTTAGTTGTCTTGAGTGAGAAAAGGATTGGAACTGCAAATACAAAACTCTGGTACCTATTGCCCGGTACAAGAGACGTTTGTGTAAGATAGTTTCTGCATCTGTTTTACTAGACATTAACGTGAACCTGATTTACGCCTTCAGAGACGGTAGCTGCTATTTTATTCTCAAAGCAATAAAGCTGGAGCAGTTCTACTGAAAACAAATCAAATTAGGAATAACTAAAGCCCAAATTCAGATTTTAGTACATCCTTTCTGGAGGGAAAAAACGTATAAAGAAATTGCAAACACATTTAATTATTTTTATAATAACCTTTATAATTAAATATTATGTCAATATTTGGTATTAAAGTAAACCCGAGCTCTTGCAAAGAACAAACTGAAAAGTGTTCATTACACATAGAAATTCTGTAGAAATCAGCTGCACTGAGCTGCGTTTGTTTATTTAGATACAGTTGAGTGTAACAAGTGTGTAATCAGTAGGCGTGACTCACAGCACCTCAGCACTGCTATACAGGAATAGACAGATGCTTTAACCCTTCCTTTGCTCCCCGAGAGTTCATCCAGTATATTTTCAGGACTTTTTGGGGGATTTTTAAATCCCTGATTTACATTCTGACATTTATCACATGGTGACATTTTTACTGCTGGCACGTGATGTAGCTGCTGCTTGCTTTTTTGGCAGTTGGAAACAGCTGTAAACGGCTATTTCCCACAATGCATAAGGTTCACATACAGGAAACTGCCAGGACCATGGTCCTCAGAGTTTCTTGTGGGAGGGGTTTCACCACAATATTAGCCATACAGAGCCCCCTGATGATCCGTTTGTGAAAAGGAATAGATTTTTCAAGTAAAAGGGGGTATCAGCTACTGATTGGGATGAAGTTCAATTCTTGGTCACGGTTTCTCTTTAGTTTTCCCATACACATTACTGACATTTCCCAGTCTGTTAACCTCCTTGCCGGTCTAATTCCCGCCGGCAAGGAGGCAGCGCAAAACTTTTTTTTTTTTCTTTTTTAAAATCATGTAGCAAGCCCTGGGCGGCGGCATCCCCCCACCCACTCCGATCACCTCCGGCGATCAGAGTAAGCAGGAAATCCCGTTCAGAACGGGATTTGCTGCAGGGATTACCAGGTCGCCATGGCGACGGGGCGGGATGACGTCACCGACGTCATGGACGTCGGGACGTCATGGACGTCACAGGGAATCCCGATCCACCCCTCAGCGCTGCCTGCCACTGATTGGCCAGGCTGCGCAGGGGTCTGGGGCGGCTCGGTGCGGCGGTTAGCGGCGGGTGGCGGCGGCGATCGCGTACCACGCGCAGCTAGCAAAGTGCTAGCTGCGTGTAAGGAAAAAAAATTATGCAAATCGGCCCAGCGGGGCCTGAGAAATCCTCCTGTGCAGGTTACCCAGAGCTGAGCTCGGGATAACCGGCAAGGAGGTTAAAGGGAACGCGAGGTGAGAGACTGATATGGAAGCTGACATGTTTATTTCCTTTTAAATAATGCACATTACCTGGCTGTCCGGTTGATCCTCTGCCTCTAATACATTAAGCCATAGACCCTGAACAAGCATGCAGATCAGATGTCTGTGACAAATCTGACAAGATTAAATGCATGCTTGTTGCAGGTGTGTGATTTAGACCCTACTGACGAGACATATCAACAGGACTGCCAGGCAACTTGTATTGTTTAAAAGGAAATAAATATGTCAGCTTCCATAGGTCTCACACCTCGGGTTTCCTTTTAAAGTCCTTGAAGGATACCTAAACCGAGGGAGATAAGCAGAGAGGTGTGTCCATGCTGGATCCACATACCTATGTGCTTTGTCCATTCCTACCCCACAACTCCGCCCCCCATTCATTCTTAGTCACTCCTTGACAGATTTGACTTTTCGCTAAGTCAACTTTTCAGACTGGAAGAGGAAGGCCTGCAGTGATGTTCCCTCCGATCACCATTGCAGGGAAGAAGAGGAGGGAATGGGAAGGTGAAAGGAGGGAACATCACAGCAACCCCGCCTCTTCCTGTCTGGAACTGTGACAACAGTGACAGAGGTATGTGGATCCAGCCTTGCTTGGGTCAGATGTCCTTCAAGCCAAACAAATCTCCAGGCCCTGATGGGTACAGTATACAAATGACTACTAAAGACAGTGGTGTAACAAAGGAGCTTGGGCCCCCAGTGTGAGATTTACATGGGACCACAACCAATGTATTTATATGAAGCCCCCCAAACCAACCAAGGACAGCTGCAGCGACTGAGAGGTGTACTCAGAGTAAGGAAACAGTTTAAAGGACCACTATCGTGAAAATCATTAAATGTAAAATACATGTAAACACCTACCGATAAAAAGTACATTTCTTCCTGATTAAAATGAGCCATAAATGGCTTTTCTCCGATGTTGCTGTCACTTACAGTAGGTAGTAGAAATCGGACAGAACCGATAGGTTTTGGACTAGCCCATTTCCTCATGGGGGATTCTTATGGTTTTGTTTAGTTTCAAAAGCACTTGGACAGAGCATCTGGTATTCACTAACTGCCAAAAAAGTGAGCAGCGAGCAGGGAGGCTGGCCAGCATCATGGTATAAATCCTTTTCAGGGAATGTCTTTATCAAGAATAAAAGCCTTGCTGAGAATCCCCCATGAAGAGACGGGCTAGCCCAAAACCTGTCACTTCTGTCAGAATTCTACTACCTACTGTAAGTGACAGCAACATAGGAGAAAAGTCATTTATGGCTCATTTTACTCTGGAAGAAACGTACTCCTTATTTGTATGCGTTTTCATGTATTTTAACTTTTACAATTTTTCACGATAGCAGTCCTTTAAAGGAGTCATCAAGGGGATATGTGGACAATAAGTGCTACTTACCCGTGGCTTCATCCAGCCCCAAGCTCCCAGCATGTCCCTCGCTGCAGCTCCGCGGTGAGCCGTTCGCCTGCGAAGCTTTCCGGTCCCCGGCGATGACATCAGGCCGACCTGGAGGTGCAGTATGCTCCGAACCATGTGGCGGGGATTGACAACGCCGCTCGTGCGGGCGCAGGAGGTCGGCCTGATGTCATCACCGGGGACCGGGAGGCAGCGGCGGCGAACGGCTGACGGCGGAGCAGCAGCGAGGGACTTGCTGGGAGCTTGGGGCTGGACGAATCCCCGGGTAAGTAGCACTTATTTTCCTTATAATCGCCCTGATGATTCCTTTAAGGATTACTCCAATGCAATGCACATATAGGGGTGTTCATTACCAGCATAGCACCAATGACAAGCTAATAAGATGGATGAAGGCGGGCCCCCCTGGTCCAGGGGCCCCGGTACAGTCGCAACCTCTGTATCGCCTATTGCCACACCACTGACCAGGGCTGTGTAGTCGGCGTCCTCTTTTATGAAACCACCGAATCATACTCCTCAGTTTATGAAACCTCCGACTCCAGGTAACCAAAATTACCTTAGTCTAATTTTTACAGTGATTAAGGATTTGGTTCAAAAATCATCCGACTCCTCAGTTTACTGAAACCACTGACTCCGACTCCAGGTACCCAAAATTGCTCCGACTCCACAGCCCTGCCACTGACTATAGACGCTGCAGTGCACTATTAGCCCTACATTTAATTAACCACTTTATTAACCATTTAAAGGAGTCATCAGGCGATTATACAGAAAATAAGTGCTACTTACCCGGGTCTTCCTCTAGCCCCAAGCTCCCAGCATGTCCCTCGCTGCAGCTCAGCCGTTCGCCGCCGCTGCCTCCCGATCCCCGGCGATGATGTCAAGCCAACCTGGAGGTCAGCCTGTACTGCGTCTGCACGAGCGGCACTGTCAATCACTGCCACGCGGTTCGGCGCGTACTGCGCAGACGCGGTAGTTTTGCACTTGCGCAATACGCTCCGGTCCACGTGGCGGTGATTGACAGCGCCGCTTGCGCAGGCGCAGTACATGTGACGTCATCGCCGGGGACCAGGACACTTCACAGGTGAACGGCTCACCGTGGAGCTGCAGCGAGGGACATGCTAGGAGCTTGGGGCTAGAGGAAGCCCCGGGTAAGTAGCTCTTATTTTCCGTATAATTGCCTGATGACTCCTTTAACCTCCTGAGCTCAGGAGGGTTTGCAGCCGAGAGTCCCCCAGTATAATTTTTTTGAGATCGCAAAGTTGTAATAGCTTCAGCTAGTGCTAGGCTAGCTAGCAGTGGTGGCCGGCATCCCCCGATTACTTTTAATCCCTCCCGATCGCCGCTAAATACATTACCCAGCCTGGATCCAGCGATCGGTGCAGCCTCCCCGGACAGCTCCACTCTTCTCTATGGGGAGGATTGAACGTCATGATGTCATGCGCAGACCCGATCCTTCCCATAGAGAGGACCGGAGATGTACAGGGAGGCTGCGCGATCGCTGGATCCACGGGGGATAATGTATTTAGCGGCGATCGGGTGGGGGGGGGGTTATCAAAAGTAATCAGGGGATGCTGGCCACCACTGCTAGCTAGCCTAGTGCTTGCTGAAGCTATTACAACTATGCAATCTCAAAAAATTATCCTGGGGGATAGCCGGCGGTATGCCCGACACAGTGTCAGGCATGCATACCGCTAAGGAGGTTAAGGACGACGGTAATTGAAATCTACCCCGTTTAGATGCTGAGTTGGCTGGCAGGACGTAGATTTCAACTCACCGACACCACACATTCTCACCGCTACCACCGCAGCTCACTCGCCCTGCTCTCTCTATAACTGCAAAGCCCAGTGAGCGGGTCAGAAGACGATTTTATGGGCACCTGACCCTGTCTATCAATGTAAGCAACTCCCATTGGCTTACATTGATAGACACGGTCAGAAGCCAATGAAAGTGGCTCCTGACTGGCTCACAGGAACTTTGCCGTCATAGATACTGTAGCCTGAGGTTCCCGACGTGTGGCGCGGACGGCGGGTATGTGCAGCGATTCGTCTGTATTCCACAGTTTCTGGTACCAGCGGTCTCTGGTCCTTAAGGGGGCAGAGACCGCTAGTACGTAAGTGGTTAACACTGGGTCCATGCCAGAGGAAGCTCAATGAGCCAGAATACTTGTAATACCGTTACAAAACCCCTTTGCCACTTTCAAACTCTGAAAACTTGCTGGCAGCACATTCGTCTATGCAGAAAAGCATGTGTTTTAGGCCTGTGCGTTTCTGCGGTTTTTGGATTTACGTTATTTTTTTTTTATGCGTTTGCAGTTTTAATAATCTCCTTTTTCAATAAGAGGAAAAAATACAGTACCAGGTGTTATTTTTAAAAAACATGATTCGCATGCATTTTACATTTCCCGTTTTCGCATACAGTATGCAGGTAGAAGCCTGCTGTGCGCAACGCAAAAAAAATTGCAATGGAAAACGCACACAAATGCAGTTTTTATGCGGCCCATATATACCATTTTGCTTTTGTTTTCCACATGCAATTCAAAGAAGTGTGCTCCCTGTCTGTAGTGCTGTTGTCTGTTTGCATAAGCAGTTATCCCAGCTTAGGCCTTTCCCTTTAGCCACAGACCAGTGCCTGCTTCTTGCAGAATGTGACAGGAAATTGCAGCCTTTGGTTATACAGCTGTTTTACTGACTTATCATTATTAATGGTGATTTATAGTGCCAGCATCTTCTGCGGCTCTGTACAGAGTAACAAACAGGCATTGGCATACAAAACACAGATGTGATAAACAGTATAATAGTATTAGTGACAAATTTACAGTGATTAACAAAACATTCAGCTTTTTGCAAGACAAATGAGAGAACCTTGCCCTTGTGATTTTACCACTTGTATCTTTCCTATGCCTTTAGAACAGAGGTGCCCACTGAAATGGGGAAAAAGGGCGTGAGAGCCCTTTTATAATGGCTCTGATATGCGGCAAGGAAGGTAAATTTCGGCGCCTGATTGGCGGCAGTGTAAGTAAATTTCATAGCTATGCCATATAGCACTAGAGGCTTGCAGAAATGCTAATTGTGGCATTGCATATCGAGCTCAAAGCTTCCTGACGCAGACATGTACTATGTACGCAGACATAGTACATGTACGCAGACAGGTCGCAATAGCAGCATAGGGGGCGATATACAGGCTGGGAACGCGAAGAATCACTCGCGTTCCCATGCCTGTTGGCCGGTGACGGCCAAACCGGAAGTGTTCGCCGGCGGGTCCTGGAGCGTCAGAGCGGGGCTGCGAGGGCACCGATCGGCTGCTGGGGGCTGAGGGAAGCCCCAGGTGAGTAAATCTCATTTTTTATAGTTCACTTAAGTTTTCCTTTAAAGAGACTCTGAAGCGAGAATAAAACTCGCTTTTTCCCTTATATTCTACATGGGCATGTTTGCCCCTGCTAAAACACCGCTATCCCACGGCAAAACGAGGGGTCTTTACCCCCCAAATCCCCCCTGCAAAATCCATGACCAGCTTGGTCGTAGATTTTGCTGCTCCTGGAGGCAGAGCTATGAGCCGCAGCTCTGCCTCCATGCCCCGTCTATCAGCGGCGGATCTCCGCCTCTCCCCCGCCCCTCTCAGTGAAGGAAGACTGAGAGGGCCGGGGAGAGGCGGCGATCAGCGGTGATAGACGCGCTGAGAGGCAGGGCTGCGGCCATTAGCCCTGCCTCAAGCAGGAAGTGCTCCCCGCACAGAACGGAGGGGATTTTGGGGGTAAAGGACCCCCTTTCAGCCGCAGGATAGCGGCATTTTAGCTGGGGCAAACATGCCCCTGCTGAATATAAGAGAAAAAGCGAGTTTTATTCTCGCTTCAGACTCTCTTTAAAGATTATTCCTGGAAAGCAAATCTGAAGTGACACTGAAAAAAAAGTTAGGTTCTTACCCATACTTCCCAACGTTTTGAGATAAGAGGGACACTTTAAGACACGCCCCTGCCACACCTCTAACCACACCCCCACCACACCCCTGCACTTGGAATAATAATTATTTACAATCTGTTCCCTTCCCCCTGCTTACACCTCTCTGACACTATGGGCCGGTCCAATTCACTCTCTATCATAAGTTCTCTCCTATTTTTCATCTTCTGTTTAAAATAACTTTTCAGCGCTTTGCAAATGAAAAATGACTAAAAAGTAGGTGAAAAAGTACTGCCAAGATTATTGTGAGCATTTTCATGCTTACCAGTGGACTAAAATGCATTTAAAGGCTCATACACGCGTCGGATTTTCTAAACGACCGATTGTTTGGATGTCAAATCAGGCGTGTGTACAGTCGGTGGTTCAGCTGATAAGGCTAGTTTTGACAGATCCACCAAGGTCGTTTGGAAAACTGACGTGTGTATGAGCCTTTATGGATAAGATGAGAAAAGGTGAATTGGAACGAGCCCGGTCTCCCATTGGCAGGTTTGGGTGCTCCATATCAGTTCTGTATAGATTGCCTGAAAGGGGCCCAATTCCAAACGCACACCGAGGCCGATAGCACCTTAGCTACACCACTGTGTAGAGGTGCTTACAAACAGGGGTGTAACTAGAGGGGAGCAGGGGGCCCAGAGCTGTGAGGGGGACCAACTACTAACCTTCCCTTCCTCCGATACAGGGGACTATACTTCACATCAGGTGTTTTGTGGCTACGCCTGTTATGGGTGTGAAGATCATGATAGCCACACTTGTTTTATGGCCCTTGTGAGATGGGCCCCAAGGCTGTGAAGGGCACCAAGAGGAGGCAAGGGGAGGGCTGGGAACATTGGGGAGGGGGATGCAGTGTTCTCCCCAGGCTCTTTTAGCCAGGTGCTACGCCCGGCTAATTTTGGTAAGCACCCGGCTGTCATCGGCTCTCCTCCTCCTATACTGGAAGCAGAGTTGCACTGGCCCTAATTCCCCCCTCGCAGCCCACCCAGCTACGTTTTCATGCCACCCGTCTGGGAAAATTTTT
The DNA here is from genome assembly GCF_040937935.1 of Hyperolius riggenbachi. NCBI lineage: Eukaryota > Metazoa > Chordata > Amphibia > Anura > Hyperoliidae > Hyperolius > Hyperolius riggenbachi. The sequence continues at coordinate 15,752,254 of NC_090655.1, read as the reverse complement.
TGGAGAGAACACCGGGGTGGCCGGATTTGTACTCTTTACTGCCCAAGGCCACTGTCACCAGCAGACCCCTTCAGTATAGCTAGCGAGGTGACCCCTCCCCCCTTCCCTCTAGTATATGTAGCCTGATGACACCCCAGTATAGGTAGCCAGATGACTCCTCCCCGTTCCTTCTAGTATATGTAGTCAGATGACTCCTCCCCCTTTCTCTCTAGCATAGGTAGCCAGATGACTCCCTTAATCCCCCTCTCTCCCCTTTCAGTATAGGTAGCCAGCTCGCCTTCACACCGCAGCAGCCATCAGTGTCACTCATTTCTCCCCTTATCTCCAGTGCAGAAGCTTCCTCTTCCTTTCCCTCTCCAATGCTGCCCAAGTCAATAGCCTCCGGCCACAATGCAGACATGCACAGAGAGCAAGGTGGCCGCTGCACAGGCAGATAGCAGCAGAGTACCGCTGTCAGGCACTCACCTGATCTCCCTGCATTGCAGCATTTGCAAGCTTGCAAATGCTGCACCAGTTTAGTCTGCTGCTTTGGTGCCCCTGCTCCTGTGGTGCCCTAGGCCATGGCCTAGGTGGCCTTGGCCTAAATCCGGCCCTGGGTGGCATCAAGGTTTTTTTTTCTGCTGGCCCCATGGACTGTAGTTACGCCACTGCTTGCAAATATGCATAAATGTGTGCAAACGCAAGGTTGATACAGACTGAGTGTGCATAAAGATACACGCAAATACATGTTTTTGTACCACCAAGGCAATCTACATATGGAGGGACAAGCCCGACATGACATCATCATTATAAGCAGTAGTCCCAAATACAGACTACAACCTAGATGGCTAGACTGCTTTAGCATAGAAGGAAGTTCTGTGAACAGACAGGATAAGTGTACATATCCCCTAATCCACAGCAATCAGGGATTAACTCTCAGCAGACAGATCAAAGCTAATAGGACTGATGGGATTGAGGGATTTTGTGCTATTAACACCATGTATGAGTACTCAAGCCCTCCAGTCCCCGACTGTGATCTTTGATGGCTCATTTCTCTCGTATGTTATGGCGCTCCCTAGTGGACATACCAAAAAAGACACGTCACAGTTTTTTTTTTTTTGTTTTGTTTTAAAACTTTATCATACTTTACAAGAATTTACAGTTTTGTCAGAAAGTACACTGCACAGATGCAGAACTTCACAGCTGAAATAATATCAATAGAGAAAAAATGTACAAAGTCATATATTACAAAAGACAAGGTTTAAATGACATGCAATAAATTAATACCCAGAGGAATGACAAAATGCAGAAAGAAAATGCTTTTTAAACAAGACAACCAAGGAGGGTTATACAGAACATTGTCTACAAAAAAAATCAGTCATTTGGTGTCTGCATATGCTGATCCTTTTACATTTTAAAGGACCACTATTGCAAAAAATTGTAAAATTTAAAAAAACATGTCAACACACATGAATAATAAGTATGTTTCTTCCAGAGTAAAATGAGCCATAAATGACTTTTCTCCTATGTTGTTGTCACTTACAGTAGAAAGTAGAAACCTGACGGAACTGACAGGTTTTGGGGTAGTCCATCTCTCCATGGAATTCTCAGCATGGCCTTTATTCTTTATAAAGACACTCCCTGAGAAGGATTCATACAAAGATGCCAGCCAACCTCTCTGCACACCTTTTTTGTCAGTTGGACGGAGCAACTACCATTCACAAAGTGCATTTGAAAATAAAGAAAACCCTGAGAATCCCCCATGAGGAGGTGACCTAGTTCAAAACCGGTCAGTTCTATCAGATTTATACTACCTACTGTAAGTGACAGCAACCTAGGAGAAAAGTAATTTATGGCTCATTTTACTCTGGAAGAAACGTACTTTTTATTTTTATGTGTTACACGTATTTGAAATTTTACGATTGTAATCACACAGCGATGCACTACAGTGGTCTCACAATGGGTCTGTTCTTATAACGCGAGCCGGGCTGTGTGGTACCGGACAAGGCACACGTTTTGCCCATGCTACGATTAAATGGCGACGAGGTACCTTGCGTTGTAAAGAACCTGTTACCAGAAGCCACTTATGCTTCTTAGTTCACATGGGAGTCTAAACGCGTCAGTTTCATCATTCAAGCGCTGTCCATTAAAATGAATTGAAATGTTTTTTTAAACTACACTTATGGGTTTTTGCACCATTTAAACACCATAGTTGATCCCCCCCTCTCGTCTTTTTGGTGCGTCTATGTTCCCCCAGGCAGTAGGGGGTTCAAAAAGGTGACGGAACGACGGCAACCACCGCCAAGCGCTTTACCGCTCCACTGCCAAAAAGGGCTTGGCATCAGCTAATCGAGACGCCCTGGAAGCCCTCGAGAACTGGCCCTAATTTTGAAATCCATTGTAAAGTGCACAGTGTGGACTTACCCCAACTCTGCTTCAAGCTCTGCCACAGATTCCTATGGATTGTTCAAACTAAAATTCACAAAGGACATTTCTCCCATCTCTGCAGCTGGGTAAATGTTTACATGTGAACGTCACGTATATTAGAATGGGACACTGCGGTTAGGGGGAGTGATTGGCTGTGTTTTAAGCAGAATTACAGTATAGTTCCTTCCTTTGCCAGCAATAGAATCGGCCAGAGATTTAGCCTGCAGAGGGCAGATGGGCAAGCACTTACAGTAAGCCAGGCTCCCATTCAGTGGCATAGCTAGTGGTAATCACTAAACGTGCTGCCCATTGCTGATCCACCCAGGTTCAGGCCTCAGCAGCCCAGCAATCCTCCTGCAGGCTCTGGATAGCGCTGTGCATCATGTGATGCAGAATACAGCCCTGAAACATGCCAAAAGAAAGTCTTGCCTAATAAAGATGTGAGTGGGGCAGCAGCGGGGATCACTTTATCAACCCTCAGTCATTAAAGGAGGGCCCCGACCTCTGTAACCCCCGCTCCTAAGCCACTGCCTGTTATCCGAATTTATAAAAAAGTATAATGACCATAGGATCTGTGATTCTGCAAAGAGATCCGGCAAATCTGTCAGGATGCTCAAGGACTGGCTGCAGGAATGCTGTAATACAACATCCAGCCAGTCCTTGGGCATCCCGACAGATGTGCTTTCCTACTGCAAGTTACAACAGAGCATATAAAGCCTGGAACACAGTTTTGATTGGCTGATGATTGGCCAATTGTATCACTTCCAAGTAGCATAAAGCTTAGCTACACTACCTGTTCATAGTATTCAAAATCCGTTAGCTCTTATACTAGATGGAGGTGGGGAAATTGGTCAGTGATCAAAATTGTATGAGAGAGAACAGATCTGTGTCTCACCGTAAGCATAGACGGTCAATGAGATGATCATAAGTCTATTTTGCATGCATATTGTGTGCAGTTTGGCATCGGCCAGTTAAACTCACTTCCTGCTGATTTTGATTGGCCCAATCCTGACCTGCATACAATTTACATTATGTTTGCATTCAAGCCAGAATGATTAGCATATCACTGTCCACGTCATTCTGTAAGCAACAAATATCATCATGAAGGCTGGGGAGGTCCAGAAGCCACTGCTTACTGTGAAGTCAATCTTCCGTATGACTTAGGCAAGATGGAATGAACAAAACAGCGCATGGTTTGTCATCGTAAGCCAGGGTTGCCACCTCATCCCTTTAAATACCGTCACATATGAATTATACAGGTTCTGGGGCTACTCACACATAATCAGCGCCTAAACTGCATTTAACTAGCCAAAATGCATTTATAATACATATGTGCCGGTATTTAAAGGGATGAGGTAGCAGCCCTACCGTAAGCACCTTTACAAATAGATAACTCCAAGTCTGTAGTTTGACACACCAGGGTTAATGTAAGCCAGTCAGGAATCACCATTTGTATTCGCCCTGAATTCTGACACAGAAATTGTTACAACAGAGAAAGTTTACCTGACGGCGGAAACTGCTTGTCCTTTTATTTAATAGTTTATTTTTCCAAAATTCAGATCAATAGTTTACCTGTTGGAGGCAGATGCTTGTACTTTTATTTCATAGTTTATTCTTTCCAAAATATGATAAATTAGAATGACCAGATCCCTCTACAATTCTCCCTTCCTGTTTACAAATCCAATTTTATAACTTGCAGTAGTTACTCTGGATTTATCAGACACAGGTGACGTGGAGACCATAAGAGGTCATTCTCAGCGCTGAACTGTTTCAGAAACAGCCGATGGGAAAGGGGTCAGGCAGGAGGAGAGGGGAAACTCATACACCAATCTGTACGTAATAATTTTTGGACATAATCAAAACAATAACACTGATAGGCGACCGGATTTCAGCCTGACGTCATGGAAAGCGATACCGTCTATTTCTGTGAGCAGAGAGTCACTTTAACAATGGCTTCAGCTTTCAATAACAATAAACAATAAATAGCTCTACCCGACAAGACAGACCTCACTATTTTAGTAATTCTGCATCTTCTCTATGAGTTCGCATGATAGTAAACTTAAAACTACAAATGCGTATTTGGATGTGACATGACAAGGAACCTACCTACGAGAATACATTGCATCATCCATATCAAACTCCAGAATATTGCACACTTTCCATATGGCACTGTCATCTGCACACAATATACTCTAACCCCCTATAGTTTTGTCTGAAGAAAATGAAAACACAACTGTATGTTATATATAGTTAATAAAATGTATCTTTCACATGTAGCCTCTGTCATTAGTTATATACATACTTTACAGCTGCCATTATAGCCTGGAAAACTTGCAGTATAGATTCTATATATGGAAGATTTAGGAATACAGTCAGATGAATTAGTAACAGCTAGAAATCACTGCTACAGAGCTGCTATTATGACCAGGCCTGAGGATTGTGCATACAAAGGGGTCAAAAATGCACACCTGTTCCAGGGAAGTCCTCAGACCGCCCTGATCTGTATACCTGTTCCAGAGGAATCCTCAGACCACCCTGATCTGTATACCTATTCCAGTGGAGTATATTTTGAAGAGGACCCAAACTCTTGCACAGCACACAATAAAAAGTCTTCATTCAGTGCTGTCTAATTAGCTGTTATCAGTTAGTAAACACTGAAGCTTAACTCCTTCTGTGCTCCCAGGCAGTTCTGAGTTTAGCTCCTCTTTAAGTACTATAGAAGTACTTCAGCCAGAAGAATCATCACACAAACAATAAACTATCATTTTTATGATGGACAAAAATGACCCCCACCAACCACCCTCCCACCCAGCACCCCTTAAAAAAAGAAAGAAAGAAAGACGCATCACATTGTGCTTTGTATATTTGGACAAAGGGCAAAATATTCCTAACCTGCTACAGTACGGCCGGCTTTATCTCACAATATTGCACATTGTTAGCAGATTGCAGCAGGATCCAGGCCTGTTATATATAATTTATATTAAAATATACTCTGATCCTAAAGACCAATTATTCTAATTCTGCCGTGAGCTCCTGCAGCCGGTGTGCCTTCCTATACAGAACGTGCGCCAACCTTCCACTGTACACGGGCGTCAGTGATGGCGGACATAAGAGGAATCCTCTGACATTTCTCATACTTTGAGGTCATCCGGCACACACCCAACAACCCCCTTCACAGTGCTAACTTGCTTATACTTATTACGGTATAATACTTATTCGCGTATGCAAATCATTTCGAGTTGATGCAGGGGTTATGGAAATTTTGCACACAAACTTATGGAGCTTGAAAATGGACCGATCACATCCTGCCAAGGTGAAATTCAACTGGTCCATTTTCAAGCTACATACATTTGTAAACAATGTTGGCGTAATCCTGCACCAACTCGAAATTATTTGCAACTTGCTGACTTTACTTACTTGGGTGCGCTTAAAATGTCTTAAAATGCAGCCCTGATCAATAATGCAGCTTATAAAAGAGAAAGCATGGGACGTCACCCATCCTGCTGTAATGAAATTCCAACAAAACAAACAAAAAAGAATGAAGGCCTCTTTTCCATGGACAGTTGAACTGTGTGCTCAGCAAGCGGTTGCCAGGCTGCAGTGAGCAGTTGCCAGGCAGAAGCAAGCAGTTGTGAGAGTTTGAGAGGCATTTCACTGCCTATCAACAGTCAGCGGAAAAGAAGCTTCTCTGGAACAATTCATTTAGCAAGTAAGGTACAAATAAATCAGAGTTGATGTAAAGCGTTAGCTAATTTTAGGCAAATTAGTGAACTTCGCATCAACTCAGTATTAGCATCTCACTGACCATGCTGATTGGCCAGCCGTGAGATCTATGCATTTTGTGTAGCAGTGTACACTGTTAGGCCTATCTTCCACGGACAATTGAACTGTGTGCTCAGCAGCAGTTACTAGGCAGCAGCAGGCAGTTGTGAGAGTTTGGGAGGCATTTCACTGCCTATCAACTGTCCATGAAAAAGAGGCCTTATTGTCCACTGGGAACAGAAGGAGAGGGGAACTTCTATACGGAGTTCAGGATTAGGCTGTCAGGAGGGGCGGCACCAAAGCATTGCCCAGGAATGAATGTCTTATTATTACTGATTGTCATTGGATGCCAATTCTGACACTGCATATAATTGGCTTTAGCCATACGTAAGCTTTTTGACATGGCGTACAGCTGTTATTTCAGTCACGGATTTATGGATTTACATATGCATCGCTGAATGGGTTTTTACAGGAACTTTATGTGGGGTTTCTGCCATCTAATAATATTTTGTATAGTTTTGCATAATAATAGTACTTAGAAGGTACAATTTGTTGCTCTTAATTTGTTAGTTGGTTGCAAAGAATGCCATATACTCACATTGATTTTAGCCCATTTTAAGATTATAGACATGTCACTTTCAGTAAGTACAGTATAAGCTTTTACTTTCTGCCTATACTGATAGTAAACGAACTGCAGTGTGTGCTGATCTCTGCTACCTCCAGTATGTACAGTATCAGAAGTTGCTCTGTGCCTGTACTGATAGTAAACTAGCTGCAGCGTGTGCTGATCTCTGTTATGTGCAGTATAAGCTATTACTCTGTGCCTGTACTGATAGCAAACTAGCTGCAGTGTGTGCCTATCTCTGTTACCCCCAGTATGTACAGTATAAGCTGTTACTCTGTGCCTGTACTGATAGCAAACTAGCTGCAGTGTTTGCTGATCTCTGTTACCTGCAGTATGTGCAGTATAAGTTATTACTCTGTGCCTGTACTGATAGCAAATTAGCTGCAGTGTGTGCTGATCTCGGTTACCCCCAGTATGTACAGTATAAGCTGTTACTCTGTGCCTGTACTGATAGTAAACTAGCTGCAGCGTGTACTGATCTCTGTTACCCCCACTATGAACAGTATAAGCTGTTACTCTGTGCCTGTACTGATAGTAAACTAGCTGCAGCGTGTGCTGATCTCTGCTACCTCCAGTATGTACAGTATAGGCAGTTACTCTGTGCCTGTACTGATAGTAAACAAGCTGCAGCGTGTGCTGATCTCTGTTACCCCCAGTATGTATAGTATAGGCAGTTACTCTGTGCCTGTACTGATAGTAAACTAGCTGCAGTGTGTGCTGATCTCTGCTACCTCCAGTATTGATCGGACAGGATGGAAGGTTTAGGTTGGAGCGGCGCAAGAGCATTGGTAGATCGATGCCCATAGCTTTGTACTGCATCGCTGCAGTGCAAAGCTACGATTCGATCGATTTTGAATAGAATTCCATCTGTTTTGCTCATCTCCATTCATAATACATACTGCAGAAACGTTTTTATTTTTACAGGATTTTTACAGTATCTAATCTATATCTATGTATTCCTCTGTATATCTATCTGTACATGTTCCGATATCTGTCTGTCTGACCTGTACATGTACCCTATTAAGCCACATGCACATCTCTTGAACAGGTGTCCTCCGAGGTCTGCCAAGATCGCTTAAAGGGTACCTGTGGCATTAACAAGAAAAGTTAGATACTTGCCAAAGTAAAGGCGCGTACACACGCCTGATTTATTCAAACGACGGGTCGCCAGACACTCCAGCTTTATTTATAGTGATTTCTGGGAAATGTATTCCAAAGAAGATTTTTTTCTTTTGAATACTGTATGAAGTAATTCAGGTGTATTCCCATCCACTCACACGTTTCTCTTGTTGCCCCTGGAAACAAGTGCAAGTCTCCTCTTTACCACAGATGCTCAACGAGAAGCTGATAATTCTGGTTTGTATGCAAGTTTAAGCCAAATCCTAGGCAACTTGGAACTGAACCAATCAAGCGCTCTTCCTGATGGTTTTGACTGGCTGAAATCCAAGCTGCATACAATCTGCATTAAAGTGGCATGCAAGATAGAAATATTAGTATCTAATTGGCCATCTCCACTCCTGACATCTGTGATTGGTTGCTCTCGGTTTGGACAGGCTGCCTTTGGCCCTCTGCTCTTGTACTGGAGCCCAACATAACAGGAAGTGATGTCAGGTGGTCTGCTGAATCACTGAGCCCTAAACCCGTTAGCAGCCAATTTATTTAGAGGCTTACAAGTGCTCCAAGCCAATTTTTCTTAAGCACATTTCTTTATTTTTTATTTGTTACATTTCCCTGCTTCTAATTAGTACTGCTGTAATGTGTATTTATGGCCACTTTTCACTAGAGGGCAGTGTGAGACAATAACAGAGGACTACTGCTTTCAGTTTCTGTATTTTCTGCTAGTAGAGAGACATCAAAGCATTCCAAGAATTTACAGCACAATGAGTTCTGCCGACTGAGGTGAAAAGCCGTGCACTTATCTCAAAGAAGATAACTCTATTGAAGCTGCTAATGAATTAAAGGCCAGTTCCCGGAGAAAAAAATAGTTTTGTACAGTGTGGTAAGATGAAAGAACCTCGTATCCACTTTATTGGTTCTGTTTCAAGATAGTTGAAACTTGCATGGAAAGTCAGATTTGGACCTCAGCTCAGAATTTTTGTAGTCTGTTTTGGCCACAAGTTTCGGGAACTATTCATGGATGCCACTGGCAGGTTTGACTTGAACCTGTTCATAGGGTCAGCTTAGCAGGAAGCTGAAGTAAATTGAGAGGTCATACTTTATATTCCACAGGAATTGCAGCTTAAAAACATGATGGCGTGTAAACCTCCCGCCCAAAGTCCCACCCCGCCATTCCCAAGTCACATCTTATTATTTAGGTCATAAAAAGCACGTGGCCAATAAGAAAAATAAGTCATGGTAGTATACATGCTTTGTTGTCAATAAATACATATATACAATACTGTACATCCATCTTTCCTCCACTTGGTGAAGGATTGTATTGGAATCTCTATACTGTACAACACCGCACGGAACGTAGAAAGAGAAGCATATAGCGTTGTGTTATTTGGTAGCGGAGGAGAATACAAAAACTTTAAAACCAAAAAAAGATTTAAAAAACAAAACAAAATATATATATAACGTCACTTAGGTCCAAGTAGACACCAAACCAGGTCCTTCATTTGAAATTGGCGTAGTCAGAAAAGATGTCGATGAAATCTTGTACCACTTTGTAGCAAAATTCATATTGTTCCTGCAAAGTAAGAGATGAGAATCAGACTAACCAGAATTAAAGCAGCAGGGACAGGAAAAAAAACCGCATATGTAAGTAGATAAATACTTGTTCTACTTACATAACATATGTATTATACTGTCCACTTTGATTTCAGTGAATTCTATCTAGTAAATAAAGAGAAATCTGTTCCAGGCATTTTCCATCTCTACTGCCTCTGACAGAAGCCAATCCTGATGTAATTTCCTCCCATGCTCTTTTTTTTCCTCCTAGAAGCTGCACTTTCATATCTAGCTTGCTTTGTAAACACATGCGAGTACAGCGTAGATCATATTTCAGCAGCTTCTGCAGAGGGGTGGGTTGTATTTCCTTTCTCAGCCCCAGCCTATCACACTGAACTGCCCTCAACCAGTGAGGAGCAGGAATGTGGGTGGGGAGATAACAAGCTTCCCTCTCCTCAGTAATGTACCAGAACAGAACCAGGCTGGCTGAGATAAGATTTATTACAGCAGAAACATTTCTGATTAGATTGGAATGTTTGCAATGCGGGATCAGGTTCCAGGCTGCATAATAAACTCAGAGCAGTGGGTAAATGGAATGATTTTTTTTTTTTGTAGACAATCCCAGTTTAAAGCAAACCTGTAGCATTCATTAAAAAGTTAGATAGTTACCTCGGGAGAGGGAAAATTACTCCTCCAGAGGTTTCCCAAGCCCTTCTGCAGACCCCTCCCTGACGCCTGGACCCCCTGGAACTTCATACGAGAACAAGCATGGCCGCTCTGCACCTCCACAGTAGCACAGACCCACTGTGGATTCGACAGAAGAATCCAAGCCAGATTGGGTCCATGCTACTGTGCATGCGCAAGCAGTTGGCAAGGGCTTGTTGACGGTTTACTGGAGGGCACAGCACTAGAACAGTGCAATGGAGGGGGGGGGGGGTTGGGTCCTTGGAAGATCCAGAGGCTTCCCCCTGCTGAGGGGAGTATTCTTAAGTGGCACTTTTTTCACTACAGGTACACTTTAAAGTGATTTACCTAATGAGAGGGAAGGCTCTGGGCCCTATAGAGCCTTCCCATTCTTCTTGTGATCCCCTCACTAAACGCTACCTAATACTGCAAGGGTACCTCTAGCTATTGGGCCTGCTAATACTGGGGGCATAGCTGGCTATCTAAACTGGGCAAGGCTAATACTGGGGACACATCTGCTATCTATACTAAGGCTGGCACTATTCAGGAGGGGGGGGGGGGGGTACATCTTGGAATTTCCGCCTCTAGTGCTGGCCCTGTCGGCGACAACAGAAATGTGTACAGATGGGGAAGAAGTATAATGAAGGGGAGACCAGCCCTGAAGACAAACCATGCGGTGAGAGGCCATCAGGTGACTACCCCTCTTTCATCAGGAACACAATGACACCACATTGCATTTGTTAGGAATCCAATTACTGTATTTACCTGCCATGAAAAAAATTATTCTGAAAGTTAGGTGTCCTTACATCAGAAGATATAGACAGATCGACCAAGAGACCGATCTCTCTCTCTGATAGACATCTCTTGCCTGCCCATAAAGCAGCAGACCGTTTCCCAGAGGGATTTCTGCATGAAATCTCTTGGGAATCTGCCTTGTGATGCTGCCTCCCCCGCTGCCCCTCTTATGTAAATGTGCCCCCAGCCTGTGCATTGAATACTTTACCTGTCCGCTGTATCCCGCCGTGGTCCCCAGTCATCTTCTGTATTGCCACGCATGCTTTACGGAAGCCCAGAGGCAATGCGGAAGATAAATAGGGAGCATGGGGGAAGTATTAAATGCATGGGGGGTGGAGGGAAGACACCCGCACATCAGGGTAAACGGCACCGGGGGTTCTGGCGTGTTCGTCGCTCGTCCCCATATCGCACACAGTTTTTGCCACGCACCTGATCAACCGCCTCGGACTGACATCTTGCGGCATGTCCAATCGATACATTCAACCAATTTTGGCCCATAATTGGTTTGAATCGTCGATCGTGCATGCTTGTGGCGGCACCGATTTGCATCCGATTTGGTAATGATTATTGAATCGAATGCTCGATCGGCCACCAAGTCGAGTGATGATGTAAGGGCAATTTAAAGTGAACCTCCGGACTAAAAATCTACTCAGCAGAACTGAAAAGGCCTGGTGTTTCTTTAACAGTTTCACAGCATCAGAACTTTGTTTTTCTTACCAAAGCATCATTTTTAGCTGCATTTTTAGCTAAGCTCCACCCATCAAAGAAAAAAAGCCCGGGCTTTCCTATGTTGTTATTCACGTTGCCTAGCAACTGGGAGAGGTGCTCAGGACACAGGACAGTTGGAACTCGGTCTCATGCTCCCTGTCACCTCCTTTCAACCAAAAAGATGGCTGCCATCATGAAATCACAAACCTTTGCCTGTTCTTTTAAAACAGGGTGGGTAAGAGATTATATTACCTATCTATTTTAATTAACATAACTAATGTAACTTAATGACAGTATGTTTGTTTAGGCTGGAATTCCTCTTTAACTCTACCAACGTGTGGAATTGTATGTCAGTTGATAAAGTAATGCCCACTTTTGCATCAGCTTCAGTACATACCTTGTATGAAGGTGACCCAGTTATGTAGCGATCTAAGTGACTCTACAAGACAGGGATCAGAGCATCCCTACAAATACAGGTCTTGAGGAGTGTACTCAGTATTCAGTACCTACCCCACCTGATCAAAGTAAGGACCACTGATAAACTGGTGGCAGGGCTATGGGCGTCCAGAGCTCATTTATGCATGTGAGGAGTGAAGATTGCTCATAAGGTATGATTCATCAGAAGAGCTCCTATCTTAATGTTGGCCATGCAGGAAAGGTGATATACTGTAACACAACGTGCGTTGCAACTTGACTATAGGGCTCTATAGCCATAGCGCTCATACTGACTCCCTGTCCACTGTGAAAGCATCTACAATAATCATGTGAGCTTCAGAACTGAACCATGAAGCAACTGAAATGGTAGTGTGGTGTGATGACATTTTCTTTGGCCTCTGGAATTCTTGGATCTTAATCCAATGGAGCGTCTGTGGAATGTGCTCAAAAAGAAGAAGTCTGACCCATGGATGTCTCAAATTACAGGACTTTGATCTTCTGCTAACATCTTGGTGACAGACACTGAAGGACTTCTTCACAGCTCCTGTGGAGTACATGGCTCAATGAGTCAGGGCTGTTTTCCACTGGCCTGCGATTTGCTTCTGATCGCAAATCGCAAGGTACATTAGACTAATGGAAACTGCAGCAGCAATTTCCATTAGTGCGATCCGATTGCGATGCGATTTTGGTCAAAGCGCAATCGTTGTCCTGCCGCGTTTTGTATGCGATTGAGCTGGACTATAATGAGTATAGTAGCTCAATCGCAATCGCATGGTGGAAATTGAAACGCGATTGCGATCGGAATCGCGATCGCAATCGCATTTCATAGTGGAAAAGAGCCCTCAGAGCGGTTTTGTTGCCTCAAGAAGGATCTCCACAATACAGGCTGGTGGCTTTATCGTTTTAGCTGATTTGTATATAGTCATTTTGTTTGGCTCTATGCAAAGTAGTGTGCAGTTCCAGGTTGGCCTATAAGTGGTTTTTGTACTCAGATGCAGCATAGGATGAATACAATACTGATGGAGTCATGTCAGCATGAAGCAGCTGTAGACCAGACTTTGCACAGTTTCTACACTATGGCCCAAACACGTAAGCATGAAGATCTCGCAGGTTCTTACCAGTGTTTGCACCATGTGAGGCCGCTGCATTCGTAAACTCTTCACAGTCTGAAAGACGTCCAGTAAGCCTTCGGCCTTGACTCGCTCCAGGATATTGCTGAGGGCGATGAATGTCCCTGTTCTACCGGCACCCGCACTACAGAAGAACACACAACCATCCGTCAGCCGGTGTTCCAACTAGGATGAATCGTCAAAGCAGCATATGTGTATGCTTGTATGACCTAACCTGTCACTACTCTTACACATAACCCTCCTCCGCCAGACAACTAATAACCACCCCTGGAGGGAACTAATACCCCCTCCCCCCTTTTGTGGGCAACTAATAACTCTCCTCCCCACAGGGAACTAATACCCCCCCCCCCTTTGTGGGCAACTAATAACCCTCCCTAGAGGAAACTAATAACCCCCCACCCCGAGTGAACTAATACTCCCCCCCCCCCCCTTGTGGGCAACCCTCCCCAGAGGGAACTAATAACCTCCCCCCAAGGGAACTAATATTCCCCTCCCCCCTTGTGAGCAACTAATAACACCCCCGGGGGGAACTAATAAACCCCCCTTTGTGGGCAACAAATACCCTCCCGGAGGGAACTAATAACACCCTCCCTTGGTGGGCAACTAATAACCCCCCTTGGTGGGCAACTAATAATTCTGTAAATGTATGATGCTTTGATAAGTATGCTAGGATGTTGGAACACCAGCAGACAGCCAAACCAACAATTTACATAGCAAAAAGTTTACAACGTTACAAGGTTCTCTGTAATGGCACGCTTTACTGTTATTATTATGCATTAATGTAGGGCTATAAACGTCTTTGTCATGCCACATTAGTATTATATAGTGCCAACCGCATTTTACAGAGGGTATGGAAGAAATTATTAATCGCCCCTCCGGGGGCTCACGGTCTCGGGGCAAATTTGTCAGTACTGTCACACTTCCATTTTTGCCAAAACTGGATGACATGTCTACATCCCATCCTATATACGAGACAGTCAGCGGGGACTCACCTGCAGTGCACGATGATCGGGTGGTTTCCTGTCTGCTGCTGCTGTTTCTGTACGGCACCAATGAGGTCAATCATTCCTTTGCCTTCTGCAGGAATCCCGATTTCAGGCCAGCCGTGGAAATGGAACTGGCGGACCAGACGAGTATGTTTCTCCTGCATGACAAGGACTGGAGTCACTTACAGACTGAGGGCTAGCGTACAAGAACTTTCCAGTTCAGGTTGTCAGGAGACAATTGCAAACAAATCTATCGTGCGTACGTAGCTATCAACTTGCCAAAACTTTTTTTTATATTACAGCCTGCACTAGTAGAGGGCTGAACATGTTGGAAAGTATAGCTCAGCTTTAGGGCAGGATTGCCAGTGCAAAACAACGTAATGTGACAGCCCTTTATTCCTTACCTGGCTACTAGTCACTACAAAGTCTCTGATGCTTATCGTGTCCAGTAGGCGGTCTCCCTTGCTCTCTATTGTGATGTCTCCGTAGGTGACAGAGCCCTCGGAAGGCCAGTACAGACAACATTTGTCCTGGGAATGTAAGAAACACACCACAATATTACAGAACTGAATGAGGAAACTTGGAAATGCAGGTGAAGCATGAAAAAATAGAATATCTTGCAAAAGTCAATTTACTTCAGGTGAAACAAATATATGAAATAGGAACCCTTTGCAGCTGTTTTGGATGAATTAGCTGATTAGAGTCTGACACTTTAAGCCTAGAATAATTATAGAGACAGTAGATTGGCTGGTACTCAATGCTGGCTGTGGCAGTGTGACCTGGGTTGCAGACGCAGTGTGCTTTCAGCTTGCAGATTGCCAGTAGAGAGCTTAGAAGAAAGTGCTGGGCACCAAAACGTAACGCTTGCAAGTTTATTCCAAAAGGTCACAGACATCAAAGCAGAAGGGAGTGTACAGGTGGTCTGACAGCCGTTTCGTGGGATAGACAGCACACCTCTTCTTCTTGGTCTCTGAGGAAGCAGGCCGTCTACCCCGCGAAACGGCTGTTAGACCACTTGAACACTCCCTTCTGCTTTGATGTCTGTTTGTGACCTTTTGGAATAAACTTGCAAGCATTACGTTTTGGTGCCCAACGCTTTCTTCTAAGTTCTCTACATTATAACAAATGCTTGAAATGTCTCGCTTTGCATGTACTGAGTATATTTCATATATTAGTTTCACCTTTTAATTTGAATTACTGAAATAAATGGACTTTTGCATGATATTCTAATTTTTCTGAGTTTCACCTGTAAAATGACAAGAATACCAGGAGCTACCATAGTGTAGAATATAATGTGGAACCAATTGTTCTGTTCACAAAAACTGGGTAGCCAATAGGCAACCACTCATACGGGCAAATGAGGGACATTTTGAGCACATCCTCAACCCTTAGTGAGGGTGTCCTGCAGAAACTGATATCTAAGAAGCACTTAAGACTAAAAATAGACTCATTCACTCCTCCGGTTGCTCCTCCTCAGCTGCCCCTCTTCACAAGTCCCCTCACTGGCTCCCTGTCCTCCTCAGAATTAAAATGGATCTGCCTAGCATACAAATCCATTCACCATACCTCGATGCATACTTGTCTAGACATACTCCCCGACTCACTCCATCTGCTCCTCCAACACTCTATGGATGTCTACCCCTTGCATCACCTGCTCACTCGCGAGGCTCCAGGACTTCTCCAGAGCAGCCCTACACTGTAGAACTCCCGCCCTAACCCCGTCAGGCTTACCTCCACCTTCAACTCATTCAAGCAAGCTTTAAAGACCCATCTGTTCACCACTGCTTACCTGTCATCTTCATAGCTCCAACACCCTCTCTTAAAGAGGCACTACAGCAAAAAACTGTAAAATTTAAAATATGTACAAACATATACAAATAAGTACATTTTTTCCAGAGTAAAATGTGCCATAAATTAATTTTCTCCCATGTTGCTGTCACTTACAGTAGGTTGTAGAAATCTGACAGAAGTGACAGGTTTTGGACTAGTCCATCTCTTTATAGGGGATTCTCAGGGATATATTTATTTTCAAAAGCACTTAGTGAATGGCAGTTGCTCTATCCAACTGCCAAAAAACTGTGTAGCGAGTAGGGAAACCGGCCAGCATCTTTGTATAAATCCTTTTTAGGGAATATCTTTATAAAGAATAAAAGCCTTGCTGAGAATCCCCTATGAAGAGATAGACTAGTCCAAAACCTGTCACTTCTGTAAGATTTCTACTGCCTACTGTAAGTGACAGCAACATAGGAGAAAAGTAATTTATGGCTCATTTTACGCTGGAAAAAACATACTTCTTATTTGTCTATGTTTGCACATATTTTAAATTTTAACATTTTTCGCTGTAGTGCCTCTAAGTTGGCCCTACACTTATAGATTTGCAGCAGATTCGACTATCAGATAGATTTCTATCAGATGCCTGTCTAGTCGAATCTAACAGGAATCTATCTGATGTGTGCCACACACTAGGAACAGATTTCCAATAGATCTATTTGAAATCTATTGAAAATCGGTCTAAAGTCATTATTGCACCATTAGAATTAATGCAACTGTATAGGCCATTGATCTGCTTCCAGCAGCAGATTGACCTAGATTATTCCAACCTGTCAGATAGATCAAATCAATCGATTGGCTGATCGATTTCCGATCCATCGATTCTATAGAATCGATTGATCGATGGCTGAAGTTGACCAGTGTATGGGCCCCTTTAGATATACACTCCTCCTCCCTTGTGTCCCTCTCCCCCACCTCTTAGATTTTAACCCTGTGTGATATGGCCCTCCTCCCTGTGTGCCGACCTGTTTCAGCCTGTGTGATATGGCCCTCCTCCGTGTGCCGACCGGTTTCAGCCTGTGTGATATGACCCTCCTCCCTGTGTGCCGACAGGTTTCAGCCTGTGTGATATGGCCCTCCTCCCTGTGAGCCGACCGGTTTCAGCCTGCATGATATGGCCCTCCTCCCTGTGTGCCGACCGGTTTCAGCCTGTGTGATATGGCCCTCCTCTCTGTGTGCCGACCGGTTTCAGCCTGTGTGATATGGCCCTCCTCCCTGTGTGCTGACCTGTTTCAGCCTCTGTGATATGGCCCTCCTCCCTGTGTGCCGACCGGTTTCAGCCTGTGTGATATGGCCCTCCTACCTGTGAGCCGACCGGTTTCAGCCTGTGTGATATGGCCCTCCTCCCTGTGTGCCGATCTGTTTCAGCCTGTGTGATATGGCCCTCCTCCCTGTGTGCCGACCTGTTTCAGCCTGTGTGATATGGCCCTCCTCCCTGTGTGCCGACCTGTTTCAGCCTGTGTGATATGGCCCTCCTCCCTGTGTGCCGACTGTTTCAGCCTGTGTGATATGGCCCTCCTCCCCGTTTGCCGACCGGTTTCAGCCTGTGTGATATGGCCCTCCTCCCTGTGTGCCGACCTGTTTCAACCTGTGTGATATGGCCCTCCTCCCTGTGAGCCGACCGGTTTCAGCCTGTGTGATATGGCCCTCCTCCCTGTTTCAGCCTGTGTGATATGGCCCTCCTCCCTGTGTGCCAACTGTTTCAGCAATTCGACCATCCTCAGGGGTCGCTCAGCGGAATTGCTGAAACCATTTGGAAAGAACTAAAGAGTGTGCATCTCCAGGTTTTTACTTACCTCTTAGCACAATCTGTGCATTAAGGCTTGCTTATGTTGATTGGGTCACTGTTGTTCAGGACCACCGATGTGAGTGTCTGTTTTTTATTTGTGCAGTTGTTTGAATAAATAGATGTTTTATACCCCTGCACACTGATCAGTGCTTTTATTCATATTTGGTGACAGTCACCTTGTCCATGAGTACAGGGTGTCTGCAGGAGGCTACATAGCAGCTACACAAGAGAAGAATAACATACTGTTGCTAGTGCTGAGGGTTTTTTTTTTTTTTTTGATCATTTCAAAAACATTATTTTTGCTCAACTGTGTTTTTCTTCTTGAGGTGGCCACACACGATACAATAAAATGATCCAATTTTACGCAAATTCAATAAAAACGATCGGACCTCCCGAAAAAAATCGAAAGCTTTTTTTTTTTCATTCGACTGAAAAATCCGATTGGATTTCCCGTTTTCTTCAATTTTAATCGATCCGGAATGCCAGATATTTTCTTCAATCTTTATAAAGATTGTATGGTGTGTGTTGGATTGTCAATTTATTAATATACACACCCTAGTCATTTTGTCAGAGTTTCCAATCATTTTTATCATAATTGGGCAAAAATTGAATATACGTGTGTGGTAGATTGGTCATATTTTTGAAATGTTACAATCGGTCAGAAAAATTTATTGCAATTCTTAAATTGAACAGATATTTAAAAAAATTGTATGGTGTGTGGCCACCTTTACTCTTGGAAGTTTAGACTGATGCCATAACATATCTGCTTGGTAGCCCTGGGTAACTCCCTAGGTTACCACTATGGAAGCAGCGTACCTGCTCTCGTTCCTGAAGTTCCGTCAGTATGACTATTGTATGGCACTTCCACTCCCACACCATCCTCCAGAAATCCTCCACCGTGTGCGGCAGCGGTCCTTGCGTGGCAATAAAGTAATCCTTCTGGCGGTAGCCCTAAAAGAGAAATCGAGAACGTACCATGATAAAGCCGTACAGGCTGCAAATTGCTACATCAACTGAAACTACCGCAGGCAGAAGTGTAGAATATTTGCATCTCCTTGAACCTAGTCTCATGCAGTCTAAAGCCTGGTATACACTTCCAGTTATGATTGGCCAATCACTGACCAATTTTACCACCGCAAATGGCGTATGATAATATAATATCTGTGCAAAACAGATACTGAATACAGTGAGCAGATTGTGTAAGTAAACCCTCATACCACAGGAGGTGGTAAAATTGGTCAGTGATTGGCCAATCAAAATTGAAAGTGTGTACCGGGCTTAATGCTTTGTTCTCACTAGACGCGATTCAATATGGTTTTAGTAGGACACACATTTTGCCGATTGCATGGACGCTAATTTTATAATGTTAACTGCATTGTTCCTGGTACTCCATTTCGACTAGCGCAATGCAAACCTTGCTGGATTACAAATAAACTGCTTGCTACTTCATTCTTATTGTTATTATTTAGGTTTATAGCGCCAACATCCTCCGTAGCGCTGTACAATGCGTAAAATACATACTGCGGAACATGAAAGAATCTCTACGATCATGACATCCAGCTTTATTGATGCAATCGATCGTAGGTTCGCCAGTACACCTGAATAGGACTTTGGAAGTGCAAAAAAAAAAAAGGGAAAAAAAAAAACATCGCAATGAAAAAACGCACAGAGGAAAAAAAAAGTTAATTTTTCCCAAATGTTCTAAAGCGTATTGAGGTGAAAAGAAGAACTTTAAAGGGACTCCAAGCAGTGCAGAAACTATGAAAAGATGCATACCATTTTGAAGCTCTCTTTCTCCTCTTTCCAATGATATATAAACCGCCACCCTACGCCTTTTAGTTTTCGCTATTTTTGCGAACGAAATCGCGGCTGCTGCGATTTCGATCGCAAAAATATTGAAAACTAAAAGGCGTAGGGTGGCGGTTTATATATCATTGGAAAGAGGAGAAAGAGAGCTTTAAAATGATATGCATCTTTCCATAGTTTCTGCACTGCTCGGAGTCCCTTTAAACATCTAGTATGAGGAATGTCCGCAACTCCAATTTTTTATTTTATTTTCACGTAAAGATATTTAATATAACATAAGAAAATGAAGCCATCACATACAATGGCATGTTCAAAGCGCGCAGCAGAAACATTGCAGCTGCTGGTATAGAAGGCTTTGTAGCAAGTGACAGCAGACATGGGAGGAGGGATCGCTGTCCTATACAGACACTCCCATGTTCTGCTACTCTGTATGCTGTGTCTTCACATATCTATAGATAATCCTTATCCCATTACTTGTGTTGTGCAGAGAGCGTCCCTCCCATCTCCTATTACACAATACCCTCAACCATTCCTCCCCCACCCAACACAACTATGCTACATCTCATGTTTCTACACATCTCCTATATCTTACATCTAGTCCACCAGCGTCTGTAGGCTGCTATGCTAGGGGCAGCTCATCTGTAGGCTGCTATGCTAGGGACAGCTCATCTGTAGGCTGCTATGCTAGGGGCAGCTCATCTGTAGGCTGCTATGCTATGGGCAGCTCATCTGTAGGCTGCTATGCTAGGGACAGCTCATCTGTAGGCTGCTATGCTAGGGGCAGCTCATCTGTAGGCTGCTATGCTATGGGCAGCTCATTTGTAGGCTGCTATGCTATGAGCAGCTCATCTGTAGGCTGCTATGCTATGGGCAGCTCATCTGTAGGTTTCTATGCCATGGTCAGCTCATCTGTAGGCTGCTATGCTATGGACAGCTCTTCTGTAGGTTTCTATGCTAGGGGCAGCTCATCTGTAGGATGCTATGCTATGGATAGCCCATCTGTAGTCTGCTATGCTATGGGCATCTCATCTGTAGGCAGATATGCTATTCACAGCTTGTTTGTAGGTTGCTATGCTATGGACAGCTAATTTGTAAGCTGCTTTGCTATGGACAGCTTGTTTGCTGGTTGCTATGCAATGGGCAGCTCACTTGTAGGTTGCTTTGCTGTGGACAACTGGTTTGTAGGCTGCTGTGCTATAGACAGCTTATTTGTAGGCTGCTATGCTATAGACAGTTTATTTGTAGGTTGCTATGCTATAGACAGTTTATTTGTAGGTTGCTATGCTATAGACAGCTTGTTTGTAGACTGCTATGCTATAGACAGCTTGTTTGTAGACTGCTATGCTATAGACAGCTTGTTTGTAGGCTGCTAGGCTATAGACAGCTTGTTTGTAGGCTGCTATGCTATAGACATCTTGTTTGTAGGCTGCTATGCTATAGACAGCTTGTTTGTAGGCTGCTATGCTATAGACATCTTGTTTGTAGGCTGCTATGCTATAGACTGGTTCATGCCATTGTTTTCCCCATAACCATGTATGGCTGGGAAAGTTGGACCCTAAGAAAAGCAGATAGAAGAAAAATTGGCTGTGTCAGGTAGAGAAAGACAAAGACGCTGGCACTGCAGTGTAAATAACTCCTGTGGAGAGGGAGAGGAGGTGGTGAAATGCAGGGTCCTGGTGGTCTTGCAACAATAGACACGTGCTCAGGCCATGAGAAGATCTATGTGATAAGAAAGAAAAGTAGCGCCGGCACTGCTTCAGTTGCTTTATTCAATAAAAAGATGGTCGTAACGTAGTGCATCAGATGCCTCCATAGAAGCGCACTAGCGCGAAACGGCAGTAAGGCTCTTCACCCCCTGCACCCACCGCATCCACTTGCAGCATATCTCCGGTATGTGTCAAAATTGTTATTGATGTATGCATCTGATGCACTATGTTACGACCACCTTTTTATTGAATAAAGCAACTGAAGCAGTGCCGGCGCTACTTTTCCTTCTTTGCACAAAGAAAAATTAAGTCCTTCAAGTTGTGGTGCTGGTGACTGTTGCTTCGCATTCCATGGACAGCAAGGATGACGAACAAAGAAGTATTGGAACGTATAAGACCAGACATATCACTGGAAGGCAAGATCACCAGACTCCGACTCACATATTTCGGCCACGTGATGCGATCAAATTCCTTAGAGAAAGACCTAATGCTATAACTGATCAGTGTCAAAAGGCGACACGGCTGCCAGAGAACGCGTTGGCTTGACACCATCAAAGCCGACACAGGATTGAGCTTAAAGAGAACCCGAGGTGGGGACCTGACAATGCTATCCACATACAGAGGCTGGGTCTGCCTATACTGCCCAGCCCCTGTTGCTATCCAGATCCCCCTAAGGACCCCTTCCACTTTGCTATCCCCATAAATTACAGCCGCGTTGTCCACACGCAGCATGTCACAGCGGGCTGTGTTTACCTCTGTACTGTCAGTCTGCTGCTCCCTCCGCCTCCTGCATAGCTCAGGTCCCTGCCTGCGTCCCTTCCCTCCCCGCTGATTGGAGGGAAGGGACGCGGGCGGGGACCGGAGCTATGCAGGAGGTGGGGGAGCATGCAGACTGAAAGTACAGATGTAAACACAGCCCGCACAGCGCAGCTGTTAATTAATTGGGATAGCAGAGCGCAGGGGGAACTTAGGGGGGATCTGGATAGCAACAGAGGCTGGGCAGTATAGGCAGATCCAGCCTCTGTATGTGGATTGCATTGTCAGAACCCCACCTCGGGTTCTCTTTAAGGCAACTGGCAGAAATAATACAAGATCGGACAGCATGGAGAGAGCTAACAGTATGTTCGATTGATAAATTCCGTCATGTCAGATATTCCTCTCGATTGTTTTACTGCTTGATTGCTCATAGAAGTGAATGGAAAAAGATAAGAAATACGAGCGAAAGATAAGAGATTTTAGCGGAAAAAAACGATTGAGTGGAGAATCAAACAGGAAAAACATATCGTGTGTTCCCAGCATGAGGAGTCAGGCCCCCTAATAATTCTGGTTGCTCGGGGAGCGTACCCGCGTCCTACATCCCCACTGAAGTGTCTTCCTCATCCCCTTTCCATAGAGTAGAACAGGCTGCTTGGGACAGAGCCAAGAAGCGATTTGGTACCGCAACCATTCCAACACCATTATCTGAAATCGCAAATGATTGTGTCAGCTGACAGATGTTTAAAGCTCGTACGAGTCCAGGATAGGACAGGCAACTCAATCTACTGGATCCTGCATTGCAGCCAAACATGCTTTCCTGGCTCCACTTTCACACATTGTACCGGAGATGGAGTGTAATCTAATCTGGCAGCACTATGGCGTAGTGGATAACACTCTTGCCTTGCAGCACTGGCGTCCTCGGTTCATAACCCAGCCAGGGCACTATCTGCACAGAGTTTGTATTCTCTCCCCGTTCCTGTGTGGGTTTGCTCCGGGCACTCCGGTTACCTCCAACCCCCCCAAAAAAACATACAGATAACTTAATTGGCTTCCCCTAAATTGGCCCTAGACTACTCACATACACTACATGATACATACTTAGACATATGACTATAGTAGGCATAGACTGTGAGCCCCTCTGAGGGACAGTTACTGACAAAACAATATACTCTGTACAGCGCTGCGGAAGATGTTGATGCTATATAAATGCTAAATAATAATACTGTAATCTGATTGGCTGCCAGAGATAACACAAGCCCTGAACTTTTTGTACCAACAGTGGCTGTATAAGCAGGTGGCTTGTTTACAACACTTACATCGATGAATGATGCGTTGATATAATCGGTGTATTCCTCACCTCTCTTCATTGATAAAATCACTCGATTGAAGTCATCTGTTTGAAATAAACCATAACAATGAACCATCATTTTCTGGGTAAAAATATGGTGATGTGCACTTGAACAGATTACAGAACATTGTGACAACTATATATAGCCACAAGGTGATTGTCCCACCGAGACCCACTGACTCAACGTGGACCTGTCAGTGAACTGAGCTCACAAGGCCTCATCATACAAGTGTGTTTGTAGATACAGATATAGGAAGTGTCATACAGCATGTTCCCTATTTAGCTTGCCAGGACCACACCCGGTACATCCCACAAAACAAACACAACCCGAGCTGTGTGTAACTGCATTACATCCTCATACACACGTTACACCACCAAAAGCACCAGGGCCAGTTCTCTCATGAAGCAAGGTGAAACATTTGCTTCAGACGCAGAGATTACAGGGGCAGCATTTTTGTACTGTGTTACAGCATGCAGTCAGAGTAGGAGAAAAATCGAATGGAGAGCGAGGTAAAGGGGTCATCATTGGAGAAAAGCAGCTTGTTGCGCTGTGTGAGGAGTCTGACAGTGAGTGTGGAGGGAGGAGGCAGGAGAGCAGCAGGGTTTCATTTGATTTGCACAGCAGAAGGAAGGAGGTGGCACTGCTGTCCTGACTGAGGAGGAATGTGGCTGAGGGTGAGTAGTTTGTCACAGACTCAAAGTCAGCCAGTGTGCTATTGTGTTGAGCTGCAGCATGTCATGTGATAAAGCAGAGTAAATTGTCAGGTGCTGTGCAATTATTCCAAATCCGGGGGGGTCGTTGCAGCAGAAAAGCCTAGAACCGGCTCTGTACAGATGTTGTTATTATTATTATTATTATTATTTATTGTATTTATAAAGCGGCAACATATTACGCAGCGCTGAACATTAATTTAGGTTACAGACAATATTTAGGGGTGACATACAGCAATATGACAATACAGGAATACAAGAAAACCAGATCACACAGCACAGTATTAGTACAAGGTAATGCTTAGTCAGTCACTGGATGAAGCATGGAGATTAGGCAAGTTAGGTTCACTCAAATGCATAGCATGGGTTCACAGTAATGGAGGTGCCAGATCAGGTAGGACACAAAAGGAGGAGGACCCTGCCCAAAGGCTTACAATCTAGAGGGAGAGGTAAGGACACGAATGGTAGGGGACCAGAGTTCAGCTGTAGGTTTAGAGCACTTGTGAGGGGTAGTAGGCCAGAGTGAAAAGGTGAGTTTTGAGGGCTTTCTTGAAGATGTTGAAGGAGGGGGGCTGCCCTAATGGGTGGAGGTAGGGAGTTCCATAGTGTTGGAGCAGCTCTTGAGAAGTCCTGGAGGCGTGCATGGGACTGGGTGATGCGGGGGGCGGTTAGGCGAAGTTCATTGGAAGAGCGGAGTGAGCGGCTAGGTGTGTACCTCTGAGTAAGATCGGAAATGTAGGTTGGACAGGTTTTGTGGACAGATTTGTAGGTCAGACACAGTATCTTGAATCTGATTCTGGACTGGATAGGAAGCCAGTGGAGGGATTCTAGGAGGGGATCTGCCGTGGTGGAGCGATGGGAGCAGTGGATAATTCTGGCTGCCGCATTCATGATGGACTGCAGTGGGGCTGTTCGGGTCATAGGGAGACCAGACAGCAGGGCATTGCAGTAGTCAAGGCGGGAAATTATGAGGGCATGGATGAGGAGTTTGGTGGTGGCAGAGGTCAGGAAAGGGCGAAACTTACAGATGTTACGAAGGTGGAAGTTGCAGGACTTTGTGAGGTTTTGGATGTGGGAAGTGAAGGAGAGTGCGGAGTCCAGGGTGACACCCAGACAGCGGGCTTGAGAGGTAGGGCGAATGGTAGTGTGGTTAACAGTGACATGCACATCTGGGAGATTCGTGGATGGCCGGGGGTGGGAAGATCATAAATTCCGTTTTGTCTAGATTTAGTTTCAGGAACCTAGCAGACATCCAGGAGGAGATGGCGGATAGGCAGGAGGAGACCTTGTCCATGGTAGTGGTGGATATGTCAGGGGTGTGGAGGTAGATCTGGGTGTCATCTGCATACAGATGGTAGTTAAAACCCATGGAGGAGATAACCTTGCCAATGGAGGATGTGTATAGGGTGAACAGTAGGGGGGCCAAGGACCGAACCTTGGGGGACTCCCACCGAGAGGTGGTGGGGGTGGACGAGGACTCATTGAAGGTGGTCGTGAAGGAGCGGTTTGGAGAGGTAGGATGAAAGCCAGGACAGGGCGAGATCGTGAATGCCCAAGGACTGGAGGGACTGGAGGAGTAGGGGATGATCTACTGTGTCAAAAGCTGCTGACAGGTCAAGGAGGAGGAGAATGGAGTATTTACCTTCAGCTTTAGCTAAGGCAAGGTCGTTGACCACTTTGGTGAGAGCAGTTTCGGTTGAGTGGGCAGGCCGAAATCCAGATTGGAGTGGGTCTAGCAGTGAGTTAGCATTGAGGTACTGGGTCAGGCGTTTGTGAACCAGACGCTCAAGGAGTTTTGAGGCAAAGGGGAGGAGGGAGATAGGACGGTAGTTGGAGGGTAGCGAGGGGTCGAGTGAGGGTTTCTTGAGCAGGGGTAGTACAATGGCCTGCTTGAAGTCTGTGGGGAAGGTGCCTGTGGATAGGGAGAGGTTGAACAGGGTAGTGAGGACTGGGGCCAATTCCGTGAAGTGAGGCTGGAGTAAATCCGAAGGGATGGGGTCAAGGGGGGGAAGTAGTGGTATGGGAAGTCTGCAGTAGGTGGTTGACTTCCTCGGTGGTAGTAGGAGTGAAGGATGTGAGGGGAGGATAGGGTGGAGGAGGAGCTGGTTGGGAGGGGGTGGGAGGTGAAGATTGGAGATTGGATATTTCCTGGCGGATGGAGACAATTTTGTTGGTGAAGTGGGTGGCTAAATCTGTGGCAGAGAGGGAGGAAATGGAGGGTGGGGGGGGGGGGGGGGTGGGTGGGTTTAAGCAGGGAGTTGAAGGTGGCAAAAAGACGCCGGGGGTTGGAAGCTTGTGCTCCGATGAGCTTCGCATGAGCAAGGGCAGTGTGGAACTGCAGCAGGTTGGTCTTGTACTGTAGGAAATCCCGGTTAAGTCTAGTTTTTCTCCATTTCCGTTCAGTGGCGCGTGTTTTCCTCTGGAGGATGCGAATATGGGTAGTGCGCCAGGGCTGGGGGTTAGGGGGTCGGTTGTGGCGAAAAAATTGGTGGAGCAGCTTTCTCTAGGGCTGATGAGAGAGTTTGGCGATACTGAGCTGCAGCAAGATTAGGACAGGTTAGGGTGGGGAGAGTGGAGGAGAGGGCATGGAGGGGGTCAGCAAGGACACTAGGGTTGAGCTTGCGTAGGTCTCGCTGCCATCGACCAGGTGGGTGGGTGGCTAATTTGGAGGTGCCTTCCGTGAGGAGGTTGAAGGTGAGAAGGTGATGGTCTGAGGGTGGAAAGGGTGCAATGTCAAGGTCTGCAATGGTGGTGGATTTAGTGAATACGAGGTCGAGAGTGTGACCTGCAGTGTGAGTGGGGGTGTTGGCGTGTTGTACAAGTCCAAGTGAGTTGGCAATGGTGAGTAGCTGGGTCACAGCAGAGCTCTGGGCTTCATCGATGGGAATATTGAAATCCCCAAGGATGATGGTGGGGAGGTCAAAGGAGAGGATATGAGGGAGCCAGGAGGCAAGGTCATCGAGAAATTGTGGGGTGGAGCCCGGAGGGCGGTATAAGACCGCAACAATGGCAGGTAGGGGGTGGTAGAGGCGAATGGTGTTACATAGTTACATAGTTATTTTGGTTGAAAAAAGACATACGTCCATCGTACCTGGCTAGCTATACTGGGGACACCTATACCTGGAGGGTGCTGTGTGATCAGTCCTAATCGGGGGAGGGGGGTGGGTTCCGCATCCTCACAGGTTTGCCTCAGGCAGCTAAAAGTCTAGAACCAGCCCTGAAAAGCACACCTGCAAACGTCTAGCACTGGTGCCCGACTGCAAAGAATGGAATGGAGATTCTACGACTTCCAGGATAGTCACTGGTCAGAAGATTGTCCTGTGTTGAGGAACAGCCAGTAAATGTGCAGATAACTGGGGAGAATCCAGCGGGGCCAACACTCCCTGACTGATGTTTACATACCAGCCCCTCGGGGATCTGCGGCCGCAGTGTGTGTGTTTTTACAGACTAAACACAGGCTCTACTCACATGGGATGATCTGGATGACTCTGGCTTTCTTCATGTTAGCTGGCAGGTTTCCTGTCCTCATGTTCTCCTTCATTATTCGCACGTTCGTCAATTTCTGCAAATACAGAAAAACCTTGTGATTTCATATTCCATATCTTACAAACATAAGAACTCTATGAGAAAAAACCCGCTATATCATCCCCCTCAGCCTTGCACAAACGTAAAGTAGGAAGTTTGCTAAAGACAGCAAAGTGATCAATCAGTTGCTCGTTTACAAGATTTCTCACGTGCGTAACCCCTTCTCTGGAATCTCCTTCCAAAACACATCTGTCACTCTCCAACCTTTAAAATCTTTAAGAGCCCCCTGAAAACTTTTTTTTTCAACAAGCGTACACTCTTAGGCCCAGGACCTACTTGAGGCTGGTTTCACATCAGAAACCAGAGCTGTAGGTGCGTTACAATCAGATGATCGCACTGCACCGTAACATTAAAAATAGACTTTGGCTGCAAGCCAAACTAGAAGTAAGGCTCAATAGCAGGGGGCGTAACTAGAAATCACTGGGCCCCCCTGCAAATTTCTAGATGAGGCCCCCTAACCCCCCCCCCCCCTCCCCCCCCTCCCCCCCCCCCCCCCCCCCCCCCCCCCAACCACGCTTTCTGCACAAGTAAACTGGGAACCAATGTTATTCAGTTGGCTAATGCACACTTGAATGTGTTTTCCCCATGCAGATAAAAACAAACAGCAGTGAAGCTATGTACACATTTTCTCTATCAATTGCATTAGCTTCTGTGATAAAACATGCATGTTTTCACACA